>NW_004567111.1:23564935-23568917 GCF_000260355.1 Condylura cristata
TATAGACAGAAATCAAGCTATCTTAACTGATTATTTCAGATGTCTCCTAAATTAATGTTTTATTCCTCAGATCAAGTTATCTAATAAAATTAAAATGCATAGAGAAAGAATATATGGTGAAAATATAATTATTTACTTCAGGAAAGGGTAAACTTGAAATGCTTTAATAAATTAGTTCTTTAATAAACATATGATCATTTGGACAGTTAGTCGATGCAGATTTCTCAGCAGTGACAAGAAAAACAGACCAGAGTTAATTACAAAGCTGGATTTCTTAGCCTAGTCTAAAAGAGACATCTTTTATCTGAATTAGTTCAAAATAGATGTGATCTTGTCCTCAGGATATTTTTTTCTCTCTCTTTTTAACTGTTCAATTGTAAAACTTGGAGTAAGAAATCTTCATGGCATTTTATAATCTTAAATGCCCACTACCATTTTTATGTGTGTATTTTATGTTCAAAACATAGCTTTAAATTGGGTTAAGTATAAGCAACTAAACTGGTTATATCTTAGTATATTTATTATGGACGTCTGAGCTTGTGACATGAATTATTTCAGTTGGAATTAGATTTTATTTACTGATGTTAGGTTTGAGAAAAGAAATGTCTGTAATGAATGGAGGAAAACCAAAATTTATTTCCTTTCTTCCAGTCTGCTATAACATTGACATATATAGGGAAAGAAAGCAATAGCGATTCTTTTTTAGGACTAACATATGCAAGATACATCTCATTTTCATATTTCCTTGAAACAAACTTTGCAAAGTGACCAAGATTTTGCAATGGTAGCTGTAAGTGCCTTTGAATTGCACCATAGATAATAGGACTTTAAGTGGTCATCTTGTTCTTGGATGCTCTTGGATATCACAGAAAATAATTTGGGGGCCTCCCTGGTGGTGTAGTGGGTTAAAGCACACCCAGCACAATAAAGGTATTGTTCTCCCCACTCTACCTCTGGTGAATCTTCTTACACCCACACATCTCTGTCCTGCATCCCAGTTTTTCTTTATGCATAAATAAATCTAAAAAAAAAAAAATTTTCAGTATTGTTATGTTAGAATATTTTCAGCTGTCAATGACAGAAAATCCAAAACTGTAGTGTATTATTTGAGAGAATGTTATTCTACTTTTATGTAAGTGAAACGTGCCAAGCTGTATGACAGTGTGTTGGACCATGGTATTAGAAAATTAGTCTTATTCTTTGCATTCTCAGGTTATACATCATATGAAATTTAGATCCAGTTCTGTCCTTATAAAAGATAAGAATAAAAGGGAGTGGGGGAAAATTCTCTGGAAAAAAATTCAATTTATTAATAAATTTCATCAGTTAATAACAATCCATATGTCTACATATAGTTGTTAACTAGGCTAAGTAACAGATGTTACTTTAAGCTTCCCAAATCCAGTTAAAAAATAGAGGGTATGTGACCGAGACAGAGAGCTTTGCTATGGTCCCATGAGTTATGGTAGTTCGTGTTTTCATTTTTATCCATGGTATTTTTAAATGTCTCTGTTGAATTCCTCACTAGCACAATACTTATTTAGTGGCATATTTTTATTATTATTATTATTTTTTTAGATTCAACATAGCATTTCTGACAGAGCTGTGTGTCAGTCACTCTTGTCTTTCTGATGGTTTCTCTTCACTGTGGAAACACTGATCCTCAAGTGCTCATCTCACTTTTAAATGCAATGGGCTCAATACATGCAGTTCAGCTGTGCCAGCCCAGAATTTTGTTATTCCTGGTGAGCAGATTTATGTGCACAATCTATTTCAGCACACGTGTGCACACCCCACTCTGCCCCACACAAAACAGACCGGTCTGATGCAGTGGATCCAGGCACTCTATCTTAGATCCATTTCACATAACTACATAGAGCACATAAAACAAATATTTGAAATACTTTTCCAATCTTTTGTCACAATGCTGTCTTCTCAACTCCATTAAACTACAACAAATAAGAGGATAGATTTTCTGAAACACCTATTTCAAAACATATTAGATGTAGTTTCTCTCCCTGAGACCAGATTGAATGTTCTATATGTACACCATCTCTATTCTTCTCAGCATGTCTATTGATTTCTCACCCTTGCTCTTCAAACAAATAAAAGGACTTTCTCAGAGTTGCCTCCATGGTTTGTCTCCATGCTTGACTGAGCTCAGAGGTAATACTCAGTGAGGCTGAGAGAGGCAAAAAACTAAGTAACACTTCCAAATTTTGATCTGCTGTAATCCAAATAACATTAGTGGTTAAGTTGTATTATATAATTAAATTAACACAGTATATTACAATAAAATGTTATTATGAAATTAGATAGAATAGACTTTACACATAGAAATTGTAATTGTTAGTAATTGTATTGTACTAGTATTTGCTCAGGAGTCAGGTTGACATACAGGTTGATAATGAGTCAGTGTGTCTCTGTGTGTGAATATATAAAACAAAAATAAGTGCAGAAGAAAAATTAAAAAATGAGAATTTGAAAATAATAAAAGCCTCCCTTCCAAATTAAAATGAGTATAAAATATATGAAAGGATTTAGAATGTTTTCAGTGTTTTCATCAATGTTTTCTGATAAAAAGAAACAGCGTAGAGTCATTGGTTCATGAAAATATATTTTAAATATTTCCATTTGAATAATTTTAGAGGAATGAGGATGCTTTGTATTTTGTCAACACTAATGCACAGAAAGGGTCACTCTAAACTAGCTAATCAACAATAAACATATATATATATATATATTAGCTAATAAAAATGTTCATTGGATATCTGCTGCTAAGAAGCTAGCATTTTTCAGAGGATTGCATAAGCAAGCTCTAGATACATTTTCAAAGTATATTTAGGGAATACTGGTTGTTTTGAGGGGAGATTTTGGCCTGAACAGACCTTTGTCACTTTTGAATGAATCTCCTCTCCTATAATAAATTGAACTTGTTAATAAATATTGAACAATAAATATAAAATCACTAAATCTAAAATTTGAAATGTCTCGAGGGCTGTATCATAAGCAGTTTATGCATACGTATATATGTAACTTTCAAACTTTCTCCAAATAACCTATTACTTGAGTTGTCAATTATGAATAAATTATGCTAAATATGACCTATTTCTGAAAGAAGACATATGACTTTGTTTATAAAGGAATAAGTTAGCATCTGCAAATGAAATTTAGTGATCTGTGGGTAATTGGAATTCCTTGTTTAATGGTTATCTGTCTTTATTCCCATTCTATTACTTATCAAGCCTTTACTATTTATCCAGCAACTGGATGGTTTAAGAAAGTTTATGCTTCTTAGAAAACACAGTAAACAGCATTTCTTTCCCAGAGTAACCATTAATAAGGAAAGGGGGTGCCCATTAACTTTTGTTTTTATATCCTGCTCTTCAATATTATTTATTCACCAAATATTCTATGAGTACTTGATTTGATTCCAACCATGTCTTCTCTATTCACATTAGAATGACAAATGGAGTATGTTCCTGAGCACTTGATAAATTCACAGTAGAAGGAGATTTAGGATAGTCAATAAATAATAATGTTCGAATGCAATGTGAGCCATATCCTAGACAATTGTAAAGGTGGTAAAGGTTAATACTATATAAAGAAAGAAAACAGCTGCTACTGAAAAACTGATGTTTGATTTGTATCTCAAAGAACAAGTATGAGCTCACTAGGAGATATGGATGAGGGTAGGAAATGGCAATAATTTTGGCAGAGACAACTATAAAAATAGAAAAATACATCTACAATTCAGAATGTAAAGGAGCCCTAGAAGGTAATAGAAAATGTGAGAGAAGAGTTCCATGAATCCTAATTTTAATAATTATGACAACACTGAAAAATCAGATCTATACCCTTCATTTCAACAAGAAGCTGCCAGTTGTTAGCTATCTCTAATAAGTAACTGAGTGTTGTGAGTTCACTCTAATTTTTTTTTTAAAGATTTATTTATTTGTGCACACAGAACTGGGGTACAGGC
>NW_004567111.1:23569622-23632286 GCF_000260355.1 Condylura cristata
CAACCTTAATATTTATAGGCAAGTCTAAGTATATTTTAAATAAAAAATTAAAGTACCCTTGAGAAACTCACAATAGGATATATATTGAATGATTTTGAATTAGCTAAAACAGAAAGTGTAATAATAGGGAGATAAAGATGATGTAAACAAGTTGCAATCACAATTAAATGATTTTAAATCCAATCAAATGAATAAAAATAGCAAGTTGTGTAATAAATTACTATAAGAATTATAAAATAAATTGCTGTAAGAATTTGCACAAATTATAATCAAAAGAAAAGTAATGTTCAGTCAGACCAAGGCTCAAAAATGAACAATAATCAGATGATACTATTTCAATAATTCAAACTGTGAATACAGTGGATACTAACTGGGAAAAATGGAGTATGTATCATTGGTTGTGGTTGACAGAATGAACTGTTGCAAGGATCACACCCATATTTACTGATTGTGGTGAAATCATCCTGAAAGGCCCAATTAAAAGCATAGTCAGGTTACTATTTTCTGACAATATTGGTAACGTACAGAGTGGAGATAAACAACGTTCTCACCTTTTCTAATCAATATTTAACTTGTGCTAGTTTTACTGGTAATATGTTGTGTTACTTAAGATTTTTGAAATGTAGGAAAGTGCCATTTCAGGTTCCTTTTTTTTTAAACTTTGAAATACTAAAGAAGAGTTTAATTAACAAAAAGTTTGAAAACATTACAGAAGTATTTTGGAATATTTGTCTGGGTTATGTCTTTGATAGATTTTGAATTGATACAGAAATAGTAATATTTTTTCTCATTCATAAATGGCAAGTAATAATAAATACTGAGGTAAATACCACAATAATTGCCAAAACAATGAGCATATAATTCTTCTAGATGATTTTGGAAGAATTATAATAACTATGAAAAACAAGTAAAAATACAGAAAGATATATTTATGACCCCATAGAAAATGTGACAAAGATAAAGGGTACTTATTTGTATCACCTTTAGAATTATTTCTGAGAATAATTTAGTCAGTTGTTAATACATAGACATTTAAATTATATATCTTTATAAGATATTTATATATCTTAGTGATATGTGTTAATGAAATTGAGTGAGAAGGCAATTTTTGAGTTATTGGTAGGAAAGAACAAAGAATGATAGATTTTTCCTAATATTTTTACTCTTGTTTTTTTAATAATGATCAGAGGCAATTTTACTATGAATAATATGTGTCTGTCAATTGACACATTTTAAAAACAGGTACTTTATGGATTGCCATCATCATCATTACCATTATTTGTGTTTTTATTTGTTTAGGTTACAAATCTCTGCTTAGAATTAAAGACATCCTTCCTCTAAGTTAAATAACCCCTTTAGAACACTTATCTTTTGTTTATCGGAAAGTCAATAGACACTCCTAAAGAAAAGTGGCTTGAAGTTTCTAGACAATAAAACATTTGTAATGGGACAACGTGCAGTATAAGCATTCAATAAATATTGAATCGAGTTAAACTTTGGCTTGGTTCCACCTATTGTCTCTGTTAATTTGTTATTAGTTGCTAATTTTTCCCTATTGGTAGTTTTCTTTCCCACTATCTTTTCAAGATCTGGCACTTTCTTTTCTCACTGCTACAACAAGCTAAATATATTATTCTGTTCATTACCAAGTACAGTTTCCTCTAACTTATATAAAAATATATTTGTATAGGTCTATTTATTTTATTATTTACTTGACCAATAATGATATTTTCTTCAGGTAAACTGGGAGCAGAGAAACATGCTAAGGGGTTAGAGATATCTTTCAGACATGGTCCTAGACATGGAGTATAATATCATACTCTGAATACCTTGCTTCTTTTCATCTTGAGGATCACACAGCTACTCCTATCCAAGTCTCTTCTTCAATCTTACATCTCTTATTCTTTCCTGGTTTCACTGTATATAATTCTGTCTCCTGCCTTGGTTTCTCAGATCCTTGTGTATTAAAAAGTCCAGGACTTCTTGTGTCTAAGATGTTGACACTGCCTAGATTAGCCTTTTGTTTTATAGAGGATATGAGTGTTGCTGAATGAATGGAAACATAAAAGTGGATAACTAGCAGATAGGAAATAATACAAAACTTAGAAACAAGTGTAAAATCCCACCTCATTCAAGAAAACAAAAAGAAGAAGGAAAAACCTTTTGTGACTCTGAAAATTATTTTATTTTCGTTACAATCTTAAACCTATTTCAGTGCTTTTGGTTTAGAAGGCTACTAATTCTAATATAGTGATAGAACAATATAAAGGCCAAGTGTAAGAATAATGTAATGTGGAATCGATTTGGGCTATAATTAACAATTTCCCATAATCATGAGGTTTCTAGTGACTCACATAAAAAAAATATGGTGCATTTTCATTGATATCTAGTCTATGTATTGCAGTGTTTCTTATAATGATATCCTTTTAAAACCAGTTATCATTTAGTAAAATTGTATTCCATTAAAAAAATAGCCAAATTATGTTTGTGCATTTATATATTCATGTCTCAGTTTGAGAAATATGTAATATTTCTATTGTGACTCTGAACTTCATTGCTGAAAACAATAATTTGAGACTTAACCTAAAGACACAAACACTCAAATAGTGACATTATAAGAACCTTGGCAGGAAATTCCTACTAGTGTACCTATTTGTCAAGAAAATTCTACTTATTTAATTCACATTTTTTTCTAAATAACTGAATACCTGAATCCATTAATACCTAACCATAGTGCTAAATACTTAACTACTTATAGCTCTCCAAGGATGGCTAGAAACCACATTGCAAGAAAATATGTAAATAATAATACATATCAGAAAGTAGCTCTGAGACCTGAAAGAAGAAAACAAATTATTCAGTAATAATATTCTAATTTTCTGCATGAAAATATGCATCTATCAAAGAAATTAGAATTAAGTCCTAATATACAGCCTAAAATAAATATTAAATAATATGCAAATTTTTAAAGCCCAAACTATTTTTTTTTATTTTATTCTATGTGCACATGAAGTAGAAGTAGTATTGTAAAACAAACACACTTTTGGTTATATGTCCATGTTTCTAAACAATGCCTTTTAAATTCAAGTTTCAGGGAATAAGATACAGCAAGCTTTTAGTTAATCAGTTTTAAGTATTCATGAAATATAGATGCTTTTGGAAATGCAAGTCTGAAGTCTGCATGGTTGATATTTCAAAGGTACATAACTCAACCAGACAGTAGTAAAGAAGTAGAAAACTGAACTCTTTCCACTTGCCATTCATCCTACTGTGTATAGAAGGTATTCTTTACTTTGTTTTTATTATATCTATGCCTCTTCTGCACTCTTTGATGTTTACTTTGATGCTAAGGATACATAAGAATAGTTTGAATATTAACAGGGGAAAAAATCACTTTCCTCAAACTAGTTCACTACAGGCATGGAAAATCAGCTCCAAAATAAGTTGTTATTTGCACTTCAGCTTATTGTGATCATCACACAGGTGCTATTGACATACAAATAAACTGAATTTCAATTGATCACCATCTCATTCACTGACACCAGCACCCTCCACCATCTCATTCACTGACACCAGCACCCTCCACCCTCCTCCTTTTTCTGCTTGTCATCAGAAAAAGTACTATTGATTGTTGTAAAGTTAAAAATGCTACTAAATTTTCTTCCTTAAGTTTTGGAATTTATTATGAGGCCATTCATTTAACAGGAGGGAAAATAGATTCCATTTGATTTACAAGTTTAATCATTTAGTTAATCAGGAGGAACATTGCAAAGTTTTCGTGTATTATTCCCTAGGATATGGAAACACCTACTAACCATATCTGTAGTTTTGTATGTAGATTTTTCCTGAAAGACTTACCAGCTCTCTGTTCATTTTATCAAGACACTATTGAGACCAAGCTGGGGTTAACTACCAATGCTTCTTGCCCAGGCATGAAGAGAACATGACATGTTCTTAGTATTCATGGGAAAAACAAATAACAAGCGTTTATCCATTTGCTTTGTGATGGTCCAAGTGTGTATCTGGGAGTCAAAATAGATAGGTCTAGTTCTAGTTCTGGTGGAAATACTGAAAAATATTTACCAACAAGCTGGTCTGTTCTTAGGATGTTGCAGCCATCTTTTAACTTTGTTTTTTTAATATATGACAAGTAAAAATAAGGAAATAAAAACTAATTCATTTCAAATTATATAATTTTAAGGACAATGAATTGTGAGTGCACTGATGTACTCTCCTAAAAAATACCATAGGAATATGGCTATAAAATTTTCTGGAATATTATACCCAAAAACCATTGCACCAAGAGTTATTAATTACATCTTTGATATTTTAATTAATAAATAAAAAAGAGCCCCTAGTGTTTCTCTAATTATCAAGCTTTATATTGCCAAATCACACCCACTGTTCCAGATTATGACAAAAATATATGTGTCAATTGGCATGGTGATGTAGTTGCTGTGCAGAATTTGGTTTAAGGTATGCTCAGAGGAATGTATCAAATGACAAATTAGAGTTTGGACCCTTTTATTTTTGTGTACGAGGTAAAAATAATGATAAAGCATACTGTACTATCTCAAAAATTATACTTACTGAGGTGATAATAATTTTAAAGGAATTATTTAGGTTTAAAAAATAAATAAATAGAACTAAAATACATAAATAAATCTAACTCTGAGTTTTCCTGCAGCAGGGAATACATGTTTCCCAATAATCCTGATGCTGAGGTTATATGGCAACTGCAGTATATTTGTAATTCTTGCTAAAATGGACAATGAAACTCAGAACCTCTGAGTATACAAAGCATAAGAAATCGAGAGCATTTGGCTATAATTTGTTGCTCGACAATTGTCTCCTGACACAGTGACCACATTCTCCAAATATCCTAGTTGATTTCATTTAAATATTTGTATTTTTCAATAATAAGAAGACAGTTTTATTTATATCTTTTAATAAAAGTTCTGTGAGTTAGTTAAAAGATTACTTGCAGATCATCTAGTAAGATTTTAGTACAGATGTTTTTAATCAAGAGTACATAGATGTAATGAAATATATTGCTCCAGGAAGAGTTAAGGTCATTAGAAACTGCACATCTCTTGGCTTCCATAGTTCTTCCTTTTGTAAGGATGCAAATGTTTAATTGAAATAGTATCTATCTTGAAGATTTCAAGCTAGCCTTTCAATATCCCTCGAGAGCTCACATTCTTTTTATAGATTGCTTAATATTTGATAATCATACAACCTACTTACATTTCTAAAACTTCATGTTCAAGAAGAATATAAGGATAATTCTTTGATTTAATGTCTAATTTTTATACACAGAATATAATTTGCTATAATATTAGTTCTGATTAAAAATTTTTGAAGTGTCTGGCATTCATAATGAAAATTGCCAAATGCTAACACTATTAAAAAAAACTGAGTATTTAAGACTCATAGTTTATGTGAAACAGATTTATAAACATTTTAGTAGAATATGTTGGAGATAGTATAGAATACTTCACGAGTGAAGATTCAAAGATCCATGTCAATTATCTCTCTCCTTTCTTTCCCCAAACACACACAGGTGTATAAACACACTCACACACATATTCATTCACTCACTAACAAAGTAGTACATTACTTAAATGTTTGAGGTTTTCTTCATTCTTCTTAGGTTAATCTTGTAAATAGCATTAAAACTCTACCTCTTAAGTTGCAGTGAAGAGATACATGCCACCAGTCATAATGAAGTTTCATATGCTGCAGAGTCTTGCTTGGGAGTAACTTATTTGTTCTGGGGATTCTTCCTTTACTAGTTTCATACATGTGTTGCCACAAATCTCTATTATATATATATTTTCTGACTCTCTCCTACCTCTTATGTAGGTTGCAGATTCTTTTAAATCGCTGATGATAAAAAAAAATCTTACATTCGAATGCAATGTCTTAGAATCCCCAGTGTCTATATATATTCTGCTGATTCTTTTTTAGATGGTGAATAGCAATGTCAGACTCCTCCTGACCCAATAATTTCTTTCATATGGTCATGTTGTCATTATAATTAAAAATCCAGACTCATAAGCCCAAAGGCAAAACAGTTGATCTCTTCAGCAGGCTAACATTCAAGTGGCTACATAAGGTGAGCTGAATTTTCTTGGAATCTCTAATCCATGAGACACAGGTAACCTCCCGTTATATTTAGTTTACAACAAGCTTTACTGGACAGGAATTGTTATAACTTACAGACTTTAAAATCTACTTAACTGTTATATAACCTAAATAAGAGGATGGTAGAAAACATTTTAAAATACACTCTCTCTAGCAGAACACAAAAGACAAAGCACTCCCTTTAGTCATTTTGACTTTATTAAGAACTCCCAAAGTATACTTGTAATGATAGAAATGGCTTTTCGTATAGCATTTGTTTTATTGAACAATATGAGATGAATATAAATTTTGGAGCTAAATCTCTCAAAAACTTCTTCGTAAGTACACATTGCATTTTTTTCACTTATACTGAAGGGTGTATAGTATTCAATCTAAAAGAGCAATGTAACATATTGCAATGGACTAGAGGAGATTTATAGGATGAGCTCACTTTAAAAGGAGTCAGGTTTATGAGTTTTCTTGAGAGATGGAGTGCTTCTGTTATTTACTCAGAGGGACAAAAACAATCAAATGTTCTATGATACTAGACCAAGATTACCAATGGGAGCACAGTAGCTGTAGTAAAGACGCAATTCACTGCATCAAATAAAATGCTCATATATGATGAAAAAAATTATGTCTTAGGAAATGAAATTAGAGGCCCTCAGGGACTCAGAAATTAATACAATAAAAATGGAATATCGCATTACATAGACCTTTAATTAGCCTTTGTTCCCAGACAGGTAATCTTGCAATAGCGGTTTTATTAAAACACAGTAAAATAAAATTATGTTCTAAACATTAAATATAATAAGAAATACTGTGTGAACATGTATCTTAAGATGACACAACTTACTGAATGACACCTAATTTATGAACTGTTTTACTCTTAGGGAAATATAGATAGAAAGATAGATGTGTGTGTGTGTACATACATGTGTGTGTGGACACACACACATACATACATACACACACACACACACACACACACACACACACATATATATATATATATATATATATATATATATATAATATTCCTGAGTATCAGAAAATAGCAACCCACATATAAAAGCTTTGTTCCATTAATATTCTGAGCCTTCTGGAAGTTATTTCTGACTCTCAGGAAGGCAATGACTGCAAATGTGAGTTAATGGAAAAGATTTATAGGAGCTTTAAAATCTCAGTTCTAGTTCTAAGATTCATCTGGATGTCTGAGGACACTGATTTTTGATCTAGTTTCGAGGGAATTATTTCCTTTATCCATAAATTAGTGGCCTCGTAACAGCTACCTTATTTGAAAATATACTGATGTAAGCAACTGTGAAAATAAAAAAAAAAGAGAGAGAGATAATATGGAAATTCAATTGCTGCCTATGTTGACAGAAAATATTTTGCATTTGTTCACACATATGTATCACTATTTGACCTCTTTCTTGCCTAATTGCTTCTCAACAATACAGATATGTCACCATAAAATAATAATTGTTTCTGTAAATTTAGTTGATAGAGTAAATTGGAAACACTTTATGTTTTAGACATGAAAATTGAAGTGAAAACTAGAGACAGTTATACAGATGATTCAAATAAGAAAATAGCTCACTTAAATCTTTACAGAACTAACAAAATATAAGGAATTTTTTTTTACTGGAAATTATTCATCACCTTCTGTTGTCTATATTTATTTATATATAGTGATATTGACATAGAAATATATTGGTCTAGAAATATGACTTTCAAAATTGAGGTAGGAGATCTGTCTTCTTCTTTCATAGACAATCAACCACTTTTTTTCCCAACCTTATACTTTTCTATTTATTTCAAAACCTAATATATGATTTCTTCAAGTCCTGTCAGATTCCTACCCTGAGGTTCTGTGATATGAATTATTACAATAAATTGCTAAGGTAACTTGCAGGCCCTGCCTTGATTATTTCATATTCACTTCCAGAGATTTTGTTAAGCTTAATCGCTTAAAATATGTACCTAACTTGATTTATCTAAAGGTATATGTATTTTTACCTTCACTGCATGTCTTTAAAAATATCCCAAAGTTGGATGTTTACTGAACACAACCCTTGTTGTGTATCTTGTATACCAGTTACATGAATTGTTTCTTGTCCACACTTGCCTTGTTCGCAAGCATTAATAAAATGTTCTTGATTGGAATAACAATTTCCATGTCACTGTCCAGTGAAGTCCAGCTCATCAATCAAGACCAACTTCATTGTAACATACACTTTGCTGTTCTCACTACTCTCTCTCTCTCTCTCTTTCTTTCTCCTCCCTGCTCTCTCCCTCTCCCCTGAGGCCAAGTTCTTTATTTGCTATTGAAGAACAACTTATTCACTATTAGCTGCCTTATGATTCTATCAGACTGATATTTGGGAAATGTAGGACATTTCCATTTTCAACATATGAGATTTTTTTGTTTTTTGAAATCAGAAACTGGGCTTTATATATATCTATATCTCTATATATCTATATCTATATTTATATCATCTATATATCTATATCTATTCAAGTTGGTTCTTAATGCTTAGGAAAGTGCCAAATATAGTGGATGCCCAGTCCATTTTGAAGCAAATATTCCTTAAATAAATATGTAGTGAGACAAAATAAGCTCTAAATAAAACATGGTGAATTTTCATTAACTAAAGCTATTTTAATAAACATAAAGGTTAAAATAACTGTTCTGTAGTTTTATATTTTTCATTGTCCTGATTATACCATAATTAACCAAGGAGAATTTAAAAAAAAATATGTCCAAAGTTACTAAATAATGTAAAGAAAACTATCAAGCATACTTTATGAACATTTATTAAATGATAAAATACAAGTAAATAATTTTTTATGAATATACACAGAGGCAAGCTTGTATTGATCCAACATTGACTTATATAGTTAAATATGTTATAATTCATCAAATCTAAATTGCAGTTCTAGGAAATTCCATTACTGATATACAACTAAAAAGGAAGAAAATAAATGCAAACAATGCTTAGCAAATTAACTCTGTTACACATACATGAGTGTAGAGTGTATCTTGTATCACTTGAAAAAAATACAAAATGCAAGCAAAACAATATAGATACAATATTTTCAAAATATTTTAACATTTAAAGTCAAATGCTTCTGAGACATTTTGCAGCTTAGAATTGTTGATATAATTTTTCCCCTGTAAGTTTGTATCATCAAACTGATTTTACAACATTTCAAAATACATGAGAGGAGTTTGAGGGGATTATTTAAGTGAAAGAAGTGAAAAAAAAAAAAGAAAATTATATGACCTTATTCATTTCTGGGGTATGAAGAAGCAAAACAAATTGACAAGCAAAGCAAAACCAACACCACACCTTTAGACTCTGATAATAGAATAGTGCTTACCAGAGAGGAAATGGTGCTCAACAGGCCAGAGAGGGCCTCCAAGTTGGTTTTAGAGGGTAAACTTTACTTGGGTAACATCACCAAAAGAACATGCTAATAATTAGTCAAACTCAAAACACTCAGAATAAAACACAATAGTTCCCTAAAGTAAGCCATATATATAGTAGCGTGTGTGTGTGATCAATACACATAACATATGTATATGTACACGCATTTGCCTACATATATGTGCGGCATTCAAGCTTTCAGAGAGTAATGCACTAAGAATCAATACATAATCCTACCGTGCTATAGAATTTTCCTGATTAAAATACATATTACTGTTTCTTTGGATCACTTTGGAACCCTTTCATTATTAAAACTATGTGAGCTCTACATAGGTAGTAAGTCTGTAAATCAAATATGAGTTCTTTTATTAAAGAACATTCTGCAAGCCAAGGAAGCTGACACCTAGAGCCCGCAGATGGTATCACTAACTTGTACTTCTCTGCATTGCAAAGTCTTTGCTTCTGGGTCCATCAAGTTTATTCCATGTTCTTTTCTTTCTTAGATTATGTGTGTATGATTCTGAACTTGACAACTTAGATATCATCCTTAAATTTTTTAGAAAAGGCAAATTTATATCATTTTGGGTCTCTTTTTATGAAGGTGACAGAACAGAGAAAGGAATGTGGTTGATAGAGATGAACTCTTGAGATTCTTCATGTGTATTTCCTGGCTTCTTCCAGTTCTTTAGATCTTGCTGTTTCACTGACATGTTTCTAGAGTCATCTACTCCCTGCTGTTTTGATGCTTTCCTAAGATAGGGAATTGTATGGTACCATATACCTAGTTGAACAATATACACATTTCTTTTGGGGAGAGGAAGGAACAGATGACTGACTCCCTTTTCAGAATTTTGCCCAAAATGAATGAGAAAATCTTATTCAGCCAGCAAACTGTGTTTTCTTCCCTTTCTATCTGCCCTGATATGAAATATCAATCATAAGCTTAAAGCTATCAGGTGTCACTTTCCTTTTTACCTTCTTTCATTTACTCCTATGCTTTCACCTCCACCCTCCCTCACCCCCCTTTATTCTCTTGTTCCTCCCATCCTGCCCTTTCCTTTTTCCCTTCCATTCTTCCTTTTCTGAATGAACACAGCTTTTTTCCCTAAGATATCTAATAAAATACCTATTAGATCTATGAGCAGTAGGTGGAAGAAAAATAGGATATTTTCGGGAAAAGATGAGTTCCAGTTGATGCCCTCTACATAGCAGCCTGCCATAACTGCTCTGGCATTGCATATCCCAGAACTAGAGCTTCAGCCAGAGAACTTGGGAACCAGTCATAAAAATAATGAAATGGACTCTACTAGATGAGGTTAATCATAATTTCGCTTTTGTTCTTTATCATTAGAAAATATTTTACAGCCATGGAAATAAAGGTTTTGTTCTGTTTTTGTTTTTGTTTTTGTTTTTTCTGATAGAAAATGTAAAAGAAATAAGAAGTTAGAAATAATAAGGTCAGGCAAAATATACTGAGTATGAGTAGGATTTGTAAAACTGAAGGAAATATGCATATTACACCATTGAGTGATGTGTAAAACCTTCAGCATATCAGCATCGTTTCCTCCAGGCTTCATACCTAAAGGTGAACTTAGTCTATAAATCCTTGTCTTTACCTTTGCCACTCTGATCTCCAGGTGGCCTGAACTCTGTGACTAGGAAATGTATTCTGTGTGTTTGAAAAGTTCATCCCTTTCATTCTGGTTGTTCTTATGGACTCTTCTTCTTTTAAATGCACTTAGAATAAACCATGTAAATGTCATTGCAGACAGTTTCAAATAAATTAATGGTCCTGGAGTTCAACTGAAAGATGCCAAAAGACAAGCATTGGGGAATTTAATGGCTTGAAATAAAACTGACTACAGGATGACATTCCCTTCCATGCTGGGGGATGTTTATATTTAATCAGTTTAATTACTCATTAGATATATAGGATCTGGGTCAAAATCTTAAAAACTATGTGCATGTATATAAGTGATCACTCATCTATGTAATGCCAATCAAACCTCCTTCCTTATAGGGTTATTTTGAAGATTAAATCAGATGATGCACTGAAATGTTTAGAGAGTGTCTGAGTAATAAGGGATGCAACATAATTATTAGTTTCAATTTGGCATATATCTTCTCAGAGAGGAAAGACACATTTATGGTTTGGGGCCTAGGAATACTTACATAGATTAGAGAAATATCCATTAAAAAATTATACTTAAGCTGTGTTTCCTTGTTTCTATATGTCCAGAAGTTTTGATCCACTTAATTTTATTCTTATAGAATGATGTTTCAATTATTAAGAAATAATCTAATATATGCTCAGTTTAATAGAAGTTGTGTTTGTGCATAATAAGAACCACAGGGACTAATATTGATTGAGGGTAAATGAAATGATTGCTTTTGCATGTCTTAATTGTTGCCATGACACCATGGTTTGAAACTATTGTTTTATGAGTCTTTATGAGGTATGCATTACAATTATTCTACCCAGAGAGATGAGAACTCTGAAATACAAAAGAGTTGCCATAAATAGTCTTAGAATGCTCAGGACTGGATTGTCACGCAAAAAGACAGAGGAAGTCACAGATAAAAGGGCTAATTCTATGCTTAGATGAAAATATAGTAGAAGGTATATGAAGTAGTGTATGAAACTTTTCTTATATTGAATTTCTCTATTCTATATTTTCTTATAACATTATTCCCAAAGGTAACTTTTAATGCCATAATACAGGAACACAGCCAAAATAAAAAATGTTTCAAAATTATGTTGATATTAATATCAGACACCTGTCTCCCCAACTTAAGAAAATGAACTTGTAAATAAATAACATTCAATTATTTTAGTTAGAATAAAAAAATGCTTTTAGAATAACTTGCTTATAAACTAGTTAAATTTATTTTTACTTGAACAAATTAAGATATTAAAATAATAACATGGGTTATTATTTATTTTTATTCAGTGTCAAGTATCATAAGTATTCCATGATCATATCAGACATTGGATGATTTTTTTCTTTGATCATTGGGTTGATGGAAAGGTATAGAAAGAATGATAGTTGACAAGAAGATTAAGGTCTGTCTTTCAAGAAGTAAACATACTCATTACTTTCTGCTCCATTTGAATTAATTACTTTCTCCTCATTATGAATAGACAACATTTACACATGTTCTTTATCAAAACATGAATAAAATAAAGTCAAAATTAATCAACAGAAAAGTCTGTTTTACTAAACCTTATATTTGTCATTTTTACTTTAAATGAAAAACCCTAATGTAATTAATTGAATAACTGAAAGTATTCTTTAACAGAATTTTGTATTGTTTTGTTTTTCTCTTTAAAAATATTTCTGGTATATTCTCTAGTTGTTAAGCTCAAGTGGGGTATATGTGTATGCTTTCTTTTTTTTTCTTACTCTTAATGTGATTGGGGCATATTTCCTAAATGGAAGTGAACACATAAAAATAATATCAAAACTTGATTATTCTTGTATTACTAATTGTGATACAACTGCACTTTAAAAAACTCAAATTTGATAAAAGCTCAAATCAAGGGAGAAAAATATGGTAGTGAGGGCTTTAACTGGCTCTAAAGTGTCAGTTTGTGTCTGACTTTCCAAGAACCTGATTTTTCACCTTATAAAGTGCACTTTTCCTGCCTTCTTCCAAAAAGCCTCATCCAGTATTAATGTTCTATGGTATCTCAGACAAACTTTATGTACAAAGATAAATATAGAAAATAGGAAAATTTTTACTGATTTTCGAGTTAGCTTTCAGCTCTTTCCCTATTATTTCCCAAGAATTGTGAAGTGAAGAATATTTTTAAATAATTATTACAAAGTATGTACATGGACCTAAAATGTTATGGGATCACTTAAAAGAACACTAGATGCCAGGCTCTTAGATAAGCAGTTAAGATTTTTGAGCTGCAAGTAACACTATATGTGACTGTGCATATTACTTTAGCACATCTTTTGTGCTAAAAAGCTTGTGTAACATGACAGTTCTTGGTAATAAATTCTAGAATAAATATAATCATGATTCTTAAAGTTTCAAATCTTGCCAAAGTAAACAAAGCGGATGGAATACTTAATAACAAGGCTAGTTCTAATTGTTTTCTGAAAATCCTTTATTCAAAAACAAAATGCTGCCAGAGGAATTTAAAATAGAAATATTTTTAAGATAAAAAAATACAAAAATAGGCCCTCCCTGGTGGCGCACAGCACTGAGAATCTAAAGCCGCTTCCGCATGAGTTTGATTCCCGCCTGCCCCGGAGGAGACCACATGGCGTGGCAGACCTCTCCTGGCCCGCCGGCTGCTCCCCTCAGCAGTGTACTTCGTCGATCTGCCTGTTCTGCTCCTCACTCTGTCTTTGGTGAAGCCTCTCGCCGCCCCTGAGCCTCTGGCCTGTACCCCAGTTCTGTATGCACAAATAAATAAATCTTTAAAAAAAAATACAAAAATACATCTAAATCAAGTATAAAATATAATAAACACTGCTATGCAGACTGAGCTAACTTATTTCTAACTCATAAGACTTTGCTTATTTTTTCAAGGTTAACATAAATATGCATGAAAATGCAAATGACCTTGATATTTCACAGACTTTGACCTTTTGAGTACGCCTCATGAATTTATTCCCATATCTTGCCATTTAAGTTCACTCTCTTAAATCTTGAGTCCACATATTTACTGACCGTTTAAATTACTTACCAGCACCTTTCCATAAAAGGGTATTAATGTCTTTGTCTTTGTCCATAATTGACTTTGTAAATTTTTCCCCCATTCAAGAATAAACTTGGGTATTTTCTGAGCACGCATTGCACATTGAATCATAGTGAAAGAAGAATTAAGTCTTAAAACTCTCAAAGGTAGAGTAGTCTTTTTCTATTCTCCCATGTTATCCTGAAGTTGTAGGGTTGATTTTTGTTTGTTTTATTTCAGTTGTTTATTTTTTGAAGCACTTTAGTAGTGAAAAAATTTACCCTGTCACTTATCATTACATGAAATTAGAGTTAAATGGTTAAGATTTCATAAAAACTTTCATGTTAGTATAAAAACACAATAATATGAGGAGCATAAGACCTTGCTACAAAATATTTGCTATTATTACATTTAATACTATTACTAATAATATTTTCTTTAATCCTCAGTCAAGAAACAAGATGTATCACTAGGTCAGTAACCAAAATATAAGATAAATTAAAAGGCTTTACTGTTATAGGATAAACTTGGATCTGAAAACTTTAAAAATCTGTTTTAAGGATGCATGAAACCACACATGGTACAATCTAAGAAATACTGGGGACTCTGAAAAGTAGCTAATTTCTAGAAATCTACAGAATTAAATGTGATTTTTATTGTTTTAGTAACTGACTGGTAAACCTTAGTTTTGTAGTTATGTGATAATATTAAGCAATCAATTGTTTCAAGTAGTATTAATACTATCACCATTGCAATTAGATAAGATTAAGAATAGTTTAATGACATATCCTTACTCTAGAACCACAAAGGAGACTTTCCTAGTTAGCAGTAAATATGATTTTCTTACTTAAAGGAAGGAAGGACAAAAAGAGAAAAAAAAGGAAGAGGAATTATCATGTAGGCCGCTTTACCTGTTCTGTTAGATGCTTTCTTTTACATTACATCTGCTAAGCAAGGGTTTTCCATGTTCATAATAGGTACTGACTTCACAATTAACCTGAAAAGCTTCATAGTAACTTTCCTGATAATAAACTCACAAAGATATCTTGACTCATATTTTGTGATAGAATAATGCTTCTCTAATACAAAGCTTATGCTGTTTCTCTGCTACCACATTGGAAGGGGACCTTGTCCCATCATCTTGTTTACTCCAGGAAATTAGTTGTCAGTTACTATTGGAGGTAATTTTTTCAATGAAAATAATATGGACTAAATGGCATTAATAATGTAATATATTTACCCTAGTATAAATAAAACTTCCACTCATCATTATAGTGTATATGACTTTTTAAAATGTTTATAAGTGTATATATATCTCTATCTATCTATCTATCTATCTATCTATATATTATATATATTTATATAATTTGTGGAAGATCTTAATATAAGTTTTCTAAAATTATAATAAAATACCACTCATCTTTCAATATTATTTTACCCAAAGTCTATAATTGGAAATTTAATATTTATTGGTAAAGTTGTAATTACTAGGGATTTTGAATTCAGAGAAAGGAGGACAGACTAAGTTGTTATTTGCATTACCTATTTGTCATACAATAATCTTTTTCAGACAGTTTACAATGCTAGAATATATAAAATGTGAATGACATTTACATCTTAAAAAATAATAATGACCTTTAATGTTAAAATACCAGGGAAACAGCTATTTTAGATGAGAGAACCTTAAATCTGTGCTAATGCTCTTTATCTTCAAATTCATGTTAATTATTAGTAATTACTTCTTTTACTCCTCAATCATATTGTCTGTTATTGTATTTATTTTTAAAGAGTTATTTATTTATTTATGCATACAAGAACCGGTGTACAGGCCAGCAGTGGGCTCGTGAGAGACTCACCTGAGACAGAACATGGATCAGAATAGCAGATCAGTGGAAATACACTGCTGAGGGGAGCAGAGGGCCAGACAGGTTAGGTCTGCCACACCGCATGGGTCACCTTCTTAGCCCTGAATGGAACTTATGCCGCAGTGGCTGCAGCAAGTTCCACAGTGCTGTGCTTTAACCCATTAAGTCACTAGGGAAGAGAGTACTGTTCCTGTATTTAAGATACTTAACAATAAAAGTACATATGTATGCCTTTTAAGTTTATGACTGTCTCTTAAATTTGTATGTCTATACAAAGGTAAGTACATCACATGTGTCATGATCATAATTATGATCCAGTGGATAACAAATTAATGTTAAATTATTCATCAAAAATTTTTGCTTAGCACTATAACATATCCGATGTAAGTTCATTTCAGAGGTTGGCATAGTGAATAAGGTAGAGTCCTTGTTATTTGAAGCTTGAAATTTGTCTGCCTAGTGGTTATGAAAGAAAAATCGAGCAAATATTAAGTAAAATTATGACTTTTGAGATGCGATCACTCTGAAGAACAAGTATCATTTTGCTCAAAAATGTGTTTGCTTCTCTTGTATTAAAAATAGGAGGCAATTAAAATGCAAAGTACATATGTTCAGAATCACAAACTTGTGATTTGGGGTGCACATATCTAGGTGGAACTCCAAAGGGTGAACCATGTAGAGACAAATGACAAGGATTTTTTTGGAGAGAAAAAGAGATGAGGTAAGTGGTTAAAAAAAAAAAAGTTAATAAGAGTTAATTAGTGTTAATAAGCTTAGGCTATTCTTAGCTATACATAATTGGTTACTGATTCAGTCCTCTGGCAAGAAGTCCACAATCATCAATCCTCGTGATCTGGATGTCCGTTTTCTTGCTGATTTCTCAAACAACTTTTCATGAATTAATTGCTGTTTGGCCTGGTTTGAATGGTTAGTTCAGTTTAAACAAGACAGAAAAGTTGTTTTTCTCCAGTCACTGCTCTGGCCCTACTTAAATATACTTCCACTATGTCAACTTTTCATGCTATACATAAAATTGTTAGGGGTACCTCTTTAATTTTAAAGCCATGTTAAGTTGGACAAAAATCCATAATAATCACCAAGATTAATTTTAAAGAGGAAAATTTCCTTTTATTACTGGAATCAGTCTCACTTGATTATGATGTATTTATGTTGATTAGATGTGACTTTATGCTTGCTAATATTTTATTTAGAAATTTGCATTTAATAGAAAAGTGAAATTAATGTTTTTGAAGTTTCTTTGTGTAGTATTTACAAGATATCATTTATGACATATATTTACTTCATTTATGTTTTTTCCACATTCTTTAGACTATTAGTTTATTAATTTGGGCATTTTTTTTTTTTGGAAGGGGTTAGCATTTCCTGTTTTCCATGGAAATAACCGTGACAGTTTCTTTGCTGTAGTTATATATGGACTCAGAATGTTTTCGATTTCCTCAAAGTTTTCAAAAGTGTTGCATAACTAATATGCTAAGAATTTAAATATTTATCTTTTAATGGCTATTTTGTTCATTTTACTATTTGTGTATTTATGAACTTTTTCTTAGAGAAGTGATTTAATTTTTATTGTTTCTAAATGATTTGTGTTCTACACATAAAAATAGATATTATATTTAATAACATGAGTTTCTGGCTGATTTTTGTTGGTTTTCTAAGTTTCTTCTATAATTTGGAAGATTTTCAAAATTTTTTCTTTTCCATTACTGAGATTTACTGTATGCCTTCATTTGTGACCAGTTTAGGGCTTTTTATTTATTTTTTTTTTTTAGTATTTCAATAATCTATAATCTAATTTTTGTATTTAATGTGAGACAATTCAGTTACACTCTTCTTATATAAGTTATTAATCCTACTTTCACAAATCAACAACTGCTCACTTCACTCTTCAGAAGTTTTCTTTTCCATGTGACATTGAGAGCATAACAAGGCTTCACTTTGATAAATTTAGGTACCAAGAAAATCCATAATGTAATTCAGCAGCAGTGCTCAAATATAGGAAGCAGTATTTTCAAATAAGACACCAAAATTAAAACTTGCTTTGAGAATTTAGCAATACTTATTTGTAACATATAAGGTGAAATGTGATCCATTATATCAGAGTTCCTACTTTAGCTTTTTTTTTTTTTCTCTACAGCTTTTCATAAACTGGAATAAATCAGAAATTACCATAAAAGTGAGTTTTTTTTTTTTTAAGATTTATTTATTTATACAGAACTGGGGTATAGGCCAGAGGCTCAGGGACGGTGAGAGGCTTCACCAGAGACAGAGTGGGGAGCAGAACAGGCAGATCCATGAAGTACACTGCTGAGGGGAGCAGCGGGCAGGTCAGGAGAGGTCTGCCAAACCATGTGGTCATCTCCAGGGCAGGCGGGAATCGAACTCATGCGGAAGTGGCTTTAGCTTCTCAGTGCTGTGCTTTAACCTGCTGCGCCACCAGGGAAGGCCCAACCATAAAAGTTAGTTTTAATGATACACCGTGTTAGTCTTGCGTATGACTACACACTTCTGCTTCTATCTTCTCTTAAGTTTAGAGAAGATATATGACTGCCTCCAATGTTAGAGCTAAAGTGTTAGCCACCATCATTCCTGACAAAGGATCTGTGACAACAGATCCTTTGTTTGTGTCCCTGGTTTGCATTTATACTTCTTAAAACATTTATGCACACTATGCAACATAGTACTTTGAAACATACATTTGATAATGTCACTCCAAAATTAAATAGTTCAATGGTAAACTCCTATTAGATAATATTGGAGAAACCCTGCATGCCCCTAAATATGACTCTGGCATTTCAGATTCAACACAAAAGACATGATATGAGAAAGAGATATACTTTTTTTTAAAATTAAAAACCTTCACTCTGCAAGATACAAGGTCAAGAGAATAAGGAGAAAAGTCTCAGACTGGGATAAAATATTAACAAAATATTTATCTGATGAAGGGCTTTTATGCAATATCATATACCAAAATTATAAAATATAAGAAACTATATAATCAGCAATTAAGTAAATGGAAAGATGTTACACAGCATTAATTATCAGGGGAGCAAAATTAAAATACTAATGATATAAAAAAAGTATACTATCAGAATGGCCAAAATCTAGAACAATGACAACAATGAAGACTGGAAAGGAGGTGGCCTAATGGGAACTCTCATTCATTGCCATTGGGGGTATAAATGAACAATCTGAGAGACAGCGTGGTAGATTCACAGGAAACTAGATATATTCTTACTATAGAGGTCAAGCAATCTTACTTCTTGGCTTAATCAAAAGAGTTGGAAAATGATTTCACACTAAAGCCTGTATACAACTTTTATAGCTATCATAATCATAATTGCAAAAACTTGGAAACATCCAAAATATCTGTCAGTAGGTTAATGACAGACCAAAGTACATCCAGGCAATTGAATATTATTCACAGATGAGGGGAGATGAGTTATCAAGCCATGAGCAAAGCATTGAGGAAAGGTAAGCATGTATTTTTAAGGGAAGAAGCTGATCTGAAAAGCCTGCATAGTCTCTGATGTAAATTCCATGACATTCTGTAAAAGAAAAAAAAACTATGAAGAGGCCAAAAGGCTCAGTCTTTAACTTTGTGGTAAGGGGGGAGATAAATTAGCAGAAAACAGAGGAGTTTTCGGGCAGTGAAAATACTCTTATTGCTTATATAATAATAGATATGTCATTATATTTATTCAAATCCATAGAATATTCAACACTAAGAATGAATCCTAACCTAGTGAATCCTAATCTCTAAACTATGGATTTGTGTGATTATGATGTGTCAATGTGTATTTACCAGTTGTACAAATGTACTATCCTGGTGAGGAACGTTGATAATGGAATAGCTATTCATGTGTGAGGATAGGGTCTATCTGAGAAATCTCTGCACCTACGGCTTAATCTTGATATGAATCTAAAACTTCTGTTTAAGAAATAACTATTAAGTTTGTGTAGAGGAGTGGATCAAGAAGATGTGGTATATATATAAAACGGGGAATTACTTCCTGTCAATAAAGTTCCATTCTTGCCATTTGTGACAACATGGATAGAACTAGAGATTATGCTGAGTGAAGTAAGTCAGAAAGAAAGACAAATACCAAATGATGTCATTTATATGTGAATACAGAGCAGACATAGTTCAGATAAAGCCAAACTAATAAGAGATAATACATACATAACTATAAAACTGATATCAAAAAACTGGAAGGTGGAGGAGGGGTGGGAATGAAGGGGGGGAGTGACCTCAGTGGACTAGAATGATGGACTAAGGGAATTGGGTAATGGTGTTCCAGCAATTTCCCAGAAAAAATCAGATAGCACTCAGAAAGGTGGAGAAAGATTTAATTGTCATACCAGCAGGCTCAGCGGAATCGGACCCAAAAGGCTGAGCCTTGAGTTACAGGAATGGTAAGGTCTCATAGTATAAGCATTCTTTATTGTTTGGGAAGGGGGCTCCTGGTAGCCATATCTACTACTGTGGACAAGTAGTATACTGCAGGAACTTTCTGTTCCAGCAAACAGCAGAATCCAAGCAGCAGGCGTGGGTAACAGTCCTGCATCAGTGGATGATATATAGTAACAATTCCTGAAGGGGGAGACATTATGCCGCTAAAACACAAACTATGTGTAAGCCTATATTACCTCAGTAAAACAGAACAACTCTGATGTGGTGTTACCACAGGGATTTAGTTAAGCCATCTTATTTTAACATAGAATAGCAATTTAAATACAAATTTATAGTGCTCTTTTAAACTATCGGATTATCAAAAAAGTCATGATATTTTTTTTCTGTTTTCTATGTAGAATTTGCCATGACTTTTCTGACAACCAAATATATTATCCTAAGAAACAGATCTCTTCTTTACTGAGAGGAAGTGTCATATTTCAAATTTAAACAGTATTTCTGCTTTCAAGTTATAGTCTTCATCCATACATACTATAGCAAGTGATAAGAACAGCTAGCAATGAATAGTTCAGAATTACTCATGAGTTTATTATTTAAAATACAAAATTATGTCAAAACTAGTCATATTAGATACACATGCAAGCTCCTTCAGCTTTGTGATGTTGACAGGATTCCTTATCAATGGTTTTTGCCCATAGATATAGCCTCCTTTATTTAACTATTCCAGATTAACTACAGTTCTATAAGACTGAGATATTACTGCTTTCATTTAGTGAAAACATTGTGTTGAGAAAATCGCCTGACTTGTGGCTAAAACAGTTTTATTACACTTTAAATTTGAGACTAGAGCATTTAACAAAGCATGAAGTCTTAATTTTTCCCTGAAATTTCAAATTTCCTTGGGAGAGCTCACAATGTAATAGAAGTTAAATTCAAAGTTCACTTTCAAATCAGATACACTTCTATTAAATGACTAACTTGAGAAACCCAGACTAGAGTAGTGAATTTAATAGACACAAATAGATGATATCATGCATTATCTGAACAAGCTATAAATTAAATGACTCAACAGCTTCATTAGTCTTTGTGTTAAGGGCTCAGAGGCTAATGATCTCACTGGTATCTAGAAGGAGACAAGCAGAGAAAGAAATAACAGTTTGTTACAATGTTGTCACCCTAAAGGAATGTATAATATTATTAAGTAATTATTTATTGAGAAGAAATGTCAAAAAGTCTAATTTATTTTCATATTCCCAAATTCCACTTTAAAGCAACTCTTGTTGTATGTATTACTTCCTAAAATTATATTGCTAAAACTTGAACTATTCTGATTTGAATTATATCACAACATCCCCAAAATATTATAACACAGAGTAAAAGGTGTTTCTGATGAAAATTATGTTTTATAAAACTTTCAACTAGTGCTTGTCACAGTAGATTGAATGTGGTTTAAATGGAATGTTATGTAAGCCTTAATAAAGATGTGAAAGAAAATCATTTTGGAAAAAGGAAACTAAGCTAACGTTAATTTTAGCTTCCTTCCATCATTTTAAATTAATGTTTGCTAGAATGAGAACTAGCAAAATGAGTAAGGCTTTTTTGATGTTTTTGTGCAAATGACAAATGGCAATGTTTCTAAATGTGTTTGCAAACAATGACACACAATAAAGACGAACGCCTATAATCTAAAGCCAAAAATAGGAAGAAAAAAAAAAAGATTCAGCAGCATATGGTTGAAAAAGATTTTTTTTTCTGTCACAGAAGAAGAAATAAGTGATTGACAAAAGATTCAATTTATGAACATATGCAAGGGGAATGTGTGATAACTCAGTAATTAAATTATAGACAATAGCACATCCCCATAATGTTATCAGCAGCTTGGTGAAATCATCCGTCTTGACACAGCATCCATAATAGGATAAAATTCATAAAGAAAAGGGAATTTTTCAAGCTGCATAAACAGAGGTTTCAGAAAAAGAAGGAAAATAAAATAATTCCAAAAGTAGTGATTTTTTTTTATTTTTAATTAGATACTTTTATTACATAACTGAAAAATATAAAATCAAGGTAATATACTCTGGTTTTCTATATCAGCCAAATGTTTCAAGAGTGGAATATTTATTTATTTAACTTGCTAAAATTACTCAGAGAAGGCTTCAATGTAGAGCTAAACTGACTTGAACTATGGAGCCCACAATTTATTATCAAAGTGAATTAAAATCAAGCTACCAACATTTCTGATCTCTATCTGTAGTATCTTAGTTTAGTGGTGTCATCAAAAAACGGACTTTTTTGAGAAGTAAACACATATTAAAATAATTTTTACACTCAAGTTGCTCATTTTTAAACCCATCTTCTTTCTTTATGTACAATAAATTCAATGAAAAGATATGCAATAACATTTGTTGTAAAAATAAGGCACATTTATTTTAGCCACTCCAGGTTAATTCTACGTAGTCTTCATTAGTAAGTATTGGTCTCTTCACTAATAGTATATATATTCAAATGTAGGAAAATGAAGACAAAGAAATCTAAATTTCAGCTAGTTCCTTTTTGAATGTCATTCCTCAAGTGTTGTCTATGTTATGGAAGAATTGACCAGGTATAATTCTCATCTCTCAAAGTTATTATAGTTGAAATTTTTCTTCATGAGCTTCCTTAACTTGGAATTTTGGAAAAAGTAGGATTCATTCCTAAAAATCTTAACTGTGAAGCATGGTGACATAAGCAGTCATGAGCTCATTTTAAAACACAAATTTGTGTTATTTTTAATAATTATGCTTCACATTTGATAGTAAATCTAACATCCTGGTAAGATATAATATTTATTCCACCCATGAAATGCTGGTTTAGACTTGCTTTCTTAATTCTCACACATATAAACTTAAACTGATAGTCTCTTAAAATATAAAACAGAGAAAATTGCTGCATTAGTAATATCTCAAATTAACTTAGTTAAATTTAATTAGCTTAGTTTTGCTTCTTACATATCCTTCTAAGCTTTATGTCTTTATGTATAGAATTGCTGTTTATATTAGTAATGGGAACTCAATTCTTGTCAATAAGGCACAGAGCACATTACTGTTGAATCAGGTTCTTTATCAAATTACCATTAAGCTATGAACCTGTGATAAAATTCTTACTCTACTCTCTCTGAACTCAGTAAATCTTATTAAACATAAAGTTCAAATATGCACCAAATCTTACCACTTTCACTAACTTCAGTTTTAACACATTAGTTCAAATCACCATCATTAGCATCTTACTATAAACTTATGACTGAATACTATGCATAGTATTTAGTCTATTTTTCTATAGAGTGACCAATAAATTATTTTGAAATGTAGCTCATATTATGGAGTTTTTTTTAAGTTTTTCTACTTAAAATATGTCAGTAGATTCTCATTGTTTTTTTCATGAATAAGTTCAAACTTATTACCACCCGCTTACTTAAATGGCAATTTAAGTAATTTAAATGGCAATTTTGTTTTTGTTATTTTTTTTTTCTGCATTTGTACTGTTGTTCAATTTTAAGACAATAATAACATCTAGGATTTTGGTATAATGGAACCTTCTAACAGGAATCAGGAATGACACATGCATTTGGTCATCTGGCTCATACTATATTCTGTGATACAATTTTTTGTTTGTTTATTTTTGTTAAAACATATAGGTCATTGAGATTTATTAGTTTGCACAAGTTTAATCAAAATGGAATATCTTCTTTTTGTTCTTTGGTTTTCTTTTTTTAATTTTTAGATGTAGTATATTTTTCTTACACCACTTTTAATTCTTGTCAGTACTTCATTTCTTCCCTCAGGTGTGGCTACCATAATTATCTCACCACCAAAGCCCTCACAGTCTATCACAATAGTCCCTCCTGCTCTTCTCCCTACCCCTTCTCACCTCTCCTCATAGCCAGCTTTTCCCTCTCCACTCTTGTATGCCTCATATTTATACTCTTCTTTTTTTAAGTTCTTTTTTTTTTTTAAGATTTATTATTTTGTATGCATAAAGAACTGGGGTATAGGCCAGAAGTGCAAGTGTGGTGAGAGGATTCACCAGAGACAAAGTGGGGAGCAGCAGAGGCAGATCAACATGGGTCACCTCCAGGTGGAGGATTGAACTTGCACTGAAGTGGCTGTAGCCAGGCTGTCACCAGCCTGCAGCTATGAGTCTTAACCCACTGCGCCACCAGGAAGGGCCCTGTACTCAGCTTTCAAGTGTCATCTTTCATCTTTATATATGAAACTTTGTTTGGCTTCTCTGTAGCCCACATTTAAGTGAAACCATTTGATATTTACCTGTTTTCTTCTGAATTTTTTCTCTAGGATCAATTTTTAGACATTTTTTTAAAATTCTAGTTTTCCACATTAATGAAATGAGGTAATATATGAGTTATACATCTTTTGCCATTCAGTCATTTAAAAAATCAATATTGAGAATTAACAAAAAAACAAAGCAAATAAAAGTAATAGATAATCCTCTAGTTTATATGTAATTCAATGATATTAAAAAAATACCAGCTATAGTTCATATAAGCCATTGTCCTTTAGTGAACTACTAGTTGTTATGAATGTTAAATATTGTCTCTTTTAAATTTCAAGAAAGACTTTTGGGTAACATTTACCTTTTAGTTAAGACATGATATGTTATGGAATAGTTCTAATTTTCCTTCACAGACCAAGTTATTACTTCTACTTTTTAAAAATAGAAAGAAATTTTAAGCTTTCAATAATACTAGAAGCAGATGATTCTAAAAAAGAAATTTCAAATCACATTTTATTTCCATTTTAAATTAAACAAAAGGGAGATTAAAGTAAATTGTATTAATTATCCTAAATACTAAGGTAACATGTTTCTAAAATCAAGACCCAAAGTTTTGAAGTTTAGGTGTAAGAATGCTATATTTTTCTATATTATGGATGAAACTCTTGTTATGTCAATTTGCGAAATCTACTAACCCAAAATAAATATTGATATTATACCTGAGGAAATCAGTGCATATAAATATATCTTAGATATGTATATACACATAGCAGAAAATAGCCCACTCAAAATTATTTTCTAATTTGCATTGCTAAAAACTGCTAGCAAAAATAATTTCCAGGAATTGAGGCTTTGTCCATGTCTTATAAAATCATTTTTTCAGCCTAAGTCTGTCAGTCTCTATTGAAATGCATCATGTCAAATAATTCTCCTTTGAAAGGTCCTCATTAAATATTCATATTCTTGCACTATAGAATTTTTTTTCTATTTGCATTTAATTAAATCACATATTCAAGGGAAACCCCTTATGTCAGTAATCTGAACATTTCACCTTCACTTTTTCTTTGGTATATATGGGGAAATATGAGATTTGCAAAAGTAATGCTGTTGCTTACAGAAAACATATCTCATTGCTGATTCTCTCAATTGCATCAAATTGTTTTTGACATGTAAATCCCTGAGGTTAAAATCTTATTTAAAGTTCACATTTGAGTTTATAATAGTTCTGCTACTGAGCTGTCTTAGATTTAATCAGAATGTGAAATAAAAAGAACACATAACCTTTTACATCTAAAGTAGATTACATAATATTTGTAATTAATAAGCATCACTATTCCATGGGTAAATGACATTCTGCATGACAATTTTATAGCATCATTAATATCAATGGTAAATGTCAAGATACCCAAATGTCAAAGCATTTTCTTTACTTTACAAATACTCTTTTTTTTTTTTTTTTTTTAACAACTAGTGTAGCACCTGTGAATTGATCAAGTCATCCTGGTATGTGGGAGGGAATTCACGGGCACATGATGAAGGAGTTGAGTCATTGCTATAATTTTGAAACAATTTTGTTGTTTCAAAATTTGAATTTTTAGCATGTGAGTAATGTTACTTTACAGTTAATTAAGGCACTAGAGTATTGAAATATTTGTCTTGCCTGTAAACACACACACACACACACACAAAACTGACCTAACATTTGGCTAAACATGGACTCAGGCTCCCAGATCATGGAAGTTGTAGCTAAGTTTGTTAAATTGGGAAAGAGGCGAAGTTAACTGCCTGTTAAGTAATCCATCTTGTATAATATTTCACTTCACTTCAGTAATGAAAACTTACTCTCATACATGTCTCTTTGTGTTCTCCAAGGTAGGTCATCCTTATGCCATCCTTATGCAAGTATTTCTACCAACAGAAAACATTAGTGTTGTTTGAACCTCTTTCTTGTCAATCTCAAAAATTGTTCTTTTACTCCCTCTTAACACACAAGCTTATTTGAAGACATTTAACAACATTCAAAAGTAACATACAAGGAATTTTACAATATTCCTTCCTTCTTTCCTTTCTTACTAAATTCCTTATGACTTTCTGTCCTTCAAAAATTTTGAGTTAATATGGATTTGTGGGCACAGTGCGAGTTATTAATAATAAGCCATTGAATGAGATATAGCTGCTTCTTACCTTCTTATCTTGCTGAAAGATTAACTAGTCATATTAAAGTGTCTTATAAAACTCTAATTATTAGCTTCCTGGATCACTTTGTTTTCTTGACACTTCATTTTACCTTTTTTTTTTTTCATACCCAGCATGAGCATTTTTTTTAGAGCCTTTTGTTTTATTTCAGTTTTAAAATTTCACCTTAAATACTGTTTTTCCATTAATGGTGTTGAATTTAAATTTTAAGACTTGTAGCAGTTCTATTTTATCAAACATACGTATTCTAATTAAATGAGTGTGTATTATGTACTTTGCTCTAGGGAAATATTTACTTTCATTATTGGTTTTATGTACTCACCATGAACTCCATGTATAGATTTGTCCAATTGGTCTATCAATCTGTAACTCTGCCTAGTAGCTATTCAATTAATATTTCTTGAAAATATTCTATCTTGTTAAAAATGTAAATGATATTATTGATATATCCCCCATCCCCATTAAATGTGTTAACATGCCTAGAAAGGTCCAAATTATCTTAAAACAATATCTTATCACTTGCATCAAAAACAAAATAGATAACTAAATTCCCATGGGGGAAAATATATTTATATCAGATTTGTCACATGTTTTTACTAAATACAATGAATATAAAATCTAATCCTGTACCTATTATAGTATTTCTAATCACCAAGAAAGACAGCATTGTAAGATTGGGAAGAACATTTGATTTTTTTTAATTTCTGCTTTCATATGTTCCAGATCAGTGATCACTGGTTATGACAGAGTGCTAAGGAATTAAGTAACCTTTGTTCTTCATATAAACCCATAGAACTTTCAAATCTATGACAAAATTCTAGTCGATCTTAATCTGATTATCTTAAAATCTTCCTTGGTGGTGACTACCCTGGTACTTCTGAATGGACAAGCTTTCTTTTGTTTGCTCCTCAAAGTACCTAGAATAAACTGCTCAAAAATAACATAAATAAAACATTTAAGAAGCATTTTTCCTAACAAAGTAAATAAATACCATTAGAGATTAGGAAATGGAAAATGAATACTCTTAAATCGCTAAGTCAATTGGACACACAATTCTTTAAAATTTGGCAATCAATACAAAGAATTGTAAAATACTTTCCTTGTAAATGTCAAAGGAAATGAGTTACTGCAAATGGTGACAAAAATCACTTCTAAGGCACAAAGGAAGCAGAAAGAAAACAATAGAGCCAATCCTAGATTTTTTACTATATCATTTAAAATATTTATACGCAAGCTTTACTTTTTCCCTATTAATGTCAATATTTTCCACAGTTTATATGTTAATATGGATTCATTTTCTGTGCTGGACATTTACATTTCATTTTCTTGCAAAGCAAAATATTAATTTATTTTTCCACAGCTCTTCAACACAAAAATTCCACTTTGGGTAATATTTTAGAGCTCTTACAACCCAGCCTCTCCCAATTTACCAATTACTGTGAGACTAGACTGTCAGAAGGAAAATTAAGCCAGCCTTGTTGAGCACAGCTATCCCTAGAGGCATTGGACCAAGACTCTGCCTTGTGCTTTGAATCCCGTGTCTGAAATCCATATGCTGCGTTCCTTTATTGTAAAACATGGTTCTGAGAAAATTCTAAGGGATGATGAAGAGGCTGAAAGATAAAGGCTGTGTAAATTTTCAGTATGTGAAGTAGCCAACTAGAGAGGCAGAATATTACTTCTTTAATTAGGTAAAGAAACAATACTAAATTTAAAAGATTAAAAAGGATTTTGTGGTGTAGGATTGTTCATATAAGAAACGAGAATAGGCCCTCCCTGGTGGTGCAGCGGGTTAAAGCACAGCACTGAGAATCTAAAGTCGCTTCCGCATGAGTTCGATTCCCGCCTGCCCCAGAGGAGACCACATGGCGTGGCAGACCTCTCCTGACCCGCCCGCTGCTCCCCTCAGCAGTGTACTTCGTCGATCTGCCTGTTCTGCTCCCCACTCTGTCTCTGGTGAAGCCTCTCGCCGCCCCTGAGCCTCTGGCCTGTACCCCAGTTCTGTATGCACAAATAAATAATCTTTAAAAAAAAAAAGAAAGAAACGAGAATATGGGTTCCAAGCAACTAACTCTTGTGAAAAAACAAAGTGTTGTAAATTGGATAGTATCTATGATAGATTTTTTTTTACTCTCCTGAAAATATAAGAGTAAATGGATATTAGCAACACATAAAACTCTCTAAAGATGTTAAAGCTTAAATTTAGACTTCCATATTTCTTTTGTAGTAATATTCTTTGAGATTGTATATATATGAATTTAAATCAACCAGCTGTTCAATGAACTTAAAATTTCTCAAATTGAATATAATTGGAATGAATTCAATAATAATAATAATAACTAACTGCCATGAAATCTGCGAGTTCACAATTTTTTTTAGATTATCAGAGAGCTAAAGTTACAGTCAATCAACTAACATGTACTTTTATATATAGTCAACTGTCTTAAAATACATACTATCGGGCCCTCCCTGGTGGCACAGCGGGTTGAAGCACAGCACTGAGCCACTTCCGCATACAAAATTGGGGTACAGGCCAGAGATGCAAAGGGTGAGAGGCAGAGTGGGGAGCAGCGGGCAGGACAGGAGAGGTCTTCCATGCCATGTGGGACATCTCCCTGTCTGGGATTGAACTAGTGCTGCAGTGGCTGCGATAATTTCATAGTGTCTTCTTCTAACTGCAATCTGTTTATTTTCTCTTTATTTCACTAACTTTATACTGTCTGTCATTTGAATATTTAAATATTTTGACTCTATTTACTAGGATATGAGCTTTTAGAAAAAAAATAGACTTTGTTTTATTTCATGACAAATCTGCTAGGAAATACTCAGTTTTAAATCAATACTGGTAAAAGAATAAATCAATTTCAAAAGTTATTTGAAATATGTGTTAATAAATGATTAAAGTAATTAATGCATGAATGGTAAGATACGATTGTGAAAGCTATCACTTCATTTGGCATGCAATAAAGTAAACCCACGGAAGAGCAAACTTCCAGGTTGAATATTCCAGCACATTAAATATACATCTATGTATCAGGATTTAATTATACATCCCAAATACGTATTTATAATTAGTTCATGATTGTAATGATGTCATTTATGGAAAGTCCTTCAATTTTTATAGGCCATTATATCCTATCCAGTATATTTTGCCAGGTCATTTTATAGTTATCATTCAGTACAAAGCTCCCATATGTTTTGTGTAATGAAAACATAAAAATAATGCTAATTCTGAACACTTCCATTTTGGTTTCTAATATTATACATCTACAACAGAAAGTGGTGTTCTTTCTGAAATTATTAATCCTACAGCTGAAGCTTAATAAATAAAGTCAACGTTGTGATATAAATACATCCAAAAGGCACAAAAAGTAATCAGAGGACTCACAATAGACAAAGGTGGAAACATTTTGGCAAAAAAAAAAAAAAAGGTAGAATTGACTTATCAAAAACCTAGAATTTGATTATATACAGATATGAATCAATAATTGAATGAATTAATGAGGGAGAAGTGACAAATGTCCTTTTACATTTATGTATCTACAAGGTGGTGGTGCAAAACTCCCTGTTCCTTATGTGTCTTTATATGTGAACTCTACATAGAGATTACTTTTTGCATAGTACAAGAAGAAAAAATAGAAAAATGATAACTTAATAGTGAGGAATTCTGGCATAATCAGGTGACTTATAACCTGCTATAAATCTTGTTATATGTGATAAGCAATGTTACAGCATATCCTTGATACGACGAGATGGCACTTGTGTGGTCCTTTGTTCCAAAATTCATAAAGCCAGCCTAATGTGAGAAGAAAATATAATTTTGTAATTTAAATCAGTACAGCCTATCTGAGAGTACTCTTCAAAAATTGTCAAGTGCATCAAAGGACATTCTGATAAACTACCAGGATACATGAGACTACAGAACACGATGACTAAATTTAATGTGTTAATTCTTAATGACAACCTAGATGAGCAACAGGACACTAGATGAAAGTCAAGAAATCTAAATAAATTATGGACTTTTGTTAATAAGAATGCACCAGTTCTTTTTCACTAGCTGTGACAAGTGTTCATCCTGATGTAGATATTTACACTAGAGAGAATGAGTAGGGGTATATGGGATCAATACTAACATCACAATGCTTCTGTAAATCAAAAAGAAGGCTATGAAAAGATTTATTCTGAGTCTACAGCTGGTAGAAGGAATTTATGAACATGTATTATGAACTCATCTTTCTATCTACAAAGAAAAGTCATAAGAATTTCCACAACTACCTAGAAAATTTAATTAAATCTTTTCTCAACATTTCTATATTTTATAGTCTTATATTTTGGCTTATAGTTGTCCATGTCTATTCCAAGGATGTTCCAGAATGAAAGGATACTAGATAACATTCTCATCAAAGTTATATGGTTTGAAAGTTTAGAAAATTGGCCGTTGAATAGCTCTGATTAAGGAAATGTGTTGATGTACATTGCCCTATGTTTATATGCTGAATATTCCTAAATGAAATGATATTCTTTTTTATGCCATATTTTTTACTGAAAGTATAATTTTTGAAAGATCCATTAATATTTTTATTATTTTGGATTAGGAAGCTGTGATACCCTGTTTTTATTTTGGGGGCATTGTGATTATTCTTCAAACTACGCATATAGCCACAACTTATTTTGTAAAGTCCATTATCTTGTACTGATGGACTCTGTCATTCACATCACTGGCATGAACTTTAGAAATAGTTTTTGTCCTTCACAGCTTTGTCTCAGCTGTCTGTTTTATTTTGACCATGGAGACCTCATGACAATGTATCATTTGACTAAGGAAACAATTTGTTCATTTTTATTTCTTTAGAGAATTGCTTTGTTTCTTGTATTGGCAGGAGAGGAGAATGCTGACAAGATGATTTTGAATCAGAATCAAAGTCAGCCAGTTTGGGTCATTAGCTTCTGTGCCAAGCATCAGCTTCACATTTGGCCTGAAAACAAAGACATTTTTAAAAATTTCTTAGTGCCAAATTTCTTTAATAGTTTATGCTCCTCATTATCATCAAGGGGCTACAGAGATATCTCTAATAAGACTTCAGTCTCAGGGTATACTTTAAAAAGTTTGACTTTATAAAGCAATAATCATGGTAAATTAAGTTGAGGAGGTATTATAGCTAACTTTTTTTTTTCAGTAACTCAGGAAGGTTTGCATCATCTAGAGCCTGTAATTTGCTTTTTAAAACACACTTGTGTTATTTAACATGTTACAGAATTATTGGAAAGAAACACATTTTGAGGGATAGTCACACAGTTCATGCACATATTAGTACCCTTTTCAAGATTTTCCTAAAAAATGATTTATGCGTTTATTTTCAGTAGGAGACAAATGTATGTGAAGTTCCAAGTCTACTAATTGTTAAGAGAATTTATTTTTATTTCTTATGTCAAAAATATCTTAATATAAAAAGAATTACAATTGACATAATAATGTGTAAAGCTTGGCAAATTATATATTAATATTTGGCAATGTACCAAATTGCATCTAAGCCTCCTGCCAGAATGTTATTTACTTATTTATTTGTGCTTATAGTGTTCTCTTTTAATTTGTCATAGCTGCAGGAACAAATTTGTTAGCATGAATGGCTCCTTACTATACAACACATTAGTAAAGTTCTAATTTTGTTCCATCTCTACAAACCATTGAGAGCAACTCATTAGTCCTGACCAATTGTTTGCTTTTGTAATGTGACATTATGTTGTTTTGCTGTGTAAGTACACATATTAACAATGGGTTAATTTTAATATAAATACAATTTTCAATATTCATTTCATTCCATTTGTTAGTAGCTAGTCCCCTGAATTTTGTATAGAAAAAAGTTCAAAAGCATTCATTATACTAAAAAAAAAATTATCTGTTACATGAATGGTACTGAGTAGCTTTACTTATGTTAATCAATTAAATGGCTGAAATGGAAGACTTGGTACACCACATTTATTTTTGGGATTTTTTTTTAATAGGTGAGCAACAATTAAAGTGAATGGCTCATTTTCCAAATAAAAATATTAAATTATTTTATAATCTTTTCAGTCATCCACTACTATTATCACCTGCTTTTTTATAGCACATTAGATCTGGCAGTTTTCAAGTGTCTTAATCAAATGATTCTCACAAAGGCTTGATAGCCAGATGGCAAAGTAGTCACTGGATGCAAACTGCCTGAACACAGTCTTTTCATTTTATATTCTCTCTTTTAAAATGAAATATGTGGTATGTATTATTTCACACCATATTTATATTTGGGGGATTTGTGTACAAATAAAATAAGTTATCAGATTTTAGATTTAATTAAATTGTTCATGTAATTGTTCAAAGAGTCCAATCACTACTTCTTTCATATATTATGTGATATCAGATCAGTCATTATGATTTTCGCTTCTATCCACCTGTCACTCTACTGTCTGACACTTTGCATTGTGCACATTTCAGTACATACTTACGTTCATCTCCTATTTAAAAAGCTTGATATGCAAAGTGTCCTGATCAAGTATATTTCAATTTGTTCTATAGCATATAAATCAATGGTTGACAAACATTTTATTTTGAAAAAAAAAATTAGATCTTTGAAAACACTAGAACCAGAATTAAGGAACTAAAGGTTTGAGAAGGTATAAGGCCTCTAGAGAGTCAAGGTAAAACCTGTACCAAAGAAAAATAACACAACTAAAAAGCTACTGCATGAGGAGAAAGAGATTGAGCTCAATTCCATCAAAAAGAAAAGTAAAATAATTTTTAATGGCCAAAATGGGGAAAATTAGAAATTTCTAAACTTGTAGAACATTGTGTTTACAAAAAGTAAAATAAAATTATATTTTCTTCTTTAAGAATTTACTAAAAAATCAAATTGGAGTAGACCTTTACTTAGAAATGCAGGGATATAGAATATTGCAATTGAACTAATGATATGGGCAGGCCAATTCAAGAAAGAACATGTGAACCCAAAGATTCAAAGAAGTAGCATAACATGGCAGAATACTTGTCTAAAGATATTTTTATTTCAACATGTTTGTAACCCTCTCCTGTAGTAACTTAGTATTCAGAAATTTAGATATGCTTTGCAAAAGCAAGAAATAGAACCACTCAACTACAGGGTAGTGAAAAAAGCACAATGTTTTGCATGGCTAAAGCTTTGTTTATATAACTATAATTTTTAGACGGATGCCCTTTGGCAATTTATTTTATCTGAGTGTCAGTTTTCTTCTTTAAAATGGTAACATTATAGTTCTTGTCTCACCGAATTTTAAGGATTAAAATTATAACATGAATAAAGGACTAAGTAAGGTGATTGACTACAGTCAGAAGTCAGTAAAAGTTGAGTTCTGTACTTAAGCACCATTGAATAATTTGGAATTCTGCAGAGTTTGATACAGAATATGTGGTACAAACCATGAAAATTTTGTACTAAAGCACAGATTTAGAATGTAAAACCATGAAAAATTTTCACCAACTCATAGTTTGAAAACTTAAAGTCATGAAAAATACTAAATCACAGGTCAACCTATAAGGAAGCCACATTCAGTTTACATGTGATTATTAAATTGCATATATGAGAGAATATAATCATTATTTTAGAAATCTTAATATCCTTTAGTTTTACCAAATTCTTGGGCCTCAGTACTAGAAAAGTATCTAGCCTCTCTATAATATGCTTTGCATTCTTTACACACTTAGCTTGAATACACTATGAGACTACAGTCTTAAATGAAATGGAAATTAATAAACTTACTATTTACTTGTAGTAAATTAAAAATAAGATTATAATAGAATGGGATAGCTAATATGTTTCATAAATTTATTAAGCGACTACCAATGAGTGACACTGAATGTTAATGGTGTGTAGATATTTCCAATGAAGTGACCACATTTGCACATCATTAATATTTCAGTGGTCCACTCAGTATCACAAGAAATATAAATCAATTCTCCTATAAAGCTATGAGGGCTTTCAAATATGTTATACATTTATTTATATTCTTAGCAGAGTAAAATATGCTCTCGCCTTTACTCAAATATTTAGGAATGCAAACATTTTAACAATTATCTGATAATTTAAGGAGTATAGTACAAATGAAAAAAAATCAAGAAGGCCTTTACCTAATGAAAATTTTAAAGAAAACAAATGTATATATAGCTTCTCTTTCATGGGGTTTCAATTATAAATATAAATTAATAATTATTTCATATAAAATATTATCAGGTTTCATTGTGTGTTTTAAACTATTTCATTACCTACCTTTATTATTTCCTGCTACCTAAATATGAAAGAAGAAAGTTGAAGTGTCTTTTTCTAGAGAAAAAAAAAAAAAAGACTATCTGATGATTTCTACTTTTCTACTTGCTTACCCTATTCACTAGATTCCCTATGAAGAAATCAAAAGTATGGTGAATGGCTGAGAGAACATTTAAGAGTTCAATATAAATCATAATTAGACAATCTTAGAGAAGTGGTTTTTAGAAAGATTATTTTAAAAGAATAGTTTTGCAAAACTGAGAAAAAATAGAGATTTTTCATAAATATCTTGTCTCCATGCATTCTGTGGCATCGCCTACTATCAACATTCCCAATCAGAGTGGTTCATTTAAAACAATCAGTGAAGCTATGATATATCATAGTCAGCCAGATTTCAAAGAATTTTCACTGCCCTTATGCTCTACTTATTACGTCTTCTTCTCACCATCTAGTCTTCTGACACTAAAAGAATAGAATATAATTTTTCCAAAGAAATACAATTAGTTAATATCTATTAATATCGGGAAAAGTGCTCAGTTTCACTAATCATTAGGAAAATGTAAATCAAAAGCTCTATGAGATATCACAATAATAGATAGTTAAAAAAAAAAAGTCGATGAGGAACTGAAACCCACATATCCTATTGGTTGGAATGCATACTGGTACAGTAAGGGAAAACAGTATGGAGGTGCCTTAAAAAGTAAAAAAAAAAAAAATAGAACTGTCATAACACCTATCAAATCCATTTCTTGGTTTGTTTCCTGAAGAAATGACACCAGGGTCTTAAATATATGCTTGCACTGAAATTTCCATTGTGATATTATTCACAGTGGCAAAAAAAAAAAAAATCCATTGATGGCTTAATATCGAAAAATGTTGTATAGACATACAGGAGGAATCATTAAGCCTTAATTATTAAGGAAATCCTGACATTCGTTACAACATGGATGGTTCTGGCACATGTTATGCTAAATGAGCTATGTCACACATGTAAAGATAGTGTTTGATATCATTTATAGAGGCAATTAAAACATATCAAATTTATAGAACCAATGAGTAGAGTCATGGCTGCAAGGAACTGTAGAGAAGTAAAATGGAAATGTGAAATATTGAAGATTCCACTATTCAATATAAATTCCTGATTTCTACTGAAGAACATAAAGCTTATGTCTAATAATAACATATGGTATACTTAAAATTGCCTAAAATGGCTCTTAACACACACAGATAATTAATAATAATAATAATAACAGCAACAACAACAACAATAACAATAATAATAATAATAATAATAATAATAATAATAATATATGGGAGAAAACTTTGGGAATTGAAGGGCACATCTATAGCCTTGGTGATGGAGATGGTTTCAAGAATGTGTACTTATGCAAAAACTCATCATTTTGAATATTTTAAATATGTCAGCATCTCAAATGTCAATCCTACCTCCAAAAAAAAAAAATCTGTGTGAGCCTGTAATGGAAAGGCTTCTCATACCTCTCCTTTAAACTGATATCAGTTTAGTTAAAATTAAAAGGAAAGTTATAATCCACTTCAATGTATATACCTTAGGAGAACAGATTTTAACATTTTCAGGTAAAAATAGCATAAGCTCATAACAAAGTTCACTGAAGGTAAAATCTCACATTTCATTTACAAATGAAAAAATATTCAATATTCAAGAGGAAAAATATAAAGAATGACTATATCCTCAGGAAAGAAGTTTATGAGTTTTGTTGAGGAATGTTATTAAAACCAAACCTCTGAATCCAAAACAAATATAGATTAAAAGTATCTGTAGAAGGATAGAAGAAAAAGAGCACAAGTCATTTGTTGAATAAATGTTGACTTGAATGTGATGCACTTCACAGGAAATTTGCTAAAAGACTGCACGTCTGCAAGAAATCCAAAACTTTTAGATAGCCAAGCAGATACAGCCATTACTTACATGTTTTCAAGATCAGTTATAACTAGAACACAAGTAAGAGGATTTGACAGCATCATTTGTCAAACATACTTTACCCTAACTTTACCTGGCAATGAGAGTGAATGCGTATGCTGACTAATTGAATTTACCTGGAGGAAAAAGAAACTTCTCATCTCTTAATGACAGGAAGTAACTTTCTAACTGGAATAAGACACCCAGATAATCTAGTTTCCTACTCACTTACCTGTATAAAATAGGAGGTTGTGGTGCTTTCACCATTGATATTGGCATTTCAGAGATGGCTCCCAAATTCTCATACCCAGTTCTTGTATGCATAAATAAAAGGTCAGTTGAGGAAAGTTCTACTTAGTAAGGATTTACATGAATTTCAACACAGATTTACGAAGGTAAATGCTTTAGTTACTGCTTGAATCAACAGGAGGAAGTAATTGTCTTTCATCTGTGTTTGTCAGTGTTTCCATTTATAAGTGACACCTATAAATGTCAGAATATAGAACCAAGGATTGCTATTATTAGAAATTAATAGTAGGGGGCCTCCATGACGGTACAGGGGTTAAAGTCTTAGTGCTATCAAGCTATGGCCAGCATTGTGGCATGAGTTCAATCCCCAGCCAGGAAGCTAACCCATATGGTACAGCAGATCCCTCCTCTCTCACTGCTGCTGCCCTCAGCAGTGTATTTCAGTAGATCTTCTTGTTTGTCCCCCAACTCTATCTCTGATGAATCCTCTTATCCCACACACCGCTGTCCTACACCTCAGTTCTTGTATGCATAAATAAATAAAAATAAATCTTAAAAAATTAATATTAGTAATACAGAAAGGAGCAAAGTAACTAGAGGCTTTATAATAGAAATTTACCTTCACTATTCTTTCAAACAGATCAGAAGGGAGGATATTAAATATTTCATCCATAATTTTCTCTATCAAGTAATATAATATTCAATGCCACTGACAGCAGCATTCACAAGTTAAAGCACATGCATATCTTTATATCACTCTCCCCACATCTGGAACATTTCTTGGAACCTAGTAGGTAACCAGGTAATGTGTGTTTACTAATAAAGGGGAGATTACTGCTTCCAGTGCTTGGACCAGATTTCACTGGAAAAGGAAGCAATTTCATCATTAACTGGCATTTAATTTGTATTTTACAAAAGTTCTTTTAGAAAGTTCTATGAATGTTGGATTTTATATGATCCTGATAAAGCCAGAGTGAAAAAGTGAAGAACTCTTATAGCAAGGGATACAACTTACATTTCTTCCTGAGTTACTTAGCCTTCTTAGATTTAGATAAAATGGTCTGACAAACCAAAAAAACAAAATACCTTGTGAATTTCTGTGCACTCAAATTTTTCATCACCTCAAGCTCTAATATTTGCTTCTACAGAATTTTCATTATCTACTGTATATCCTAGAGCTAATTTTTTCATATCTGCAATATATTTACAAAAATATTAGTCATTGCGTGAATTAGCATTTAAGCCAGAGAAGAAGAGGTGTGTGTGTATGTGTGTGTGTGTGTGCGCGCGTGCCTGCACATGCTTGCACAAACATATAAAGGGATTTGTTACAGGGAATCTGTTTTATGCCATCTCAGCAACATGCCAACTGAACAACTATTCCTAAAAGGCTGATTCCACAACCGTTGCTTTAAATTTAGTTTCACAGGGTATGCAGCACAGTCAGTCAAGAAAAAAATAGGTAGATGTAAAGTAGGGAAGATCAAGGGCAGGTTGGGAGCATACAAGGACAAATCAGATTCTCATAGGATGAACAGAAACCCATTTCAGTGCTTCTGAATCATTTGGTGATGAAGAACCATGTAAAAGCCACAGATATCATCACAAAAATGAACATACAGCAGTGCCAGGAGACAAAAAGCCTAGCGAGGATTCCAGCAAAGACAGAGCAGATGGAGGCCCAGTTATTGTTTCATTTCCATAAGTACTGTGAGTTAACAGATCAGCAGTAATATTTGTGAATTGAAACACAACTGCTGCTTCCCTCTGCCCTCCAAATCTCCCAAGAAGCTTCATTTTTTTAACCATAGAGAACATTTGTTTTTTTGTGATTTATATATTTTACATCATTAATCTTTTTTGTACAATGCATACTTTCTCCTTTTTAATTGAAATCTGACTTTCGATTTGCAGTTTTTTTAAAGATTTATTTATTTATGCATATAGAACTGGGGTACAGGCCAGAGGTTCAGGAGTGGGGAGAGGATTCACCATATGGAGTCAGCATGGGGAGCAGAACAGGCAGATCCACGACTTACACTGCTGAGGGGAGCAGCGGGTGAGACAGGAGAGGTCTGCTGCTGAGCCATGTGGATCACCTGGGTGGGGATCAAACTGGAGCAAAAGCTTCTGCGGTTTGGTTTCTCAGTGTATGCTTCAACCCTTTTACCCGCTTTCTCTTTTCAAGTGTATTCCCACCAGCAATTCTTCCCTGTGAATCTTCATAGTCCCTTGCGCTCTCCTCCTCTCCCCTGTTATGATTCCTCTCCTTCACCCTCCCTTACAGAATGTCTCTCATTTATAGTTGCATGCTTTTGTTGTTGTTGTTATTGTTTTTTCCTGCTCCCTTATTTGATTCCCCTTTATTCCTCCTATAATCAGTGAAACCATCCAGTGCTTTTCACTGAGTAAGTCCCTTTCTAGACCCATCCATGTTAATGTGAATGGCATGAGTATATTTTCTTGACTGTTGAATAGTGCCTCATTGTGTACATTCACCACATTTCCTTGATCCAGTTATCTATTTCTGGGCATTTGCATGTTTCTGTATCTTACCTATTGTAATAGGTAATTACACTCTTCGGCTACTAGGAATGGAATTAAAACATTAATTCAAAAGGTTACCTGTATGCCTCTGTTTATTGGAGCACTAGCCCCAAGTGTCCTCTTTTATAGCCAAGGGTACTTGGATGCATACAAGAAAGTGAAATTAGGGTATGCAAATTAGGTCTAGCCAAAGTCACGTCTTACAAAGATTACACTCATTAAAACATTATAGCTACAGATTTCTTTTATTTCCTCACCTCTCCCCACCAAATATACTCAGGTAGGGTCACTGTCCAGTGTAATTTCAATAGAAACTGGTGGCAATTAGCAATTTATATGAAAATATATCTGACTCTTATATCAACTTAAGCTACATCCCCTGTCTCATGTTTCTCACTCATACTATTCTGGACACACACATCACTCCATGAATAATTCCTATCCGGATGAAATGAGCACACTTCATTAATCTCTTTTCTGTATAAGTTAAAATGTAAGCCATACTGTAATATTATTAATCTTTAAGACAATCAGGTATTAAATAGTGAAACAAACAAAAAAAAACTTCTTTGTTGTTGCACAAATAAATGTTTTCTTGAAGAGACAATATAGATCTACAAAGTTATCAGTCAAGGTTGTCCAAAGAAAGACTAGAAAGTCCACAAGATATTATGATTCTTGTGAATTTAGACAATTCAAAAGCTAATCATTAAGCGACACAATAAAAGATGAAATACAGGAGGAAGAATAAATTTGGCGACTTTATAGACTTTATTTTTGTCTTGAAGTATTTTCTTCTTACTCATGCCTTTCCTTAGGGGAAATGTGTCCTTGTAGCATATTCCTTATTTAAGTATACTGGAAAATGGTTATGATACTTATTAATTTGACTAGCTTACGCTCACACAGTTAGAGCTATTATGTTATAAATCTATTCCCTGCCAAATATTCTTACATTCTACACTGCAACTTGCCATGATCTTCTATTATTTTGCTTTAAATATTTACTGCAACTTGCTATGATCTCCTATTATTTTTCTTTAAATATTTTATGTTCTTGACAGAAATTCAATAGTGCCTGCATGGTTTGATGATGCTTTGGGTTTTTCAAGGTCTTTTATGGTTGTGGATAGATCACAATCCCTATTAGCACACATTTTGCAGCTCTGTATTTGGTAGCCTGTATGTTATAAAATTATAATTTATTTTTAGTATATTATTATTACTACTGGTATTCTTTATAAATGGTGATTATTTAGTAATTTATTTCTGATTTGTAATTTACCTTGAAACAATAATTTTTGAAATTTGGCACGTCAAATTTAGTAGTAATAAAATAATATTTCAATTAATTAAAATTGTTGCTAAGAATATCTGAAGTAGTATAATAATTCTATTGGAGGTTTATATATTTGTGTGTGTGTGTGTGTGTTTATGGATATGGAAATATAGTATAATATAGTATGCTTTTAAATAAATAATTTGCACATAAGGAAAATAAATAATAGATTAGAATGACATGAGATTGGTATGAATTAGTGACCTTATCTTCCTGTTATGAAACTGATAACCAATCTTTTAAAAGTTGTTGGCCTCTCTTTATATGAATACTTTCAAGTTTTGTGGAATCTGTCTATATAATTCTATAAAACACACACACATAGAAAAAACAAAATATCTCTAAAGTCTCCAGTCTGGGACTCAGGAATCATCTTCACACTTATAAGCGTCAAATTCTGGAGATATCTTCCATATTCCAAATCTGAGGGATAAAATATACCTTCTATGGGACCTATTAAATGTATACAGTGATGATATTTTTTTATTTTTGTTTTTTAAATTTTAATCTGACTTTTCACACTACCTCACTTTTCCAAATAAAACAAACAAGACAATTTTTTTTTAAATAAAAGACTTCAGCATTATTATATATTTATCTCAAAATATTGCCTCTGGGTTTTTGAAACCGTAAATATCTTGTTTCAGCTAAAATATATAAAATACTGAAAACAATAACTATAGTGTTTAAAATATAATGGCACTTTTATCCCTATAGGATATAGAAATAAGTGTCCAAGAATCCAAATTAATATTAAAGAACAAGGAAAAAGTTTATTAACAATGGCTATTTGAGAGATTGGCCTTTTAAGAAATTATTTTAAAACAAAACATGTATATCTAGTAGTGTGTAAACTTAGACTCCTCAGATGGCAAAACACACATTTAAAAATCATTTATTGTTCCAGCCAAAAGATGACAGTGGGTATTTTGTACTATAACCCCTGGCCACTATGTATGGATGATTGAGCATTGATATGTATGGATGATTGAACATTGATATGTATGATCTATTATTGTACACTTAAGACAATTATGGGATTTGCTGTTGTTTCTCTAGTGATATAGTTTACAACTATTTTCAATTATTACTTAGTTTCACAGACTGTTCAATGCTTTAATTCCAACTGAGAAAGGTATTGCATATCAAATTAGATTCTAGCTTCTCTCTTGATGAACAATAAGAAAAAAAAAAAGCTTTGTATTGTGTACATCTTGGAACAGCCTCTTGACTAAATGACAAATTGTTCTCCTATGGGATATCTTTATTTTTGTACGAATGTGCTATATTCACATCCTAAAGCTCAGTGAAGAGTTAAGTAGTTACAAATTAATCCTTGTAGTTCAGTTAGAAACCACATTCCATTCATTACCAAGGAAAATGACATTTCAGATTCTTGGTGCAAATTCTATTACAATGTGTTATTAGAAGTAAATTCCAGCTAAGTTATTGGCTTGCATAAGACTTCCTTCATTAGAAGAATATACCTGGCAGTAACTAGCCCTCCTGGTATAGTTTAATAGTTCATAAATTAGGATTGTCACTGCTTTGAACTATATAATTTATTTTATTGCAGTAAAAAATCTTGGCTTGTTGGTTTAGGTCATTAAACATTTATATACTTAACCTTCTCAGCACTAAAACCCATGATTCTTTGGCAATCCCTCAACACACTATACAGTGCTTAATATTTTTGTCCTCATAAATTGGAATATAATTCAGTAGTATAAATTACTTATCTAAAATTGATCTGACTTTGGAAGCTAACAAATTAGGCACCTCATTTAAATGACTTATTGCCTTATATGTCAGAAGATTTCATTCATTTTCATGGAGCTATTACATCAATCAGTTGCATCAAATGATTTTTAAAGTCAGCTTGCTATAAATCATAAATATATGGAGAACAAATTTGCATAAATCAAATTATCAAGAGATGCAATTTTATGAACTAGTCTGCCAGAATTATGCCAAAGTTATTGTATTTAGTATGTAATTAGTAACCTATTTTAAGTTTACTAATTCAAAAATATTTTAAAAGGTTTTATGGACTCAGAAACAAAGAAGAACATCTCTAAGTAGATTATTAGAATATAATTTTGCACCTTCACAATGGACCATTAACTTATACTGTAAACTATCTTGATATTAAGACAAATAAAATAAAATGAAAACAAAATGATCCTGGAAAGTCTTAAATATTTTTATATTTTGCTAACCTCCACTAGAAAACTTCTGTTTACTCCCTGGAAATTTCTTCATTCTGGGGAGATATATGCTATTGTCCTTTTTTTTTTTTAACAGATAAAATATTTTGTTTTTATTCTTTATTATAGTATAATAAGTTCTATCATAAGAGTAAAGGCTTTTAGTTATGAAGTTCAAAACAAACATGAAAATCAGTATAGTCTCCAGATTAAAATAGAGTGCCAGGCCCTCCCTTGTGGCGCAGCGGGTTAAAGAGCTGCACTAAGAAGATGAAACCACTTCTGCATCAGTTCGATTCCCGCCTGCCCCAGAGGAGACCACATGGCGCGGCAGACCTCTCCTGACCCGCCCATTGCTCCCCGTCGATCTGCCTGTTGTGCTCCCCACTCTGTCTCTAGTGAAGTCTTTCACCATCCCTGAGTCTCTGGCCTGTACCCCAGTTCTGTATGCACACATAAATAAATCTTTAAAGAAAAAGAGTGCCAGCAAATTTTAATTTCAGATAAACAATGGACAATTTTTAATTAAATTTTTTCCAAATATGTAAATATTTTGGATTTTGTGGAAGCATGTTTTTCAGTTAGATTTATTGAGGAAATGTTAATTTACATCACAACATATATAGGTTTACACCCTACAAACATATGTTATTTCACCACACCCACCAACCACACCCTATACTCCTCCACTAGAAACCACCTTCCTCTCTAGTCCCATCCCAACACATGTTTCTTCTAGTAGCTTTAGTGACAGTCCAATGTGCTCTTTCTCTTCATGTTTTTATGTTTCTCTTTTTCTCTCCCTTTCCTTCCTCCTTCTTGGTTACCTCAAATATGGTCAGCTTTCAAGTTTTTTTTTTTTTTTTTTTCCCTGCTGTTTTGTTTAGTTTCTCTATACTCTACACGTAAATATGTGAAACTATCTGGTATTTTCTTTCTGTAGTTGACATATTTTGCTTAGCTTAATCCCTTCCAGCTCCATCCATGTTGCTACAAATAGCACCTGTTTATTATTTTTTTTAAATTACTGAGTAGTATTCTTTTGTGTATATGTTCCAAATCTTCTTGATTCATTCATCTCTTTTGGAACATTTAGGTTGTTTCATTAGCTTAGCTATTGTAAATTGTACTGCAACAAACATAGGAGTTCAGGTTTCTATCTAAATTAGTGTTGTGTTTTTGGATAAATACTTAAGTGTTGATTTTCCAGGTTGATTGGAATATCCATTTCTGGTGTTTTAGTAATCTCCACATAGCTTTCCTTTGTATCTGAAATCAGTTGCATTTGTCTAATTTTTATTGTGGCACAGGACTTAAATAAATAAGACTGCTATATAGGGTGTTGGTGACTTAGCCATAGCCCGCAAAGTTTTGGAAGAATTCATTCACATTTTTCTGGAATCTTCTTACTTCTTTGTAATACTCACCAATTTTTAGTATTATTTTAAACTCTTTGACTCTCATTAGTTAGTCCTTTTCATTTTAAATCCTAAACTACTTGTTGGCAAGGGGAACTTTTTAAATAAAAGTCTGCTTAGTGTCTAGACACAATACTTGTTTAAAAATACATAAATAAATAAATAAATTCCTGGGCCCTCCCTGGTGGTGCAGAAGGTTAAAGCACAGCACTAAGAAGCTTAAGCCACTTCCTCATGAGTTCGATCCCCACCTGCCCCTGAGGAGATCCACTTGGCGTGGCAGACCTCTCCTGACCCGCCCGCTGCTCCCCTCAGCAGTGTACTTCGTAGATCTACCTGTTCTGCTTCCCTCTCTGTCTCTGGTGAATCCTCTCACCCCCCGCATCTCTGGCCTGTACCCCAGCTCTATATGAATAAATAAATAAATCCTGAAATAAAAAAAAAATCCAAAGACAATGTTTTCTCATTCTTTTTATGTGTATGTATATTAATATACACACATATGTATGCACACATCACACATATACATAATACATATATATATATATATATATTATATACACACACATTTTCATTTTCTTGCAATTCTAGATCACAATGCCAAATGAAATATCTGAAATCATCAATTTCCAAATTTCATTGTCTATGATCTCAACTTCATATGGATATTCTATGGATTAACAATGTTCTATGACCCTAGTTTTTGTACCCTTATTGTGAAAGACAGTAAGTAGAACTCCTGCTTTTCTTTATCATGTAGGATGTAAGGTTATCTGTGCCTACATCATAATGATAAGTAAACAGGATAATCATGTGGTGAAAATTAAATTTTGTATTCAAGTTTTAATTGAAACTGACTTATAGTCATTCCTTCATAAGAAGAAATAACATAACCTTGAGATACAATGTTACCTCAAGATTGAAGGAGACATAGGAACATCTAATCATCAGCTGATAGTTTAGACATACAGGTAACAGTCTCAGAGTTAATTTAAAACTTGGACCCAGTCTTTCAAGTGGAGGGCAGGCTTGAGGGTCTAAGCCTTAATCTGTGGAATGTGATGCTGTTTCTAAGAAAAAAACAAGGCTAGTGTTCTAAGAATTGCTTGTAGATATGGGGAAAATTCCACATACTCATTTTTTTTTTTTTTAGCTCATGCCATATGATTCTGTAGTTCACAAGACAAATTTCTTATGTCATCACTCAGTTAGCTAACACTTTCCAGCCATGATTCAGAGAAATACTTTACTTTTGGCCGCAAAACTGTTTAAATTTTTCCTTCAATGTATTCATCAAGCTAGTTGCTTTCTGTGGTTTACCTGATTCTTACCAAGAATTAAAATCCACTATCATTAGCAATTAAACACTTGTTATCATTTATTCATGAATTTGATTTTGATTTCAAAATTGAAGAAATAATACCTAGTTTTCATTAACATTTAGTGGAACTTTTTAAAGACAAAGATACACCGAGTTTTCTTGTTTATAACTCATGTCCACCTACCAAATAGTTACTTCTTTGGATAAGTCATGGTTTCTTCTATGTAATAATAGATCCCTGCACATTTCCCTCTGTCCAGAAGATATTTAGACCATGTTTTAAGGACGAACCAAGCAAGAACAAAAATGCTCAAATTGTAAAAATAAATAACCCATGTATATCTGTCTTTCAAAAGTACTTTACTTTTCACTCTATAAATGTGGTAAACCACCTATTAATTTATAGCATTCCATAAAAATTTCAGGACTGAAGAAAAAGTGACATAACTATTGATGTATCTTGACTTCTAGCAAAGGAGAGTAGTAAGTGGTTTATTATTCTGTCAGTTATTTCCAAAGAATAACCAGTCTTGCCCTGAACTGGTTTCTGTGTACTCTAACAATTGTAACACAATCTGACACTAAATGGAACTAAATGACACAATAAACTAATATTAGAAAGGAACAGCATGTTGCTGTTGACCTATACATAGAACTGTGGGGCTCAAATAAAATGCAAGAGCTAGAATTCACTTTCCACAATGTAATATTTTCTTTGATTACCACTTTACCACATGAGGGGGAAGTTTTCTGTAAGATAATGTAGACATGTGTAACATAAAATCAGTAGCTTACATGTAGCTAGTGTTACTGCAAACAAAACATTTATCCTCTAGATAGGTTTTAAAGTTCTGAAGTTTTGCTGACTCCTCACATGTCAATCAAATTTTAGTTCCATCAGTTTGTTAACTTATGTGTTATTCATGGTTTTTTAAATCTATGGTGCTTAACCATTACCTGCAAATCTGAAGATTGTTTAGATACCAGGATATGGCCTGAAATTCTGCATTCTAATATGATTTCAGTTAATGCTGATGCTGCTATGTGATGACTAAAATGTGAGAATCATGAAAGCAAACAATTAAAAAACTTAAAGACTAATTTAAAAAATGAGATAATCCCTATGTCTTTCTCTTAAAGTAAGATAAAAGGGGTAGAATTTGATGTCATGGCCATTAAGTTAGAAAGTCTCATATTTTAGGTTAATATAAATATTCTCCATTTTTAAAGGTATTGCCCTCTAAAGATTTATTGTATATTACACTATAAGTTGTACATTATAATAATGCAGTAAACCTTGTGGACTTTTTTTCTGGTCATAGTGATATAAATCTAGTGATATAGATCTAGTGATACATCATTAAAAAAACAACTAGAAATTGAGTAAATTACATAAAGTGTTCAGTCATCTTTTACATAATAGAAGCACAGTGCTATGAAGTACATTATTATTTCTGGATTCATGCAATCTTTGTAGACTTGTTGAGCTGACATAATACTCTTTTTTCAAAAATTCAGATACATAGAAATTGTTTGAAAGATTTCTTGATATACAGGGAGCATTCACAGAGCTCCAGAACTTTGCATTGAGGAGCTTTCAGTTTTAGCTTAAGTATAAGAAATTTGTGTATGTATTATAAAGCCATGAATTCCTAAAAGTATGGCTGTGAAGCTATGAGCTGAAGAGTTTGCAGTGCTCATCAGAGATTGTGGAGTGTCATTGTTGGCCACTGCGATATTCATTAGAATTGCTGGAGTTTGTCACTATTGTAGTAGAGCTAAACTATCCCAGGATAAAAATGACTCTGATGTATATGCTAAAATGTGAAAAATAAAATATACTCCTAATTTCTCCTAAGAGAAAACAAAAGTGTCTGAATAAATTTAAACTGCAGGTAGGATAGCGATGACAAAAATGAAAGGTAAAGTATTTAAACCAGTATAATCACAATATTCAAAGCTTAAAGGAAAATATGGACATGTATGGAAAGAAACAAGGAAATAAAAAGAACCAAAAATAAATATAGATATGAAAAATGTATGTGAAATGAAAATTTCACTAGCTAGAATAAACAACATATTAGGGAATATCGAAGAAAAGCTTAATAAAGTAGAAGAGATAACAATAGAAACAGTCCACAATGAAGCAAAATCGGGGTCTCGTAGAGAGGCAAAAACCAGTTTATTGTATTTCAGTTCTTTCTGACACAATCAAAAAGTACAACTTACATGTGCATGGGTCTCCAATAGAAGAATGGAAAAAGAAAGCAACAGAAAAATAAATAAATAAATAAACACAGAAATAATAACCTGACAGTGTGCAGCTTTAACAAAACTGTAAGCAAAATGATTCACAGTATTCAAAAGTCCCAAAAGAATAAACACAAAGAAAACCACACCAGTGTTTACTGGCATCAAATCCCTGAAAACCAATGATAATGAGAATGTCTTAAAAGCAGCCTGAGAAACTATTATCTTAGGCACATAGAAACAAATATAAAGATTGCTTCAAGCTCTTCCTCAGAAACTAAGTCATAAGGCAAAGGAAATGTTCTAAGAAAAATATAAACTGTCAACCAAGATTCCCATACTCAGTGAAAATTATTGTTCAGAAATAAAGACATTGAAATGAACAAAGGGTAAGGAGATTAGTTCTTTGCAGAAATTCTCTATAAGTTTTGCTATAAATACCTTTCAGAAGTAAAATATTATTAGGATGCTTGGATATGCACAGATACTAAAATTATCATGAATGTTAAATATTCATACATGTAACTCAATTGTTCATAGATTGTATTTTATATGAGATATTTGACTTTTAAAGGAATGGTCTGTTTTGGAGTTTATCATGCATTTAGAAGTAAAATGAATGAAAATAACTAAGATGGGAAGACAAAATAGCAGTATATTGTGCTAATATGTGTATATTTCATGTAGAATGGGATATGTGAAAATGGATTTCGATCAGCTAAATATAAATATACCTACATCCTAAAATTTAATGAAATAATAAAGCTTGACAAATTGATATACGATAATCAACTATTCTAAGAAGAAAGGGAAGAGGAAAAAGAAACAAAGGCAAATGGAGAAGCAAAGTGCAAAATAGATTTTTTTTTTAAGATTTATTTATTTATTCATACAGAACTCAGGTACAGGCCAGAAATGCGGACGGTGAGAGGATTCACCAGGGACAGAGTGGGGAGCAGAACAGGCAGATCTACGAAGTACACTGCTGAGGGGAGCAGCGGGCAGGTCAGGAGAGGTCTGCCATGCCTTGTGGTCACCTCCGGGGCAGGCGGGATTGGAACTCATGCGGAAGTGGCTTAAGCTTCTTAGTGCAGTGCTTTAACCCGCTGCGCCACCAGGGAGGGCCGCAAAATAGATTTTAGACATAAGAAATAATTGCATAAAAAATGGCTTACACATTATATATTACACTCCTGTTAAATAAAATTGTCTTCTTTGAAAATGGATGTAAAACCTATATAGTGAAGAAACAAAGTTGTAAAATAATGATACATCATTAGCGAATAAATGGAAAAATGACATAGTACTTAGTGTCAAAAATACCACTTTAAACTTATAGGTACACATAAACTCAAAATCAAAATTATATAACAGTAAACAAAAGAATGTTTGAGCACCTCTCAATAGCATATAAAGTAGATTTCAGCAAAATATATGCCAGAGATAAAGTATCTAATTAAAATTGTGTCAATTTTGGAGAAGACATGAAAATTTGTACTCACCTAGTAAAATTCAAAATACATGAAGCAACATCAAAAAGAAGTAAAAAGATAGATGGGAAAATGGGTGTTTATTTTTGTGATTTTTTTAATATTTATTTATGCATATGGAACTGGGGTGCAGGCCAGAGGTGCAGGAGAATGAGAGGATTCACCAGACAGAGTAGGAAGCAGAGCAGGCAGATAGACGAAGTATAATGATGAGGGGAGCAGTGAGTGGATCAGGAGGTGTCACTGCTGTGCCATGTGGATCTCCTCTGGGGTGGGGATCCAGCTCATGCTGAAGTGGCATTAGCTTCTTAGTGCTGTGCTTTAAACTGCTGTGCCACCAGGGAGGGCCCGATTTTTGTATTTTTAAATATGAACAGCATTATTAAACAACTTGACCTAACTTGACATTTATAATACACTCTAGCCACAGCACAGATTCTGAGTGTACAAGAACAATTTACAAGATGAACAACATAGTGATACTGGGTTTGTTTAATTTTCTTAGCTGTGATAATGCTTTTCTTTTTGCAAAAAATGTTATATACTTTGTTGAATAGAGAAATGAAATACCTTGGATGTGCTACCAAATTATAAGCCTGTATAAAATATTTATATATAGTATAGCATGTATATATCACTGTATACACATGCACATATCATGTATGTATGTATAACATATATGTGTAGTATGTATACACAACTATATACATATAGTAATATATACATACTACTGTAATCTTTCAACTTTTCTAAATATTTAATGTGATATGTACAGAGCAGAAATGAGGTAATATAAAGCCTCCTGTTGACACAGGGGTTAACGTTTCCATGCTATCAAGCTATCCACATGAGCAGGTCCCCAGCCTGGGAGCTAACCCACATGGCACAGCAGACCAGATCACCTCTTGCTCCCCTCAGCAGTCAGTGCTTTCAGTAGATCCATCTGTTCTGCTTCTTTCTCTGACTCTGGTGAATCCTCTTGCCCCCACACCGATTAACTGGACCCACATCCAGTTTTTGTATGAATAAATAAATAAATTATATTTTAAAAATAATCATAAGAGCAACAGGCATGGTATTATACTCTGCTATATTAGCTGTATAAACTGTAGCAAACAGTCTGGATACAAAAGTCAATCTGAAGTGAGCCATGTAAATTTGAGTTTATTTTAAGGTACTCACATGTTTCAGGCAACCTCTTCCAACTTATACTTGCACTTTCACATGCAAAAATATACACACCACACACACCACCACTCAGTTATCTTCAGTGCATCTCAACACATATAAGCACGGACATACTAGATTTGCTGCTAAAATAGGACTTATGAAGTTTGGCTCTGGTTGGTTGTTTAGCCTCTAGAAAAGGCTAGAAAAGGCTTTGTGCATTAGATCAGTACCAAAACTAGAAGTTTACTAGTCAAAATGTCACTGTAAGATTAGGAACATTGGAATCTCTTGGTAACTTATTGCAGATCCAGCCCTACTGGACTTGAATCTCCATTTGGTGAAGTCTTCTACTATGCATGTAACAATTGAAAAGCACCAGGTGGTAATACAAGTTTTGTGAAAGTGTGAGTTTATGTGTACATGTGTGTGTCAGGACCGTGTCTCTTTTTATTCACTATTACCTGCATTGATTATTGAGTTCTCAACACATAGATGTGCTTAAAAACTAATTATGGAAAAAATGATGAAGGAAATTGGGTGGGAAGAAGAAAAATGAATTTAAAGTAACTGTTCACAAAGAAATAAGAGAGTCTGGGAAATATTTAAATGACTGAAGTTATAGAACGGTTTAGAATCAGTAGATCAGAAAGAAAGAAAAAATATTTTTGAGTGCAATTTTTGAATCAACAGAAATAAAGCATAGCAGATTTTTTTTTTTTTCCTGTCAGGACTATTACTTTCACTGAAATGCAGCATACTGATTAACACAATTGCAAATCTAATTCCTATTTTATTTTTGCATGATGTGAATGTAAGTTCTTGTTTTGTGCTCTCGTTTATTTTTCCATGTTAAGTCAATTAGAGACAGCACTTGAAGTTTACTTTTATCTTATTGGGTTAAAGAGACATCTAAAGGGGAAAAAATGAGTTTTATAAGTATAAACCACACTAACTGCTACAGGAAAAATCTTAGCTACAAATTACAAAATCTTAATTCCATTGATTTGGTTTAACAGTATGAAGTGTTCAGGCAATATAGAAAGAAAAGCAAATTTATCCTGTAATTAATTGATGACTTTTCTGCAGTCAACACTGGTGTTGATGAAGATAGTCAACAGGTATATTCTCACCTGTTTTCCAACACAACTCCTCAAGTTCTTATTTTCCAAGTCCGTTTTTATGCTATTTCAACTAAGTGTTTGTCTATTGACACTTCCAGAGAAATCTAGACCATTGTTCTTGGTTAAGAATATAGTCTTGATTAAGAATATAGTCAATCTACTTGAGCATGAAGACAAGAACACATCTTCACAGGGGTACAGTGCTCTGTGTTCTGTACTCCTATAGTTTTTGAGTACAAGTATTTTGAATGGCTAGACTGTGATTGATATTATTTTAAATTTATATACTACTTGAAGTGATGTTTCATAATGAGTCAACTTACTCTGATTTTTTTTCTACTAATGGGAAATACATTTTGAAATGACAAATTAAGTACTCTCAAAAAAGTTGATAGAACGAGTATTACTGTTACCCTACTTAAAGAAAGAGGAAGGGCAAGTGAAATCATAATTAAAAGAAAGAGAAACCCTTTTTCTTTCCTGTCATGCTATTCTTTATAACTTTTTTAAAGATTTATTTATTTATGCATACAAGAACTGGGGGTACAGACTAGAGGTGCAGGGGCGGTGAGAGGATTCACCAGAGACAGAGTAGGGAGCAGGGCAGGGAGATTGACAAAGTACACTGCTGAGAGGAACAGTGGGCAAGACAGGAGAGGTCTGCTGCACCATGTGGGTCACCTTACTGGCTGGGAATCGAACTTGTGCTGTAGTGGCTGCAGATTAATGCTTTGCTTTAATCCATTGCACCATCAGGGAAGTATAATCAATGATTTTTGAATACACACACACACAGATAAATCATTCTGTTTCATTTTCTACTTCATTATTAAAAGTTCATATTTTTATGAATTTAAAATTCTAAATCATCCTAACCCACTTCCAGGTATTTAATTCAAAAACTTCTTCCTTTTCAATGAAGAACATGAACTTTCACAGTACTCTGTTATTTTCTTCCATATGTCATATTTGATTCGCTTCTTTTCTCTTTCCTTGATTGCTTTTATCATCAGGCCAGTGCTTGATACAGGCGAATAGCCCTGACATTTAAGGCGGAGGAACTTGAATACCATGAACTTGGCATTTAAAATTACATTGACCATTTGAAAATCACGAATCCTAACAACTTTCTAAGAATTAAAATCATTATTCAGGAAATCATGTCAGAAAGCAATATGTACTACTTTGAATCTCAGTTTTTTAACAGTATTAATGATTTAATATAGTAGAGATAATAAGTAGAGACTTATTGTGGTTTAATACAATATTCCTTTTCATTTGTGAAAACTCAATACTTGAAAATTATTTCTACCTTTCAAATAAATATAAAATTATAGTCACATGTATGTCTTAAATTTATTCATTTCCTTAGGTATACTCATATTTTGAATAATAATTCAATACTTTCAAAATTAAGGAAACAACAGTTTTGACATTTGATTATGTAAGGTGACACCAGTTTGTTTTATATGCATCAAATACTACTATATTTACAGTTTAAAAATTGCATATAATTTGTAAGTACAATATGTTCAAAAGATAAAAGGAATTGCTTTAATTTGATAGAGATATTATGTTAAGCAATTCATAATTAATCAAAGCTATACTTTATTGTGAATATATAAAATGTAATGGAGAAAACAATGTTTTCTCCGATCTGCCTCATATTTCTTCTTGTATTGCACAATTGTAAGAGAGCTAATGGAATATAAAGTAAAATGTATTGTTCTATTTATTTAGAAATACTGAATGCATTTTACACATGATCTTAGTGATTTAATACATTTTAGTACATAATACAGCTATATTAATTGCACAAATTTGTTTTATTTCATTACTGAATACAAATAAAATAAAACATTTTTAAAACCAAGGCATCAATAATGAATTATGCATACCATCTTTATCCTTCACTGAAGGAAATGAGAGCATTTGCACTGTAGTGACATGTAGTTTTAAAGACAGTTTATTTCTGCTGGCTGGTATATACACTTTATTATTGAAATTTGGGGGAATTTAAAGTAGTACTTATACATGCATTCAGATTGATTTGCCATGAGATTCCGAATTTCAGAATTTAAATGCAAGTGAAAGTTTTTTGTAATCAATAACCAAGTCCTGTCCCACTGCCCAGAGTTTCCAGAAAGTAGGAATCCAGATGACTATGATATTGTGTCTCTGCATGTGTGTGTATTTCTGCCAGGACCAATGGTTCCTAAGTGAGATCCCTAGGTCAGTAGCATTAGGTCACTTGCAACAAAATTAGAAATATATATTCTTACTCAACAGATGATTATAATGCATACTAAATTATAACCTGGAGTAGCTCAGCAACTTCTTGTATCTCTCTATAGTCAATTTCAAATATAACTAAAAAGTAAACCCCACTGACACCTCTATACCAAACACAGCATCTTCAGGAACATGGTTTAGCTCTCATAGAAACTGAGAAGAAAAAAAAAGAGATTTGTCTCAACATTATCTCTGTTACAATTAAAATGTCTTAATAAAGTTTAAATTTTGCTTTCTCATGTGATGCCTTCATATTGTGAAATAGTTTTTTTGTTTGTTTGTTTCTTATTTATGCCAGCAATCAAACTCTTGAGACTAGCACTTACTGTTAGTTTGGCCACAACTATAGAAATGAAGTGATGAATTAAAGGTGTTGTGTGGAGTAATTGAAGGTAGATTAAATAAACAGATTGAGGAAACATTTCTTATAAATTATTGTAACTAGGAAGATGTTTATTATCTATAGTCCCTTTCTTATATTTTCACCCCATTATTTGTATTTCTTTGTTACTAATATCTCAGTGGTTCTTTAAGTGATTTCAGATTGACTTTCCAAATTATGTCTAAAGTGAGTAGTTTTACTCCAGCCTCTCTGATTGATAAGTATAAATCAATGCATGACTAACCTCTCCTAAATATGTAGTACTTCCTAAAATGCTTCTGTTTCAACCAATTATATGTATCCTTGTGTATAATTCTGGCTGGTCTAATTTCTTTTGATAGGGTATAAGGAGCTTGAAAGTAGAGACCATCCTTAGCTTTCATTCTTATGCTACATAACTTAGTAAAACTCTTTGAGATAGCAAGCATTGATTTTATGGCAAGCAATCTAGTTTCATCTGTACAACTTTGGGAGAGAAATTTAGGCATTTTCCTGATTATCCTTCATTTAGTTTGGTACTAATATAATCTGCAAGGTCTATTCAATTTCGCATTTTGAATTTTACATATTAACACCATTTGTTCTATTACCACAAAGAATTAAAACTTTTTTCTTTTACATTGACTTAAAAAATGTGCAACCAAAATTGCTCAATAAATATTAACTTTCCTTTATGCTCACCTTAATTAAAATACCAAAATTCTAAAAACTTGGGAAATTATTCACCAGGCACCATTTATTCTCCAGTGTCCTAGCAAAGCCACAAAGTTGCTACTAAAAGTTATCACATGTCACATATACTTGAAAACATCCCACTATTCAAAAGTTTTCAGAAACTATACTTTAGGTGTGAATTATCTGTATTAACCTAATTTTTCTTTTCCTCTTTCATTCTAGCTCTTTATCCTGTGTGTTATTGGCCTTAACATTGAATCAGATTCTTGTTTCATATTCTTATAAAGTCTATTTTATATATTCAGGACAATTTTATGGCCTTTATTCACTTACTGTATTAGTCATCTCCCACATATTTTAAAGCAAAAAATAGATTGAGTAAGTATGAAGTACATTGGAGAGAGTGTATTTTTTTTATTGAATTTTATGGTTAAGAATGTAATATAATATCTAAAATTTCAGTTAAAAATTCCTCTAAAAGGAATTCATGTATCCTAATTTCTTATTCTATACTTATTCTTTTCTACATTATTCTCTGTACATATGTAATCAAGAACAGATACATTTAAATCTCAGTCCTGTGGTTTGAGTACATGACCTTTTTAATTTATTCAAACTCTCCATCCCTTTGTTTTATCTTAAAATTGTGTGATAATAATCACACCTGTTCTTTTGGGACACTTTTACAGTAGGTAACAGTAGTTAGTACTGACAATAGTGATGTTGAAATGATCATTAAGGATGCATTTTTAGAGGCAAGAACATCAGGCTTCTTATTGAGGATAAATTAAGTGTAATACTGTCATTCCAGCATTTATAGCTGTATTTTGAAAATAGGTCAAATAACTAAAGAAATAAAAAATTTAGTTACCCTATGTTAAGCTACTCATAGTTGGGACATACAATAATAACCACTGAATTTAATACAAGTAAACATTTAAATTTTAGTGAGGGAAAATTCAAATTTTGTAGTTAATAGCTTTTTGTTAGTATCCTGATTCTGCCAAATTGTGGGTGTCTGACATTTAACAAGTTGCATAAACTACCCAAGTTTTCTCACAATAAATAGAAAAGTAACTATACGCTTTTAACTGTTATTTTGAGATTTAAATATAATCTTTATAAAGCTCTGAGCATGCCAAGAAATAAGAAAACTTTTGTTAGGTAATTTTATTGTTTATAATTCTAAGATCTATAAAAAACACAAAGTAAGATTTGACTATAGAATAAAAAATGAATTTGTAAGGAAGATCACATATGAATAAATGAACTAGCTTCATATATATCTAATATGAAAGTAAAATCAGGACATCCACTATGAAAGGAAAAAAACCTCATCATTATTATTAGGTACTCTATAATAAGTATACTATCTTAATGAAAACTTAGTTTTAGAATCAAATGTAGCTCACTCTAGTATTTTAATTGAAATATTGCCTGAAATTCTATAGTTACATTTATAGATAGAAAATACTCTTTCAATACTGATGGAAAGTGTATTATACATTCTCAAAATAATAAAAGTAACTGTATAGGGAAAATATCAAATGGTCAATTATAATTGTCATCACAAACTGGTTTTCTTATCATTTTTATTTCCTTCTAGATCACTACTAGGCACTTAAAATCACTTATAAAAGCTTTCTAGAATCTTACTATGTTTAGGTAATGATTCTTTGATAACTGCTTTTCTTTATAGAAAAATTAATGACAATTGATAATGCTAGATATTTTCTCCAAGTGCTAAAAAGGAAAGGTTTTCTGGAAGAGGATTTTCCCTAAAGTTTAAAATTGGTTGTTCTTATTTTTTTCTGATAATTATTTTGAGCATAGTCATAAGTCAATTGCTCTCCTATATCAGTTTAATGATATATTTTACTTTCTTTTAATGTGAAGGAATGATTTTCTAACATGAGTGAATTTTTAGCCTTACCTGTCAAATTGTAGATTTCCTTCTTTCCATTAAAATATTTAAAAGTCTCAACTGAAATTGCTAAATAAATATTAATTTCTCACCCCAGTAACTCCAATCCATTCTCTTTTGTATTATGTATATATTTTCTTGGCTGTTGAATTATCATCAGATTAAAAGTAATGGAACTTCAGATACCTAATAATTGTATAGGTGATTAATAGCAGTGTAGAGATACTTATGTTCAATAGTTACTAAAGAAGGTTTTATTAAGATTTATTTATTTATGCATACAAGAACTGGAGCACACTCCAGAGATGGGGGCAGGGTGAGAGGACCCAACAGAGACAGAGCAGGTAACAGACAGGCAGACTGACTGAAATACACTGTTGAGGGGAGCAGTGGCAGGACAGGAGAGGTCTGCTGTACCATGGGTCAGCTCCCTGGCCAGGGATCAAACTCATGCTGCAGTGGCTGCAAATAGTTTCACAGTGCTGCACTCTAATGCCCTGTGCCACCAAAGGAGGCCATAAAAAAGATTTTGAAGATGTTTGAAAATTTCTCAAAGTTGCCTTAATATTATAGTTGCTTAAAAAAGAAGAGGCTTCCACTGAATGAACAAGGATAATTCTTTTAGTGACAAAATGAGAGAGAAAAAAAAAAAAATCCCTGATAAGACCAACTCCTGGTAAAGGGAAAAGGAATGGATTTCAGTCACACCAAGTCAATGAGTGGGGTACTTTTATTTAAGGAACATATTACATCATCATGGTCTGTGACTATGACCTCAACCAAAGTCAAATTCTCTATGAGCATTTGATTAATTGAAATGTCTTGTAACTTTGCATTATAGGATAAATTTTCCTGATTCACCAGTCAGAAACCTGGTGAAAGGAAAGAAAATACTTTGTAATGAAATAAATCCCAGGTTCTGATAAGTATATCATTCATGTTGAATTTTTAAATGATAAATGCATATAATTGTTTTAATTTCCAAAATAGTATTATGAATTTGAAAAACAAAAAAAGTAATGAAATTTATAAAATAGTGATGGTTAAAAAAACCTCAGAAGCACATTTATATTTTATATGTTTAATTATATATGTACTTTATAGCTCTATCTTTTTAATTGGGGGAGATGGACAGGCAGGATCTTTCCTCATTGATTCATATTGCAATGCAAAGCTAGACTTTCATTTTGGAGCAATATATATATATATATATATATATATATATATATATATATATTATTAAAAACTATGATTAAATAGTTCTTATTCAGGAAATTTAGCAAAACATCTGATGACAGTCTATAAATATTTGTATTTTTCTCTATAGGTATTTTATGTTGAAGCCCTTTAAATTACTTGAATCTTTATGATACTGGAATAAAAATGGACACACAGAGCAATGGTATAGATGTGAGAGTCTGGAAAAAGCATCTGCACATGCAACTCAACAAAAAGAAAATAATTACCCAAATCAAAAAGTGGTGGAAGACATACATGGCCACTAGGCACATAAAAAAAAAAAAAATTGTTCATCATCCCTTCTCATGAGGGAAATGCAAATCAAAACCACAATGAGAAGCCACTCACACCTGTTGAATGACCCTCATCATAAAGACCAGAGCAAGGACGTAGGGAGGGGAGAACATTGTTCCTTGCTAGTAGGAATGTGGACTGGTCTAGAATTTATGGGAAATAGTATGGAGGTTGCACAAAATGTTAAAAATATACTTATGCACATATGCACAGTTGTTTAGTTTTTTTTTTTTTTAACCTGGTGGTACAAGTTTTAAATCTCAGCATTATCAAGGTATCTCTAGCCACTGCAGCATGAGTTTGATCCCCAGCCAGGGAGGTGACACACATGGCACAGCGGACCTCTCCTGTCTCGTCTGCTGCTCCCTACAGGAGAGTATTTCAGTAGACCTGCCTTTTCTGCTCCCCACTCTGATTCTAATAATCCTTTCAACAGCCACTTATCTGGCCTACACCCCAGTCCTTGCATGCATAAATAAAAAATAAAGCTTTAAAATATACATCTACCTAGAAATTCAGAGTTCTACTCATTGGCATCTACCTGAACAGTAAAATTATAAAAATTATAAAAACACTAAATTAAAGTGATATATGTGCTCCTCTGTTTATCCCTGTCCTATTTGTAATAGCTACGTTATGGACAGAGTGTAAATGCCAAATGACAGAGAAGTGAATAAGAAAAATGTAGTTTATATATGCAATAGCCTACTACTCAAATAATAAAAGCTGACTTTTTACCATTTGTAAAAGCACAGATAGAACTGGAGTGGAAAATCTAAGTGAAATAAATCAGGAGAAGATGGTTTTCACATACCAGTGGAATATAGAGAACTGACAATTGGTCAGTCAAAACCAAGCCCATATTTAACATTTGACAACTGACTGGAATCAGAGACAACAGAAGGGGAGCATGATAGGGTGAAAGGCAGAGGAGGACAGAGCCCCGTGGAACATGGTGGAGGATTACCAGGAAACGGATGGTAGACCTGGTGTGAAAATATAGGTCTAAAGGTATAACCCCAAAACCAATTCAAAGATGTAAACCAACACTATGTCAATAAATATAATGTGAAAAAAAGTCAGATAAAAGATAAACAAGGAAGGACCTGGTAGAAATCAGATAGAAATAATGATTTGTTTGGAATCAATTTAGAGGAAAAGTCAGAACTGTTTTTGGAATGTATGTAGAAGAATGAAATTCAAGTATAACTACAAATTGTTGGTCCAAGAACAGAAATATGGACCTGGCATTTTAAAAAGAAGAGTAGGAAAAGGGAAGTCTTAAACAAGTGATGAGAATTGTGCAGAACAAAAAAGGTCAGTGTGTTTTTATTGTTGTTGTTGGTTTGCTTTTCTGCATATTTTATATAAAATCCCTATTTTGTTTGTAAAGATATTATGTCAAATTTTCGGATGATTGAAAGTCTACAGTTTGGAGGTAGACACTGATGTTCAAACTATATATACACTATAGCTAACTGCAATTCTTTCTTTTCTTGTCATTTAATGATGATACCAGTTTAGAATGGATATTACAGGGTCTAAAGATTTCTCAACTTCAAATATGAGAATTATTTTGTATGTTAAGACTTTTTCAGATTTCTCAGACAATCACAACAGGAATGACATTTCTAAATATGATCTTCAAGCAAAAGTAGATCCAAAAGTAGCTGAGGGAATTCCAAAAACTAAGAACAGTACCATTTTTTTCCATATGTGTATCAACTGTGAAGGTAGAGAATACTTACTATTTTTTTTTTTTTTACTTTTCTGATTAATGCGTTAGAAATGAGTTATCAGGACAATTCAGTTTATTCTACACCTGTGAGTATCTACTATTATAAATTAAATATGGTGTTTAGTTTATGTACTTAGCAGACTATTTATGTCTTGATGCTAACACATTTCAACATTGTTAGTAATAACGAGAAATTCTTGTGATTTTTTTTCTAAGATAATTAAATTTCCTATACAGATATATTTATATTTTTCCCTTTCAGAAACACTTTCATGTTTTTAGCTTTGGAGGCTAAGAAGCACTTATAGAAAGAAAGAGAATAGTAGACACAGCAGTCATTGGTGCCACAGGGCAAAGTTTTTAGGTTCTTCCTGAGAAAGGAAATGTATTTAGTGGGTTCTTTTTCTAATTCCTGAAAATGTTTTTCTCTCTCTCTATCCTTTTAATTTTCACTTCACTTTCTTAAGAAATAGGCACATAAAATGTTCTCTTTTTATAGTATTCCCCATGATAATTCAACGTATCATAATCAACTTCACCTATCTATCACATCACATAGCTACTTTTTTCTTCTTCTTTAATAGTATGAACATTTAAGGTCTACATTTGAGCAAATACAGTAGGCTGTCATTTCAGCTTTTGATCTGACCGCTGAAAGATCCTTTTTTCCTGTAAGAAGTGGCTATATTTGCAGCATTTAAGTAGCATTGCTAACATTCAGAAAATTATTAATCCTGAGGTCTTTCAGTAATGTGAACAATTATGTTTTTTTAACTCAAATTGATAATACTATTTTTAAAATACAACTTTCATACAGTCTTTGTGTGGTATATATGTGTCAGAAATTTTATCACTTCATTAAAAAAAATATTTTTATTCAGACCAACTTTCCCTCACCTTCAAGTTGTTTGTCAGCCTGCTGCAGAAGAATCCTTATAATGTCTTTGAGTCTCTTTTGTTTAGATTTTTGTTTGGCTTGGGTTGGGTTTTGTCTTGGGGACTGTTTTAAGGCACTCAGAGTTCTTAAGATCTCACAGCCACTCTTGTTTTGATCTTTGGCCCCAAGCCTCATATTACTTTGAGAATATTTTTGTAGCTGAGAAGGCTAGGGTTCAGTCAGTTTTATTTTCCCAACATAGCAAGTCCTGTTTCTTCACATTGCTCTCAAATCTGCTTGCAAACTGATGGCCTCCTTTATCTTATCTCTCTTAACTCTATCATTCAATAATAAAAACCAAATTTCTACTTGCAATTTAGCCTGGTAATAATCTTTAGCCAGAGCTGTTCATTGCCAATACTTGCTATTTGCCAAACTACCACACTGTCTCCAAGCTTCAAATAAAGTGTTGATTTGTAGCAGCATAAGTCTGGTCTTCATATGCTATGTGCTTATTTAGCGCCTCTCTAGGAAAAGCAATTTAACATTACTCCCATAACATATTTAATTGAGATTTATCATAATAACCGTAATAACTGATTTCTCTGTGAGGTTTTAATAAATGTATATAATCTTCCTGACCAAATTATTGATTTGTACGTAGCAAACCATACAAGTTTTTCATGTTTCTAGTGGCCATTCGTGTGTCTTCTACCTACTTTTTGATTTGGTTAATCATTTCCTTTTTGTTGAGTTGCATATGCAGGTGTACTTCCAGACTTTCACATCTATACTATTTGTCTGTGTATCCATTTTTATTCCAGTATCATAGTTTAAGAGTCAAGTAATTTAAAGGGCTTCACCCCAAAACATATATAGAGGGAATATATAGTATATATATATA
>NW_004567111.1:23632386-23637486 GCF_000260355.1 Condylura cristata
GGCTCTATCCCTTATACTTTTTTTTTAAGATTTATTTTATTTATGCATACAGAACTAGGGTCCAAGGACAGAGGTGCAGGGGTGGTGAGGGTAATCACCAGAGACAAAGTGGGAAGCAGAACAGGCTGACTGATAAAGTACACTGCTGTAGGGAACAGCAGGCGAGTCAGGAGAAGTCTGCCGCGCCATGTGGGTCACCTCCGGGGAAGGCAGGGATCCAACCCGCTGTGCCACCTATACCCATTGTTAAAGATTATTTTGTTTATTTGTAAATACATCTACATGGAAATCGCTAAAGTATAAATGTAACTATTAAAATATGTAATTGCCCCTTTGATAAACAATACAGAAAGTTGCATAAAATCTAATGTAGTGAAAATCTAGGATTTAGAATGACTAAAATAAAGCTTAAGGCTATAAAAATTGGTTATAAGAAATAATATTTGAAGTACTTATGATGGATAGATAAGCATCAGTTTCTTGATGATCAATAGAAAGCCTCTTGAATTGACATAGATATGACTCCCTTGATGCTATAGTTCTTCTAAGGAAGGAGAAATGATTAAATTGAGGACGATGTGAGACAATATGTGAATTTTGCTCAAATATGAAATGATTCCTCCTTATTATGATGTTCTTACTACTAATATTAAAATATAACATAGTAATGAAAACTTTCGAAGAACTATTAGCTGCTGCGTGAATTGTCTTCTGTAACACTGATAGATGGTTCTGCTAATCTATAGAGATGACAAAAAAAAAATCTGTGAATAGGTGGGTTGGATGTTGTTTCAAATCAAGCCTATGTTAGTTCATTTAAACTGAATATGTGGTAATTTAGGATAAAATACTACCTGAAGGAAAATATACAATGTGTCTAAAGTAGAAACTCAGTTACAGATATTTAGATTTAGAAGCAGCTACTTAGGTCTTATTCTCTTATATGATGTAAACTCTTCTGAAAATCTGAGAAAAGCTATAAAAGCACATTCTAGAAAAAATGTACATGTGCAGATTACTACAGTTTGGGGGGTAAATCAGAGATGCATTAGATTCTTTCAAGCCAAACTGTAGATGTCTACTAATTTTGAACCTCATAATAACAGTTCAAAAATAGTAAACCAATCAAGGACTTAAGATTTTTGAAGAAGCTCTAATTCAATAATGTTAATATATTCTACAGAATCTTTAAAAAAATATTGCAGTAACTGCTGTGTTTATCTTAGTAGTTGATTTTATATAAGCTATTGCATTAACTTTTTCTATTTCAACCAATTCTTCAAAGGGTAATCTACTGAAAAGATGTAAATACTGTGCTTGGACTCATTTACTTATTGAAAATGTTTACTATGTGGTCTAAAAGCAAATATCAGAATTTTAAATACAAAATGGATGATCTCTTATTGTGTCCATAAATCATAGAGTACTGATTAAGTCAGATCAAAATAGTGTCCTTCATTAAAAAAAATGAGGGAAAAAAAAAAAACTAATCATGCTACACAAGTTCTAATTAAAATAAATCCTACTAAGACGGGGCTTATAAAACAAAACAAGAAGCAGCAAAAACATAAGAATCTTGTTGAAGAAAATATATTTGTTCCAGAGAAAACCAATATATTATTAGATTATATTATTTTACATTGTTTGCCCACACTCAGTCTTATCTGATTTATGTTGAGCTAATTACAAAAAAAAAAAAACTGTACTATTTAATGTCAATTGTAAATATATGGTTATACAGAAAATTTTAATAATTTTTCAAAAGGTGTAACATTTCAGAAAGTGTTGACCATAAAGTTAGTTTTCTTGACTATCTTTTTTCAGGATCAGTGAATTAGTCATAACTATAATGATTATGAAATATATTTGGTTCATTTAAATGATAAATTGAGTAAAGAAATGGGAAATACTGAAAACATACTTTGAGTTGAACCATGTATTAAAAATTAACTTTTTTAGGCTCTGCTGCAACTCTGAACTAATTGCCAGTGTCATTTCCATAATTATGCACCATATTCATTTCACAGAGCAACACTTAGGATGGAAATAACATAATTTAGCATACCCATTTCAGTAAGCTGTAGAGGTTGAAAATATGCAAGAATAAATTTTAAGGTATATGGATTCTTGGAATAGCAGTGTCACAAAATGTCTGGGAAGTAAACATTAATATCATCAAATTAGTTATTTTAAACAACCTTGAGCTCATGACTTTACATAAAGCTTTATTTAAATTTAAAACTGTTAAATATGATTAATGCAAATGCCTCTACTCTGATATCTGTGATTAGATAGATATAAACTTGGTTTAATTTTACCCAATCAAGGAGATATTTTGATTTATAGATAAGCACTATGGTGTATATTTCAAGAAACAAACTTACTTTTTTGACAAAACAAACTTTCACCAGTTCTTTTATTAAACTTAAGGACTTCTCCATGTGACATGAATTTATCAGATGCTTCAATAATGAACACCATTTATTAGAAATAAATATTTCTTGAGCTGACTTACATAATATTATTAAATCCAAAGTAATCTTGTGACACAGGAGTGAATATTTTTATTTCACAAATGAGAAAAAAAGCAAAGATTTAGAGATGCTGATTTCTGAAGATAACTTAGTAGGTGCTAAACGGATACTATCTTGGATCTTCTGGATTTACCCTAGTTCTGAATCTGGTGGTGGACTCATAATATACTACTTTGGCTTAATCTTGATATCTCACTGTGTATTTTAAAGACATATTCTGAGAAAAAAAAAAAAAAAAGTACATTGATTAGCATTTAAAAGTAACACAAATTAGGGGCCCTTCCTGGTGGCTCAGCAGGTTAAAGCTTAGCACTAAAGAAGCTAAAGCCACTTCTGCATGAGTTTGATCCCCACCCCGCCCAGCCCTGGAGGTGACCCACATGGAGCAGCAGACTTCTCCTGACCTACCTGCTGCTCCCCTCAGCAGTGTACTTCCATGATCTGCCTGGCCTGCTCCCCACTCTGTCTCTAGTGAATCCTCTCACTGCCCCTGTACCTCTGGCCTGTACCCCAGTTCTGTATGCATAAATAAATAATTGTTTAAAAAAAAGCAACACAAATTAAGAGCTTGGCAGAGACTCAGAAAAGTAAGACACTATAAATACATTGAGAAATGAAATGTGGTATCAGCAGCTCCCTTCCTTACTTCCTGCTCCACACATTTTGCCCTCATATCTCCAGAAACCTGAAATCAAAAACCTGATTCAGGTTCTAGAACGAGTTGGCACTTTGCCGGTCAGATTCTGAGTGGATATTTTGTTGCCTCTGATGAACAATGCTATTTATTCGATGGCATTCACTAAGATACTGGGCTAACTAGACACAGATATATATTTAATGTAAGGACACAACAGCCAACTAATATTGATTCAACTCATGGTTAATTTCTTTTAATGAGCAGTTACATTAAAATGAAACTAAATTTTTACTTAGAAAATGAAGTCAATAAATTTTAACTGTAGAAAAACCTAACAAATAGGGTTCTCAGTGCCTACTCAGGAACTTTTGTTCTTTCTGATCTGATATTTAAAAAATATTTAATTTGGGGATAAATAAAATAGCATCATTTATGACTGAGAGCTAATGTAAAATAGCTTTATCTTAGTAATAAAAAATGTAGCTCTCTGTAATATATATTTAATCAATTAAGTAACTTTTGTGCCTTATTTTTAAAATTATAAGATAGTGGAATTTGTAAGGTTATGAAAGGATTGGTGTGATTCATTTTAAATCACATTTGATGTTAAAGTTATAGACACATTTACAATTTTTGCTGATTATTTGTTTATGTTTCCAAATGTATCAATCATTGTGCTAAATTCAGAATAGATAATGTTATCAGCCCTTGATATTTTAAAGGTTATAAGCAAAGACTCATATAAAATTAATTCTTGTCATCAAAGTTACTGCTGTAATTGAAATAGGTACAAGCTACCCCATGCTATACCACAATTTTGCTTTTTCTAACTTAAAGGAAATCACTGGACATCTTTAAACAAATGAATGAAATCCTGTCTATACATGTTTAGAAATCCTGTCTAAAATGATTTTAGCTCTGGCCCTAAAATGTCACTAAACATAATTATTATATTAGTGTAGTGCAATAATTATTATAACCATATATAATTATAATCTTATAATGAGTTAAAAGGGATGAAATTAAAGAAGTTTAACAAAACAAACATTTTCTTATGCAAAATTTTTGGAATAGGTCAGACTTAGTTTTCTTTTAGAGATTTACAATCACAATTACTCATTAATTATTTAAATATCAAAATAGTAAGTATGAAATGGATTATAATATTTTAAAACCTAACAAAGAATATATCAGAAAATATTCATTTTTTATTCCATCCCTCATAGTTCATTTATAACTGACCATAAGTGACCCCACTTTACGTTTTCTAATTTGCTATGTGCTGGGCATTTTGTATGGCCTGTCCACCATGTTGATTTTGCAATATTGACTATTCTTTGGGGAGCACTATTTTATGCCTGCGTAAGCAGGTTCTAATAATCTATTGATTAAGGTGTCTTATAATCTATTGATATTTTCGTGAGTTTTACAAAAACACACGTTACAAATATTTTTCATCTTCTTTTTATAATCTTAAAGACATATTTCAGTGTAACTCAAGAAAAGATTCATAAAACCACTCTCAAATATTTTTCAGTTTACTAACAACACAGATTTGCTTAACTAGAATACAGCTGGTGTTTTCACATTTGAATAATTTCAGTTCAGTTGTGTCTATCCATTTGCTCATTAGACCTAGAAAATGTGAAAATAATTGTGCTTTGAAAATTGGAATATATAAGGTCAGCATATAATAAATGCATTAACTGTAAGCTCATATAAAGCTAGAATGGTCTGTTATATACTCCGTTTATATATAAAACCATATCAGCTGATAAAAAAAAAAAAACAACTACAGGCAAACATTCTCTTCTTTCCCTAATTTTGCTAATGATAGAATTTATTTGACATCAAAAGGTGTCATATTTTGCTAATGTCTTGGTTCTCTGATCATTTATATCATTTTATTCACTCACTCATAAAATTTAA
>NW_004567111.1:23638076-23716369 GCF_000260355.1 Condylura cristata
CATAAAGAGGAAAATAATATTAATAGTAGCCATGTATTCATGACCTTTTTTGAATTGACTGACAACACTGATAGTATATAATACCAATGAAAAAAGCACAATTGTAATTATTATTACCAACATTTCAGTTGTAGGTTGTATAGAACAGTAAAATTAATCCCATTTCTCAAGTGATGCTCTAGATTTTATATTTCAAACAATAGCATTAGGTACCATTTTTATAAGGAAGGTCCATAGAACCTTGTAAAATACTATATTTAATATTAATAAATTAATAAAATAACATCCTGGTCTATGGGGTTCAAAGAGATTTGTACCTGACTTATCTGTTAGAAATTAAAATTGAATGGAAAATTAGTAAATAGCTAAATTTCATATAAGGAGATCCACTTTTTTTTAAGATTTATTTTATTTATGCACACAGAACTGGGGTACAGGCCAGAGGTGCAAGGGCAGTGAGAGTAATCACCAGAGACAGAGTGGAACAGAACAGGCTGACTGACGAAGTACACAGCTGATGGGAGCAGCGGCTGGTTAGAAGAGGTCTGCCACCCATGTGGATTACCTCAGGGGCAGATCAAGCTCATAATGTAGTGGCTTTAGCTGCTTAGTGCTGTGCCTTTAACCTGCTGAGCCATCAGGGAACTCCCCACAATTTTTATTTCATTTATTCTAAGATTATACTATTCCAAACCTCCTGGACATTTTGAATTGGAAAGATGAAGGTTTGGTTTAGAGTAGGCTATTTCGATGTGATCTTTGGGATTTCCTAGGTTAATATCAAATTTGAGAGATTGAAATAATTTTCAGTGCCAAAACAATACAGCTATGAAGAATTGAATTCAGTGAGCAAGCAACCCCAACCCTTGTATTTTTCTTTGGTGCTCTCACCAGCACCATATATTTTAAATTTATTGTGTAAGAATTAAAGGCCAATGTATTCTTTTTTGTTCCCCATTAACTAGCTGTTATTAATGGAGCACATCCAAAGGTCTGAGTTTTTGTACTGCTGTAATTTTACTTACATCAACCAGTCATTATCAAAGGCATTTTCTCAAAGTAGTCAATATTGTTTGAAGTCAGATAAATTCCATAGCTGGGGAACTTGGAGTGTGTGGGTGTGGATAAAGAATAGCTCAGCAAGTTGTCCATTATCAAACTGTCTAAGGTTAAGTGGAGAATTAAACTGACCAAGGTCTGCAACTAATTTCCTAGCAGGGCAGAGAATCAGTTAGCTCTCTTTAACAGAAAAGTCCTTTATCTACAATTATGTACTTTTAAGTCTTCCAACATCTGCCAGCATGAGTCTCCTAATTTTATAAATGACTGCACTGTTAGATTTTTCAGTGTTCTACTGAGTCCTTTAAGAGAGAATTAGACGAGTCCTTTCTCCCAAAATTCCATGGCTTGACAAAGTGTAATCAATGAGGTAATGTGAAAAAGTAACCAATTTGAATCATATCTATCCACCCCTAAATTTTATATCAATTCTCTAATATTGTATCAGTGCTGAGAGTGGCAAAAACTGTGCTAGCTGGCAGAATGGTTTCCTTAAGAACTGCATCACTGAGCAATTCTTAAACTGAAGACAGCTACTCATTTTATCTTGGGATGATTTATAGTTCATGAATATAAGAAATTAATTATGGAATAAAAATCATCTCTAAATAACATGCACAGAAGAATATATTAGTATGAGTATGGAATATCTCTCTTTTCTCCACTAAGATTTTCATTCACTTTCTCAAGATCAAAGTTGAAGATCAGTTGTTGCATCACCAGTGCATCTCAAAGTGCTATTAAAATTCAGGGTGGAGGCAGGCTTTATTAACTTGCATCTTATATTGAGTTAGTATAGATTAGATAGTAACTAGTTTCTGCCCACAGAGTCAAAAGCCAATGAAAAATCAATAAAAGTTTTTACCACTTTTATATTATTCTTGATGGAATTCTCCAGAATTGAATGTGTGGCATAGACTAATAGTTGAGTTATGTGTTTAAAGCCCACTAGATTTTTTACAATAAAACAGTGGCACACATTATCTGAGTTTTTAAAAATGGACATTACTAAAAACTGAAATATGTATGTTTTTTGAGAAACTGGGTAGTTTCCTCTGAAATAAGAATGAACAAAGACAATGCTTTGAATTTATATCAATAAGTATAGCTATGGATTTTTTTAAAGTTTTAACTATAGTATAAAGTCTAAATTTAGGAGTCTTGGTAGTTAATCTTGAAAGCAAGAACTAGAGAGAAAGAAGTTATCTTGAGATATACATTTGGCAAATGTTCCTGAAAATAGTCTGGAAAATAATGCTCTGTACCCCTACCTCACTTGTAAAACAATAACTAGGGAGGGAAACTGAATATGAAGGTATCTACATGTCAAGTTGAACAGGAAAAAAAAAAAGTTTTCCTAGGCAGTAGAAGACACCTGAATAGAATATTTAGTAGTCATAAAAAATATAAGTAAGTCCAAAATGACCTACCTAAGTTAGGGATGCTGTGTAAATTACTATCTGAAAGCAGAAGTGTAAAGAACATTTATCCAGAGTCAGCATCCAAGGACTACAAGCCAAGTTTAATGTGCTCCAATGAGGGGTTTGCTTTAACCATTCAAATGTTATAGTCCAGGGATTCTATTATTTACCAATATGTAATAGTGCTTACTTATTTTTTTTTTAAGATCCATTTATTTATGCATACAAAATTGGGGTACAGACCAGAGGTAGAAAGGCAGTGAGAGGATTCACCAGAGACAGACTGGGGAGCAGAACAGGCTGACTGACAAAGTATACTCCTGAGGGGAGCAGCGGGCAGGTCAGGGGATATCTGCCATGCCACGTGGATCTCCTCGGGGCAGGCAGGGATTGAACTCATGCTGAAGTGGTTTTAGCTTCTCAGTGTTGTGCTTTAACCCATTGCGCTACCAGGGAGGGCCCCTGTGCTTTTTTATTTTGGTTTACTTTCTTATACTCCCTTCCCATTCTATCAAAGACACCTACCTCAGGTAGACTTAGGTTCTTATCAGAAAGATTAAAAGTAAAATGATAAGATCTATTCAGCTTTAAGCATCAAAAATAAATTTTCATATTGACATATCTGATTTATAAGATGATAATTGTCAACTAAACATATAGAGGTAGCCATTTCACTTAATATGTTGATCAAATCATTATGCTCTAAATCTTAAATGTATACAGGATGAATATCAAATATTTCTTAATAAAGCTGGACGAATACAATGAAATAAACTATATGATCTTACAGAAATCAGTAGTCAGGAAAGTTAGGTTTTTGCCAAGAGAAAAATGTTTATAAGAAACACTTTCACATACAATAATAATATTTGGCTGATGTAAGAATTATAATACATAAATTAGAAGGCAATGTGAATATGTCAGGAAAGGGATTTCTAAAAAAAAGAAAGAAGATTGTCAAAAACCTTTCAGAGTCAGATAGAAAAATGTGACACTGCCATGTTCCTCTGATCTGTACTTTCTGGATGTCTACTAAGAGTTGAAACCTAAATTTGCAAGAATAGGCAATCAATTAAAAACAGCCTCCTGATTGGTGAATCTGAAAATACTGGAGACCGCTATGCTACTTGCCTCATCTGGAGGAAGCTGCAAGTATCACATTCAGTATTCTCTCCAGCATCCTAGGAGAGCAAAACTGCAGCTCATGGCAGCATGCAGACTGAGGAGTACCCCAGAACCCCCAAACTCACATGCCTTAACAGAGCCTATCACCCATGACCATAAAGACAAAACATATTTAATGTGAAAAGCTTTAATCATATTAATGTGCATAGAAGGAGAAGGAAGGAAAGGATAATAGCTTCCCAATAAAACACCCAAACTACTCACCCCCTCATGTGCAAATTCCCAACCAAATAGGGCTGGCCAGAAGTGAGGCTGCTGAGGCTTGAAATGTGGCTTTAAGTCTAATGCACTATCTGGCAGGAAGCCGGGCAAAAGGGACCAGGCAAATCTGGGACGAAAGGAGCAAGACCAAAGTACTAAAATAGTGGCTATTGTCAGCTTCCCCGTATGTCTCGCCTCCACCTGTTTCCTACAAATCCCTCAAGTCCCTGGTGTAAATTCAAAATCTGCAGGAAGTGTGTGCTTCTCCCTATGCATCTCTCTCCCTACTTTATGTCCCAGGCCCACCTGCATTTCTGCATAGCTTCACCTGGCCACTCAGATCCACCTCCTAGTCCCAGGAGCTAGTCCAGGGCAGTAAATGGGATCTGGGAACTATGGTAACTAGCCTCTTATGGAGGCATCACTGTTAAACACAGACAAGGGGTTTTCTGTTTATTTAGCTTAAAAGAATCCTTTGTTGTCTGTGACTTATACAAGTTGTCTTTTTTCCTATCCACTAACAATGGGCAGAGTTTTAAAAGGAAAGGTACAATGCTAGAGATCAAGAAATCACCAGTCAGCTGGAAAGTAGGTGCTGGTAGTTCATAAAGTTGAATAGTGGTGTTGCAAAAGTTAAAGCAAGGTAAAAATGAGACTGAAATTATAGTCAATCCAAGAAAGTAGATTCAGCAAAATACTGTGGCGGATGTGATTTGTGAGTAGGATGACAAGGATAAAGTACACCTGCTAGTTTTGTTGACATTAAAGAGAAATTAATGTATATCTGTGAACTGAATTCTATGTAATAGAAACCAGCTATAGACTATATTTTAGGAGCCATGAGTTCTAATCATCACTTGGATAACTATGGGTCTCTAGGTCACTGGCTTTCAAAGTGTAGTCTACCTAAACCACAGAACTGGGATTTTTACAAGGTGTCTGCAAAGTTAAAGAAAGCTACTACGAAGCCGTTTGCTTTTTTTCACTTTATTGAAATTTCACTCATGGTACAAAAGCTATGGTAAGTGAAACAATGTTGCCTTAGCCAGAATTAGAATGTGACACATCAGGTTTTATACTAACATTCATATGACTTCTTTACCATCACACATGCAAAACAAAAATAAAAGCAAGCGAGATTGATTTTGTAAGATTGATCTTAATAGAGTAATAATAAAATGATTGTTTTTAATAAACCAAGCACTACATTATTTTTTATATTCTATGTGCCATAATTAGAATTTTTTGTAATGTAATTCTCTAAACCCCTGCCAGAATTTTTTAGAAAACACATGTGCAATGTTGGAGATGCAATCTCAACCCTTTTTTATTGAAAAAAAATTGAAAATTAATTGACAGACACGCTACAATTATTCAGAGCTGAACATCTGGCAGACAGTATTTCGGAAAGAAATGAAGAGAACATGTCACTTCCAAGAAAAAAATATAACTGACAGTTTGTTGTCAGTGACCATCACTTTCATAATTTACCTGTTTAATATATATTATCTTTTTTATCATTATCTTTTTTCCAAAAGTAGAACTTTTGGAAGTTTATATTCACCATTTTCACCTTAGCACCTTTATATACTCAGAATTTTCTGATGAGATAGGTGGTGATATTAACATATGTGATATTTTAAATATACATTTTATAACACAAGGTGTCAGTCTTTGTAAAATATGAAGAATTCGGGGAGCCAGTACTTTCCAAATGGCCAATTCATGATGTTACTAGATCATGCATGAGTAAAAAAAAAATAAATAAAATAAAATAAAAATCATTCTAAAATAGACCCCTGAACTTTAATGTAGCTGCTTACAGTTTTTATAGTGTTTCAGAAACCATATCACAATAAAACATTTAGCATTGCCACTTGACTTATGATGTAGTACTAAAAAAGGATACTTACAATCAACTGAAAAGGACAATGAGACAGTCAGAGAAAACACTCACTCTTGCCCAGAGGCCTGAAATGAGCTAAGGATGTACTACAAAGAGCCACTGTAGAGGGCAGTTTGACCTTGTTCTCAGATAGCTACACCTCAATGATGAGTAAACAGCGTTAGAGTAAGAGGTGGATTATTCTGTCCTCCTCCCACCTCTTTGCTCCTCATTGGAGTAACCATGGTTTTTAAAATAAGTTATACTGAGAATCTCTCTCTCTCTCTCTCTCTCTCTCTCTCTCTCTCTCTTTTTTCCTTTTGCCCATTTCCCTTTCTTGGGAAGCAAGCAAGTGTATGTCCTAAATTTTCCTATCTCTTTATCTTTCTTCTTTATCTTTCAAGGGAGACTTCTTTAATAAGTAACTTGCACTTCTATCATATTTACATAAAAAGTCTGTTGCTGTTCAAGGTTAAATATTTCAACATATTTGAATCCAGTGCGTATTAGTTTTCTGTTACTCCTATAACAGATTACCATAGAGACACCAACATAAGTTTATTTCTTTATGGTTCTCGATGTTTGAACACTGAAGTAGATCTCACTGGCTAAAATCAAGGTGTCACATCACTGTGTCATTTCTAGAAACTCGAGAAGATAATATTCCAGACTTATGAATTTTTATATTTATTTTGGTTATCATAAGAAGCCTAGTTAATGTTCCATTTTTTAATGGAATGGCTATCATATATGTATATATGACTATATATACTTATATATTTAATCATAACATTTAAAATATAACAATTTAAATTTTGGTATGAAACCAAGTGATTACAAACAATACTTTCCATATAACCAATCATCCTTTCCATGCAAACATTATTGAAAGGGAAGCCAAGAGGAGTGGCCAAATTTATTAGCTAAATACCAAATCCACAGTATTGGTATTTTCATAACATTCATTTCAGATACTTTGTACTTGGTATGATTAACTCATCATCCATGAGGAAGAGAGGGAAGTTGCCAGAAATTTGTTAAAGTTGATTATTTCTCTTGTGATAAAATATGTAAGAGTTGCAATTTATAATTTTCAAGTGCACAATTCAATTCACTGGTGTTAGGTACATTCACATTATACAGATATCACCACTATTCATGTTCAGAGCCTTTTCATCACTCTACATTCTAGACCACTAAGCAATAATACCCTACTACCCTGAAAGTTTCATTAAAAAAAAAAAAAAAGATGCCTAATCATGGAATATCCATCAAATATCTTGATTACCAGACAAGATGGTTTCTGCCAGCACTCAGAAGCTAGGGATTTGTTTGCTTCCACATCTGTTGCACCTTGCTTTCAACCACTGCTGCATTAGCTTCTTAATAGCCACAAATATATGACCTGTCAGCTGGTGAGTATCCCATTGTCATGATGATGTCTCTTCATTTTCCCATCCAGGTCATAATGTGAAAACTTCAGAACAGTGTGGTGGCCTATTTCACCTACTAGTAACTCCTACTAGTTACCTTCTAAACCTTTGTCCACAGATAGGAGAGTAGGGAACCTCTGCTTCAATTGAGTCATGTGAGATGAGTTGGGAGTATTTTAGGTGTCTGTTACCCTGGAAAATTTCACAAGGATAATCATATTATAGTGGACATTTACTCAGACTGGAGACATGAAATTGCAAACATCTAAAGCAATATTTACTACTTCTGGGTATATTTCAGAAGCCACAGGTTTTTTGAATTGTATGTCAAATGTAAGAGCAGGTAGATGGAAGTTGAATCTCAACTATGTGTTGAGTTGGAATTGATATTTTTAAGTTGGAAATTTTGAGAAAAAAATTAGTAAGTAGTTGCTCAAGCATTGGAATTTTTGATATATTTGGGTGATGAACTGAGAGTAACACCAGGAAATTGCAAGAAATATGTAATGATAAAGATTATCTGTAGGATGAAAATGAATAGAGAGAAGTGAGTATCTGAAGTGTTTAAAAATAGTGATGAGAAAAGAGAAAAACTGGTTTGTATATTCTGATAGAATTAAACAATTGTTAGTGATGGTTCACCAGAAGGAACTATCTAGAAATACAAGAGGTATTTATCAGTGTGGAGTGGTTAAAATTGTAATTATAATGTGGTTTCAGTAATGAAAAAGACTTGGCTATTAGTGCATAAGTGCATTCACTTTTATTTGTTACAAAACCCCAAATGTAATAACTTAACCTATGAGTTGTTCCCATGGTTATGAGTCCAGGTATGACTAGTTGAATCCCTGTTAGGTCACACAATGCTCCAATCAAAGTGGGAAATGTCTATGATTATACCTAACAGTTAATCTAGAACATAAGTTACTTTTAAGCTTGTGAGGTTGATTTTGCAAATTTTATTTCCTTTTGATTACAATTCTAAGAGCTCTGCACTTTAGCTGGTTATAGACTGAAGGTGTTCCTCATGTCACCCAGCCCCTGTTACATGATCCTTACCAGCATGACTCTCTCAGTACCAAAATGCTAAAATGTAGTATATGTAATCAAGGGGATGATATTCCATCAACTTTGCCTTTTTCTATTAGTAAGAAACAGTCCAGCTGCCACCCTTACTGAAGAGTAGAGATTAAGACATTGTGGATCTACTAGGATGTATGTTATATTGAAGAACTGGGATCCCATGTTTCAGAATCATATTCAGTACTCTCAGGCAACATTAATAAAACAAAACTATGCAACATCACTAATCATCAGGAAAATCCAAGATAAATTTATAATTAAACATTCCCTCTCATCAGTAGAGTGACTGTCATCAAAATGAGAACTGATCACAAATATTTGATGCGAATGTAAAGAAAAAAAGAGTCCTTGAACATTTTGGTGGGATGTAAAGTTTAAGTGTTCAGGTCATTACTCTCATTCCTCCTAGCTTTTTTTTTTTTTTTTTTTAAGAAAAAAAATCTTTCCTGTCGGGGACCAGCCCCAACAACAGGCTGTCGGGGCACAAGGCAGGCAGGACCTTAAGGTGGGAAGGCATTGTCAAGAAAAGGGAAAGGGGAGCAGGCATGAGGAAGACACGGGAGTCGGAGTTGGGTGCAAGTCTTCCTGCCCATCTTTTTAGCAGGTCTTTATTTAGACTGTTTAGCAAGTAGTTAGTAACAATAACACATAAGGTAAGTTTATAAGAAATCAGCATAAAAATTCTCAAGAAAGAGGGGAACAATGTATTCTCTTCATGACACTTTATGGCATACTAGGCTATACATATTTGTGATAACTTTCATGTATACAGATGTTTGACTATGACTTCAAAGTATAAGGTGTCTGGGATAGGATGAGTTGTTAGCAAAGGATTTAGGGGCCCTAGGGAGGGAATCAATTGTGTTAGCAGTCATTAGTGATTGTCTAAAGAGAAGCTAATGGCTAACTTAAGGCTAGCAGAGAGTAGTTAGAGTTTGTTTTAGGAAAAGGTTAATTAAGACTAGCAGAGAGTAGTTAGAGATTGTTTAATAAGAGGGTAAATTAAAAGGAAGTCTTATAGTCATGAATTAAGCAAAACCTGTGTCAATAATGTTAGGAAATTGTCCATGGGTCCTTATGCCCTGGGAGTCTTATCTGAGGTTTGCTTTTTGTTTCAAAAGACCTAGGAAGCTTCCCAGGAGTCTTGATGTTCTGGGGGGGGGGCGGGGGGAGCGGGGTCTTATCTCTCCTGGAGCTTGCCTTTTGTCTCCTGACACAGAGGAACTTCCTGCCCTGGGGTAGCTGGTACTTTATCCTGGCCAGATAGCCAATTTATGAATCTAAGGCAATCCAGTTGCAAACTGATGGTTTCTCAGAATATTTTTTATATTATGATTATACAAAGGGAGTTCATAAGTTCGCAATGGAAATTCTGATTTTTCGGAGCTTTTCCCTTCCATCTGGAATTTGTCGGTCCACAGAAGTTGTATATCTTTGTCACTTTCCAATGAGAGAGATGAAAATATATTCAACTATTGAAAATTGTTGCTCAGGACAGCATTAAAACATTATATAAACTAGTAGTTTTGCTTTGGATACTTATCTGAAGCACATAGTGAGTTGAATAACAATTAAGCAGTATAGTGAAATGACATACAAACAAATTAGGTTATTCAGGTTATATCAATGACTGTCTTCTATCATAGCAAACACTGATGTCTTTTTTTTTTAAGATTTATTTATTTATGCATACAGAACTGGGGTACAGGCCAGAGGTACAAGGGTGGTGAGAGGCTTCACCAGAGACAGAGTGGGGAGCACTCTGTGTATACTAAATAGAACTAAATATAATATACTATTCTATACTAAATAGTATAGTATATGTGTGTGTGCTAAATAGATATAATACATATATAAGTAATAAACCAAAATCCTCCATATAGTCTACTGAAAATTGTTTTCTCCATTAAGTGACCCAGAATTCATGTTAATCCCAAAATTTTTATAAACCTAATTGCAGTACTTTCTTTGTAGATATTCAACTGTCTAGATATAACAGATTCATGCACAGATGAATGAAGTGAGGCTAATAAAACTGAAAGCTCATTGAGTTTTAAAAGGTGTGACCATGGAGATAGAAGTGCAGTGTTTCAAACTGGCAGGCTAGTATAAATCTGTGCCATCAGCTCTGGATATAGATCTGTCACAGATAAAACTGTGGACCAAGGAAAAAGAATCATTGACAGTAGCCTCAGCAAAAAGGAATTGTGTGAAAGGGAAAATTGTGTTCAATTACGAAATGTTGTGAATGTTTGTTCTGAAATCATTAAAGGAAAGCAATCACTTGATTATTTACTTGATACCTGTTATATTATGTGCATGTAAATTGTATGTGACGTGAGTTTCAGGGAGAGTATCCATGCTTGTGATTTCTGAATCTGAAAAATTATTTAGTATAAAAATATGTTTAAATACTATTTTTCACAAAACTCTTTTCACCTTTCTGCAGAAAACAGCATACTTTTTTTTTTCTTTATAGGGTAATACTGTTACTAAATTTAATAAAAATCTTACATTGATTACTTGCAGTTATAACTAAGCAAGAAAAAAGCCTGACTTTAGCATTTTCTTTAAAAACAACTATAATATAAAACTAAGTAAAGGTTCATATTCTAAATATTAGTACTATAGGAAGCATTGCTTAAACTATTTTAAAATAATATATCCAATGCAAAGGAAACACTGCATTTTAATTTGTGGAAATAATGTGTATTAGTTTCCTGTGGCCACTATAGCAACGCACAAAGCGCCTTAAGACAACACACATTTATTTTATTACATTTCTGGATGTCAGAAGTCCAAATAGGTTTCCCCAAGCTGAAACCAAGATGTCTGAAGTATCATACTACTCCCAGAGATGATGGGGGAGGTGGAGCTATTTACTTCCTGTTTTTTACCAACTTCTAGAATTCCTTACATTCTTGACCCTTTTCTCCATCAAAACCAGTAGCATAGCATTTTCCAGACTGTCTCTTCTTAGTCTTCACATTATCTTATGAGGACCCTCATTATTACATCAGAACCATCTGCTATCTGGGAAAACATCCTCTCTCAAATTTAGTTCAATTACACTTGCAATGTTCCCTGTTGTTAACATTTTTACATGGGCATATCGGGAAACTCTGTTCAGACTAATGTAAATGTTAAGCATCATTTAGACATTTGTGATTTTGAAGTTGAAAATATCTCTAAGGATAATAATAAAACACTTAGAAAAATTAAAAAAAAATCCATATAGAAATAAGAGCTATTATTTACCCTCTATGTCTTATTTTTTCATATTAAAGAATTTTTCACCTCCATAATATTTATTCAAGATAGTTTACTTATACAGACATTTCAATTAACACAAATTAACAGCAATAAACAGTTATATATTTTATATTTTGATGATCATTATACATAAGCAAAATGATCACTCCATGAAATAAGTCATTCTTAGTATATATATTTTAAACTACTATTAGAAAATCATTGCCAAATATTTAAACAACTAACATCTAAAGAATTATAGAAACCCTATTCAATATCATGCATCATACATTGATGCATGAGAGGCTATTAGAAATATTTACGAAAAACGCTATACATACATCAAAGTAATGGAAGTATGAAGCCTCCATAAAAGAAAAATTTTAATCACTTAGTGATACTTAATGTATCACAAATTTTAGTTACTTTGTATTAAAAAAAAGTCTTTATTGTCATTGATTAGCATTTATCCCAATATTTAATTTGGTATTGAGTTAATGTAATAAAGATATTAACATACAAATACCAATCTCATTTGAAACATGTACATTCCAGGTTATGGTACTAGTATAACTGGCAGGTTTTAAACCTCACATCAATGTCAAAAAAAGGCAAAGGCTATAATTTTCCTGTCTTACAAACATCTGAAACAGCTTCATGATATATTTTATTTTCTTTATAGAATATTTTTGTGAATATAACATTATTAAAATTTGTTAACTTACTCATTATTTTATGACAAAATATATGCATACCTAAACTTGTATTTTCCCTCTATTTTATGGAACTATTTATTAACTCAATGTAGCAATAAATTGTAAGTTCTCTGAATATAGAAACATACAGCTTGGCTGGCACTTTAAGCAGCAGTAATTGGGTCGATGTATGGTGAATTGATAAAGTGATTTTAATAATCAAAACTACTTCGATTTACTCTTAAACATTGAAGGATACTTTTTCTGTCTAACTTTACTTTCTCAGTACCAAAGGTGACATATTTCCACATTAATACACATGGAGTAAAATGTTCTTCAATAATATCTGAACCTGTGGAAAAGCAAATGTAATTTAGGTACATCATGCTATCAAATAACTTTAATATGACCTTAACAACTGAATGTTTCACAAATTTTCTGATCATAATAAGTAACTTCTGAATTAGATGTGCAATTGACTTCAACAAAGGCACCATGCACCGTTCTTACATGTGAAATTCAAATTGATAATAATATCTTCTGATATAGCATCTCTTCCATATTTTCTCAATAAATATGCTAGTGCAGTACTTATTTATATGAAGTATATTGCAAGGCACAGTTGAAATCATATTCTAGAAGTATCTACATGTGATCAGTAATAAACTCTAGCTTTTGTTAACATCAGTCATTAATTTATTCCACAAGTATACATTTATCTACTCTTGTTGCTTAAGGAAATAGATAAAGTCTATGTTTATGGCAGTAAACATAGGTAAAGGATAGTATTTTTTTTAAATTCCTGTATTACATAGCAATCTAACTTTCTGATGTGTATTATGCATATAGGGATAAATGATTATATCTGGGACTAGAATTGTCCAGAGTATGATATGTGTATATGGGTGTGAGTGTAGTTGTGTGCCATGTGTGTAGTTATGTGGATGTTGTATATGTTTTTTGCACTTGCATATAAAATTAGTTGGGTTAAGGAGTATGTTTGTGCCAGTGATTCTTATACCCAAGGCACTTTATCCCCCAAAGGATGAATGGCAATATCTGGAATTGTTTTGGGATGTCACAACTGGAGAAGTATGTATGATTTCTAACAGGTGTAAGTTAATACCAACTAGATGCTGCTTGAACACCTACAAAACATAATGAAATGATGCATAATAAAGAATTATCCAGAATAGTGTGAAACACCATAGTGCCTAAGAGAACTAGTTGTACATGTATGTGTGTAATTATTTTTCTTTAAGATTTATTTATTTATACATACAGAACTAGGATACAAGCCAAGGTGCAGGGGCAGCGAGAGGATTCACCAGTGACAGAGTGGGGAGCAGAATAGGCAGATAGATGAAGTACTGCTGAGGGGAGCACTGGATGGGTCAGGAGAGGTCTGCCAAGCAATGTGGTTCACCTCCCGGGCCAGGGATCCAACTCATGCTGAAGTGGCTTTAGCTTCTTAGTGTTGTGCTTTAAACCACTGTGCCACGAGGGAGGGCCATGTGTGTACTTATTTTTAACAACTATGTTATAAAGGTTGCAGTGAGTAAAGAATCAGCAGCCTTTCTTCTTTATATCATAAACAAAATCTCAGATACTCTCATCACTTTCCTTTGCCTACTGATATCCAAAATCCCTCAGAATTTATCCCTCTTTTTGCCTGACAAAGTATCTAAGAAACATTTAGCATCTACTTATTGGGAATATAAAACAAAATCCCTCCAAAGTCATGAGCAAACTCTTTCCTAACAAAGCTTATTTTTATAGACTCTCAGTGAAGCAACTATAAATTACTAAAATAAACCCATTCCATTTTTGTTATCTACAACAACAACAAAACACTTATTTAACACTGAATCTCTGAAATTCTCAACTTATTATTTGTTCCATCCATGCATAAAAAATTGAATCCACTTTATGTGTAAAATCTATGTAAATTGATTGTAGCTTATTAAATAGATTAAATGTAAACTTTTGTTTGTACCTTAGCTTATTCATAGCACAGCGAAGCTTTTCTTGTTTTAAAAGTACTACCATTCACTATTTATTTCTGCTTGCTTCTAGGAAAGATCTCCTTTTCCACCACATCACATGCTATATATTAGGTAGATGATTTTTAGTGCCATCCATTTCATTATGGTTTCTATTCTTCTGTTTCCAACTTTATTCAGGCTCATTTTGGCAGAAGGAAAGGGTGAAAATGGCATCTCCAATTCATTACTCTATTTTTCTGGGGGCACTTTTCTGATTGAAATCCACTGGGAAGCAGAAACTGTGGACTTGAAGGGGATATAACCCACACAGTTTTGATCAAACCTTTGACTCTGTTACTACCGCTGTCAAAATAAACTGATATGAAATATGAAGAAAGCTACTTTTGACTGCCAGGTTCAATCCTGTAATTCTCTTAAAATATTTTGTGTTCATTATATAAAAGATGCTTACTTATTTTGTCATAAAGTTGTAAAATGCTTAGTATAAAGGGATTGTGTATATATTTTAGACAAGCATGTCTATACAATATGCAACATTATAAGCACAAGGACAAACATGCTACAATTTCATGGATGAAGTTATATCTGGCAACCTTTATAGAGCTTGTTTTTAAAGCAGATATTTATAGTAGCTGTGTGCTATCATTCCCCCCGTAAAATAGTGAAAACAGAATTTCACAGTTGTTATTTATTATTACTGTGCAGTATTCCACATAGAAAGTACTCTTTTGTCTCTGTAGAAAAATACTAACCTCATGCCTTTTGAGGGATTCAGAGGAAAGCTACACCAATTTACTTATTTTGCATTTTCACTTCTGTAATGGGATCTAAATGAAAATGCAACCTTTTGAGTATTGTTATATTCATTTTATAAGAAAACAAAAAGCCAGATGATATAAATTATTGGATATACTGAGTTTGCATAGTCATCTTTTAGTCTGCCTAAGAATCTAGTTTTCTTCTCACTAAACATTTCACAGAAGCTTTAAAATAATACCAGAGAGAATGGATACTCAGACTAGTCATCTGCCTGGGGGCTCATCTTTAATACATTTTTATCTGTCTAGGTTTTCATTTTGATAAGCAAGGCAACCCATAAGATACCAAAGGCATTTTCTATTGAGGTTAAAACTGCATGTTGTGGCCATCCCTGGTGGCGCAGCGGGTTAAAGCACAGCACTAAGAAGCTAAAGCCGCTTCCTCATGAGTTCTATCCCCGCCTGCCCCAGAGGTGACCACATGGCGTGGCAGACCTCTCCTGGCCCGCTCGCTGCTCCCCTCAGCAGTGTACTTCGACTGTCTGCCTGTTCTGCTCCCCACTCTATCTCTTGTTGCTCTCCCACCCTCCGCATCTCTGGTCTGTACCCCAGTTCTGTATGAATAAATAAATAAATCTTAAAAAAAAAAAAAAAGTTTAAAAAAAAAACAAAACAAAAAAAAACCTGCCTGTTGCTGCTTCATTGATGAGCAAATATTCACTGTCCGGAAGACACGTTGACATATTTTGTGAGATTAACTAGGATGAGACAAATTTGCTGTAAATTTCCAGTCACAAATCTTTGGAAATAAAACTTCTGCTTTCTTCTGTTAAAGTTTCTGGATTTAGGACTCTTTCATATTTATGAAATTTGATGTAAAGATAGAATAACAACCATCCCATTCATTTGGGAATATGATTTTATAATATGCAAATACATGTTGAAGAATGCCAGGTGATATAAAAACAAACAAACAAACAATTTTTAGATAGTAATTAGCAAAGATAGAATTAGGGAATTTTTGTATTCCAATCTTAGTAATAGGTTTTTAAATCAGTTCATTAATATTTGACTGGGTAAGTGAAGAAGCTATTGGTCCATGCTGTGCATAAAGTTTATTCACCTATATTTTAACATTTCCTATTTCACTCATTCCCAGATTCTGGAACCAGATTTTACTGAGAGAATAAATGATCCAATTCCCTAAAATGTAGAAAATTTGGTGGTGCACATGCTAGCTAATATTGAAAACTAAACGTGTTACTAAGAACTCTTTAAGAAATTTAATGTCAAAATGAAGCTACAAGTATGAAGAGCTGATATTTCCTTTTTATTAAATATGTGACTAGATGAATACTTGAAGAAAGAAGCTATAAGGAGTTATATTGCACCTCTTGTAAATATTTATTAATGAGAACAACATTAAGAAAAGAGAAAACATAAAGAAAAGTGTGAGAATACAAAATAATAAAGGTCATTTTCATATACTTTGGGAAAGTAGAATAAATCTAAAAGTTTCAAAAATTTTAACTATGATATATAATCACTACTGATCATCAGTAGCTATTAAGTTAAAAACAAAAAATGTACATGCTATATAAAGCTATAATTATTGAATACATTTTGAAAAGAATTAAAAATAGGTGTAGTCATCATAATTAATTGCTTACCTATGGCTAATTTTAGATGTAGAAATAAGAAATAAATATGGAAAAATGATGTTGTCAACTACCTATTAAACATCAAGCTAGAATAAGACTCAAACATACTGTGCACTTGTGTAGAGCAATCGTGGGCATATCACATCTTCTGTTTCTATATACATCTAAATAAAGTACAAAAATACTGACCTCCCTTGATCTGTATAATGGCACACTGAGAACATTTTTTTTTAATTATTAGAGTCTGAAAAGTGCCAAAATTTTAGCAAGCATTTATTATATATAAGTTATGTACCAGAAACTGTGTAACATGCTGAGAGACACAGTTAAATTGAAAGTAGTTTTTTTTTTTTTTTTCTTTTCCAGTGGGGTTATTTACCAGTGAGAAAAAGAGACCTTATGATACATTTAATAGAATATATTAAATACTAAAACCATGAGCAGTTAAATAATTTATCACTGTGTTTCTATTCCATTTAAAAATCACTACAAAATTGTGATCCTTACCTTAGAAGAGTTTAGTATCAAGATTAATATTAGCCCAAATATTTATCATTTCCTGTTCATTTAATTCCTTCAGGCTAGAGAAACTCAGGTATCTTTTTTTTTTTTCCCTAGTGAGTTAGATAGCAGTGAATTTTCATCCTTTCTGTTAAATTGTTTTTTACTTCATATTCATTCTTAAAGTTTTACTTCATATTCATTCTTAAAGTTTTCATAGCCATATTTCTAAATACAAATCTACAGAATTATCTATAATAGTGTTCCCTTACACAGAATAGACTTTTCTCTAGCTCCTTTTTATATTTTTTCTTACATTTTGGTGTTTAGTAGTTTGAAACATGATATGCCCACCTATGGTTTTTGTTATATTTGTCTTGGTTAGGGCTTTATAACTTTCAAGAATCTGCTAATTTAGGGTCTCCCTAAATTCCTGTGATACCACCACACAGTCCTAACATCCATCCCTGTCCAGGTGACCCACATGGCAGAGTAGACCTCTCCTGTTTTGCTGGATAACCCCTTAGCAGTATATTTCAGTAAATCTGCCTGTTTTGCTCTCCACTCTGTCTCTGGTGAACCCTCTCACTCCACGGCCTCTGGCCTACACTCCAGTTCACACAAAGTAAAGATATTATAATAAAGGAATAACTCTTTTGAAAAAGAGGCCCGCCATGCTATGTGGGTCACCTCCCTGGCTTGGGATCCAACTCGTGCTGCAGTGGCTGTGTACAGCTTCATAGTGCTGCGTTTTAACTGCTTGCCTCACCAGGAAGGTTCCTACACTACTATTGATGGATATTTTTGTTCTGTTCATATTTTTGCGTTTAAGTATAACAAATTGTTTTACCAGGTTGGAATCTTAAGAGCACTGATTTCCACAGAGTGGGGAGGTTTCATTTATGCTTCAAGTTAATTTCATATAACTGCAATTTGAATTTATTGGGGGAATCCACATTACAATATAAACATATTATACAGTTCAAATGGCTGCAAAAAGATTACTAACCTCTTGAAAGAATTGAGAGACTGGCAAACTTGAGCTTGATGAATCTTTCTGGAGATTTCCTCATTGCTGCCCATCTGTGATGGGATAGGAGGCTACTTCTTAGAAAGTTCACAGCTCTCCATCCTAGGTTCCTAGACTCCAGACAAAGTGTCCATAAGCATTTCAAATTGGTATCTATATTTTTTCCACTTTTCAGACCTATAATTATCAGATGCAATTGTTACTTTTAATTCAGGCAGGACATCTTAACAGTCAGGTTTTATCTATGCTTGCCTTTTGCTTATTAGTATATTCACAACTGTTTACTTATAATTGAAATATTATCTTTATCAATAGCCCCATTCATATTCCATGAATATGTCAATTCAATTCACATTATACACAGTTATTAATATTTTGTGATGTTACTTAGGACAAATATTTACTGAATTCCTCTTAGAATGGAAAAATCAGACAGTGAATATATTTAGCCTTAGTTGATAGTGAGAAATAATTTTAAAAGTGTGTTTTTTACTTTCTCACAAGCAATGGGCAAGATTTTTTTTTTTACTATAATTTCTTTCTCCATATCCCAGGATTCTCAAAATAGTCTTTCTAAATCCAGTTTTCTTTAGCTTTAAATTAAGAATTTGTATCACTAGCAATAAAAGACTAGCAGATTTCAAGCTGTCCTCCTCTTGACTGATGCTTCTCAGGAAATATTATCTCAAGAGACAACACATCATTTCTGCATAAAAAATGAAATGGATATGTCACACAGGAGGGGACTGTCAAGCAGGAAAAATGCAGAGAAGTTTCATCTCTCTGTGCCTTGTCAGTTTTTTTTTCCCCCATCAATAAATAGCATTTGTTTAAGGTCTTAATAAATGGATAAAAATATTAAAGAATTCAAATAATAGTTATTTACTTAACTACATAATGAAAATTGTCTGTCTCTTATTTACATTTTACCAAAGACTTAATCTTAAACTCACAATTAAATGTTTGCTTAGTCAAAAACATTATTTTGATATACATTTTGATGTATTGTTTATATTCATGGAACTATTCTCAGCACCTGTTTATCTTTCCTTGAGCAAACTTTAGTATCCTCTGAATACTGGTTCCTACACTTTAGTACTTTCTATCAATTTTTTTTAAAGATTTATTTATTTATGCATACAGAACTGGGGTACAGGCCAGAAGTGCCAGGCGGTGAGAGGATTCACCAAATACAGAGTGGGGAGCAGAAAAGGCCCACTAATGAAGTACACTGCTAAGGGGAGTAGCGGGCAGGTCAGGAGAGGTTTGCTGTGCCATGTGGGTCACCTCTGGGGTGGGGATCGAACTCATGCTGAAATGGCTTTACCTTGTTAGTGCTCTGCTTTAACCTGCTGCACCACCAGAGAGGGTCCACTTTCTGTCAGTCTTTACATGGACCGTTTTACCATCAATCCCCTTGTCAGTTTAGTCATGTTTCCCATCCTTACTACCTCTAGATACCTTTAGCCTCTCTCTGACCAAGCTTCTTATGATCCAGTCAAGATCCTCTTGCCCTGCTGTCTGCAAGAAATCCTTGAGATCAGTTTAAAACAGAATTATTTTACTCTCTTAGTCATTTTCTATCCACCAGTCCCCACCCATCCTGGCCTTTGGCTATAAATCTTTACTTTCCTTGTTATATGCAAATTTGAGTCAAATCTAGACTGAGGTCTCTTTTCTTCTAAGCAATAGATTTGAATAAAACCTTTTTATTATTCTTTATGTCTTTACCTACTGTCTCTGTAGCTTTTTCTTTTTTTCCATCTGAACACAAGTCAGAGTTTTCTGGAGTGAGAGATTTTGCAAAATTTCATTTCAACTTCAATAGTGTTAGAGTTGTGGAAAGCTGACATCAATAAAGGTATTTTGTAAGACAGCACCAGAGTTATTACAGAGAAATTACACTACCTACCTGTATCCTTGAACTGAGCCAAAAGCAATTATTTTAAGAACCCATCAAGCAACAATAGTTTGAGAATTCATCCAAGAAGAAATGTTAATTATGGACTTTCAGCTGAAAGACAGAATGTCAAGTTCTTTAATCCTTTCTAGAGAATCTGAAACCAATTACATATTGAGAAAATAGGTTAAGCTTGTTAACACTCATGAACTTTACATATTTCATCTTCCTGTTTTCCTCCCACAAAAACCCTTGAATTTATCCCTTGATTGAGCACATTTTAGATATTCTATGTATCGTGATAGCACATTTTAAATTCCATATCTGTGCATTTTTGTCTTTTAAATACATCCTGAACTTTTACTTTAACATAGTGCCTATAAAGCAACTTTAAAATTTCATTCTTTAGAACAAAAACAAGTTACCTTTTGGTCATGTAGCACGAAATAAATTTCAGGTCTGTTGGGCCCAACTGTGCTTGCTTTGGCTTCATGTCTCCTTATTCCCAAACCCAGGGTACAGGAAGGGGGAGGGATGGGGGAAAATATATATAAGGTTTATTCAGTTTATCTTTTCTATCACAAGATTGGAGTTGATTAAAAACCTTACTTTGGAATTAAAAAAAAAAAAAGACTGACTAATGAATAAGTATCTTCCCTTCTTGGTGAACTTAGGTATCAAAAGGTAGGGAGTAGTGAAACAAAGAGCCATTAAGCTAGTCATTTATATGCCCCAAAAAAGGTCAATTACTCTGGGAACAAATTACTCTTTTATTTCCCCTTTTGTCAAAAAGGGGAGAAGGAATTACTGTCTCACTTTAGTGCAATCTATCAAATTCCTAATTTTAGGATTATACTCCTATGGCATAAGAAATCCATTCAATACTCGCTAACCTACCTGGTTCTCATCACTTGGCCCTGAGGGAGTGGAACCTGGGTGTGGTGAACTCTGCTAATTATTCCTTTAATTGTAAACAATCTGATTGTTTCAGGAAAAAAAAAGTGTTTATTTTCAGGAAATACATATAAATATATAAACAAAACATATTGGTGACCACTGCTATCATATGAAAATAAGGAGCAAAAATTTGAACAACTATTTAGGTAAATGGTCTCTCCAAGCTTCCGATTATGCTTGCATTCTAGTAGCCTAAGCAAGTTACATGTCCTGTTATAAATCTACTGGGTCAGAGAAGCACGCATGGAAGAGGAGGAAATGAAGATTTTGAGCAAATATTATGCCAGGGTGGTCCCAAGGACTCTGACCCATGCAAGAGAGGGTGGAGCTGAAGAGGAAGGAGAAGAAGCTGGAGCGGAGACAAAGGAAGGAAGGGAGAAGGTTGTTGAGCCAGGAGGAGAACTGGAGGAGGCACAGGGAGCAGAGACATGTGAAGAAGCTGCACTGCTTCTTGGTCCTGGACAGGGTGAAACAGGAGACCCATGGGGAGGTGACAATGGCATCTTTTATCTTAATTTTGCTCCTTCTGTCCCAGGCATGCTAGGTTGCTTCCTCCCTTTCCTTTGAGGTGCTTTGGGATAGGCTTCGAGGCCAGTGGCCCTGATTTGGGCCAATGCTTTTTTTTGAGGTCTCAGTGCCAGACAAAGCTGTTTGTCTAGACGTTTACCCATGAGGGCATGGGTAACTCTGGATGCTAAATTTGTAAGCTATATTCTTTGTACTTTCTTTGTTGCACACGAATTAAAGTTACTTTCCATTGAAAGCCTTACATACTAGAGTATGTTTGTTTCAATGTGGAGAATGGCAGGCCTATTTACTAGGGGCAGGTTTGGGGGTTCCAACATACCTCTCTCCCTGCCCTGTAACAATACCACAGTCCAATGGAGTCTGCTGCTCTTAAATATTTGTCACTTTCCTGCTCACACATAAACACTTAAATCTATTCAAAACATCTCCCTGAGGCTTTATGCAATCATAACATTAAACTAGAACAAAGGTTGTTATTACAATCAAGTCTATATTTAATTCATTTCTGAAATTTGTGTCTCTTGATTCAGAAAACCGAGAGCTAAAACAAAACAACAACAAAAAATAATCTCTTTCTTCACTTGTTACCTACAATAGAAAAGAGAGACAGGAGAACATCAATAAATTATTGCATTAAGAAAGGTACATGACGAAATCACATAGGCAGTCTGACTCATGAAAATTTTGAAGTTCAGCCAGGGTGACAAATGTTGGAGAGTCATTCTGTTCTTCAGGTAGACTGTGGTTTTTGATTGAGTCTTGGTTTTACCCCCTGAGGGTAAGGATTCTGTTCTTCGCTCTTCATAGAATCTTGAATCAATTTTGGCTGCACATATTAAAATCCTTCTTGTCCGCTATTCTCCCTGACTGGATTTGAAAAGGGAGTTGGGGAATAAACCTTCTTTGGCAGCTGTGCTGCTGTTTCTCTCTGCTTCCTGCCAAAAATTGTTGCTGTCTGTAGGGTCATTTTATACCTCATTGAGTCAGAGTCTCTTTTAACCCCAACCAGAGAGAATTTTAATAAAAGTGCCTCTTAAAACACATTGGTGCATAATCTATTCTGTATCATTTGTAAATAATCAAAGCCAAAATTCCTTTGAAAGTCTCTCTCAAGTTAATTAGAGAAACTTTGAACTAATCAGGTTTTCCAAGGGTCCATGACACTACTTATTGTTTACTCAGGTCTATTTTTTTTTCAAGATTCATTATATTTATATGTACATAGTAGAACTGGGATGTAGGCCAGAGATGCTGGCAGGTGAGAGGATTCAGCAGAGAGAGAGAGGAGAGCAGAAAAGGCAGATCCACGAAGTACACTGCCAAGGGGAGCAGCTGAAACAGGAGAAGGCTGCTGCACCATGTGGCTCAGCAACTTGGCTCTGAATTGAACTCAGGCTTAAGAAGTGAGAGCACTGAGACTTAACCCCTCCACCACCTGCCTGGGCCATTATGTTTAACTGAAAATATGCACGAAGGGCACTCTATCCAAACAAAATTTTTTGAAGAATGACCTGAAGGACATGTCCTTGATCTGGCCTTGGCTCCTCTGATGTGCTTTAATTTAGCATATTGGAAAATAATCTTTTTTTTTTTTTTTAAGATTTATTTATTTATTTGTGCATACAGAACTGGGGTACAGGCCAGAGGCTCAGGGGTGGTGAGAGGCTTCACCAAAGACAGAGTGGGGAGCAGAACAGGCAGATCTACGAAGTACACTGCTGAAGGAAGCAGCGGGCGGGCCAGGAGAGGTCTGGCTCGCCATATGGTCTCCTCCGGGGCAGGCGGCAGGCGGGAATCGAACTCATGCGGAAGTGGCTTCAGATTCTCAGTGCTGTGCTTTAACCCGCTGCGCCACCAGGGAGGGCCCTGGAAAATAATCTTTTAATAAACAGTATGATAGCAGTCATAGTACTTAAACATATGTATATATGAAAAGCACGCAAATCACTGAAAGGCTTATATGTTAGCATATTATACTATGCTAATCATTTATCTAGAAAGTTAGTCTTTTGATTTTCAGATCTTCTTTATGCCAAGTCTCACAGAAAAATATTTTCAGAACAATTTCTCATTTAGGGCCTCCCTGGTGGAACATGATATTAAGTCTCAACACTATAAAGATATTACCAGGCCCTGCAGAATGAGTTGAATACTGGGCCAGGGAGCTGACCCACATGGTGCAGCAGACCTCACCTGCTGTTCTCTAGATCTGCCTGTACTGCTCGTCACTCTGTCCCTGGTGAATGTACTCACTCCCAAATCCTCTCTGCACAGCCCTGGCCTACCCTCTGGTTCTTGTATCCATAAACAAATAAAAATAAGTAAATCTTTAAAAAACAATTTTGCATTTAATCAAAATCTGAAAATCTTAAATGTAATATCTAACCCTTGGAAGTGAGTTATTTTGCTGAGAAAGTAAATGCAAAAATATTTTTAAAAAAATAGAACTATTTCGGCCCTCCCTGGTGGCGCAGCGGGTTAAAGCACAGCACTGAGAATCTAAGGCCGCTTCCGCATGAGTTCGATTCCCGCCTGCCCCGGAGGTGACCACATGGCGTGGCAGACCTCTCCTGACCCGCCCGCTGCTCCCCTCAGCAGTGTACTTCGTCAGTCAGCCTGTTCTGTTCCCCACTCTGTCTCTGGTGAAACCTCTCTCCGCCCCTGAGCCTCTGGCCTGTACCCCAGTTCTGTATGCACAAATAAATAAATCTAAAAAAAAAAAAAAAATAGAACTATTTCTAGATATTCAAATTCTGAACATACAGTCATTATAAAAATTACCTCCTAGGACTTAAAGTCAGGAGCAGTTTGCCTCTTGCTCTACAGATATTATATCTACAGATTTTAAAAGATAGTTGGGCTAACCAAACCAATAACAAACCCCAGACTGTAGAACTGAGAATACCAGAGTGGGAGGCAGAGGGAAGAAGAGAACCAGAGAGAAACACAGTGGACTATAGCAGATTTGTGGTGGGTGTTGTGGAATAACAACATCTGAAAGGGGCGATCCTATACCTCTAAATCATATATAACATTGTAAATAAATGTTACCTTAGTATTAAAAAAAAAAGACCCTCCCCCTACCAAAAGAAAAAAAAAATGAGAGATTTTTCTCTTGTTCTGGATTTTCTGAATAAAAGGTGTCCACTGATAATTTGAAATATTTTGTAGCCCTTCTTTTGGTTAATGTAGTTTATGTTAAAGTTCAACCAAAAAAAAAAGAGCTTATTTCCCTTACTTATCCTGACAATTGCTGGTTACATAAAATAGAAACAAAACCTGGTGTTTTGCTTTCACCATGCAATAGCTGATATATTCTGAATGGTTGCAGGTAGAACAATTCCAGGTTAGGGAGCTGACTGTCTGATTTCTTTTACAATTACAAAAGCCAAATTCTCAGGATAGAAGATACTTAGGCTAAGTTTAAAACACTAGATAAGTAGGCCTGAATGTCATTTTTTTCTCCTTTTTTGGATCATCTTTCTGCTTCATTCACTTTGATCAGTTGTGCATTATTTCTCGAATGTTTTGTCTATTTTATAAAGGTGAAGTTTCCTCCCGTATCTGGCAGATGTGACAACATCTTAATTTCCTATATTGTTGCTAACCATACTAGTTTGATATAGTCTTCCTACTGTCAGGTGGGGAGTAGTTAGATACAAATTTTTTTCTAGTAAATATTTAGTTTACAAATTATTAATTATGTTGTCCTATTTTCTTTGCCAAATAGTGGAATTATTATTTCAAATTGGAAAGGGAAGATAACATGTCAAGTAGTAAATATAATAGCCATACTTAACCACTGAAGTAGAATATGTATGAAGCTGGGAACGTAAGTAAAAACCCAGTACAGACAGTGTGGTAGCAATGAAAAAAATAGAAGTGCTCATTTTAGAAGAAGATAGTTTTTATTATGCAGTGTAAAGTGATGTTTACGAAATGACATTTATCTACCTCAAGAGTGCATGTTGGTAATTAGAGTGCAGATTTCACATAGGAAGCATCATTCATCGGTTAAGCTGATTTCTTATTTTTCTCCATCCCTTGAGTGGCCTTAGTGTGCAAGAATGTGAGACATTCTTTATAAATCTACCCTGTAACCACCAACATGCATACCAATGTTCTCCTGAGTGGCTGTATTCTGATTATTTTTTTTTCTCAAATTTGCATTACATTTTCATATTTGAATCTTTCATATATAAATCTTCACTAAAGGCAGACAGGATTGTGAGACTATAAAACCTAAACTAGTTTTACCCCTTAGCAAGATAGGCCATCTATTTCAAAGTGATTTCTTCATTACAGCAGATTGAGTCAAGGAATAATGACATCCAGGCTTCTTACAATTCCAGATCAGATTTAGAAAATTTCTTCTAGTTGTGAGAATCAAACTTTGTTATAATTACCATTTACTTACATGAAAAATAATGCTATCTACAACATTACCAAAAGAAAATTTCAGATTTTATATTTAGTTTAAATCTGTACCTTCAGAAACCTCCAAAAGTTCTTAAAAAGAAAAAAAAAATTGGCACTGCACTCCTTTTAGTTAAAAATTTCTAAAATTTTTCATTCATCTTCTAAGATGCCCTTCAGCATTTTATCGGAGCAACTAAAACATTTTCCACATTTGTGACAGTTTAAGATGCCCTTATATTCTCTCATGTGATCATAGTTGGATCAACAATGTTATCTGACTTCAAAAAGCACAGGGGAAAGATCATTACTTTGCCTTCTGTGCAAAGGTCAAAGCCTGCTTTAACCAAAAGAAAGCATAGTAACTTCTTCAAAGTCTTAGGGAAAAATAACTGTCTACCTTATTGCACACACACACATACACACATTATTTAAGAAAGAAGGTAGAAATTAGGTTAAAAAAAAAAGTATACTCCCTAGATTCTCTGAAAGAGATTTTCAAAAGGGATGAGATTCCAGAAATAAAATTATTAAAAATAAATAAATAAATAAATAAAAGAAAAAAAACTGTATAGATAAATCTTTGTAAAAATCTAAAAATAGCATCATATCAGAAAGTCTGAACACTGAGAACTAATATAACAAAGATTAAAGACTGAATCAAAATTTATTGCTGACCTTACCCATATTCTTGTGATTTTCTAACATATTTTGGCAAATCTGGTCTATTGGCTATTTGTACATGTCTCTGAATATAAGAATGTTTTGATTTATTTTTTATGTTTGTACAGAAATCAAAACAACAGCATTTCATGGTACATAAAACTTATATATGATTCAAGCAGACATAAATAAGTTTTTACTGTGACATGGAACACTCATTCTTTTAGGTTTTATCTACAACTTCTTTTATGCTACATCAGAGTTGATGCACTAGTATAATGTGGCTACAAAATCTGAAATATTTACTTTATGACCATTAACAGAGCAGTTTCCATCCCTGTTCTATAATCCCAGGCTCATTCACTGCTATTTATGACAAAATTCTGAATTCTGACGTCATCAACACGCAGTGTTTTCAGTATCTGGAGTGCAGCAAAAGCAGTGCTCAGGGTGAAATTTATCATAATAAATACATAAAATCTAAAATAATTGAAAAGATGATAACTATAAGATAAATAAACTAAGCATTCACTTAGGACATTATTTAAAAAGAGAGAGAGAGAGAGGGGAGAATGTTCAGCATAAAGCAAGTAGAAACTGCAATGAAATATAAAAAAAAAAATAGAGAAGTAATCAATGATTTAAAAAATAGTAATACAATAGAGAAAATTAACATGACCAAAATTTCTTAAGATCAATACAATCGATAAACCTCTAGTGAAGCTAACCAAGAGAAGAGAAGGAAAAATGAAAATCAACAAATCTTAGAACACAAAATAAAATAAATGGAAAAATTCTAGCTCTACATATCATTACAAAATGTATACAGATAGATTATACTTACCTGGCAGGGGAGATACAATGATCACAAAGTATATACAGATAGTACACAGATCGCTATTAAGTACAGAGAGCAATTAAATATTTAAAGTATACTCAGCCATTTATCATTACGGAATCTCATTAAAACAGCAATGTGGTATCTTTACATATTTATTAAAATAACTCCTCAAAATTCCTCAAAACTACCAATCAATTTTGGGGTAGTGGTAGAATAGCAGAAATTCTTACTCATTTCTCATGGGAATGCAAAAATGTTACATACATTTTGGAAGAGAATTTGGCAGTTCTTATAAAGCAAAACATAATCTTACCATATTATCTACAACTTTATTTCTAAAATGTCCACTGATATGAAAATGTATATCTAGATAACTGCACATACATATTTATTGCAGCTTTATTCAAAATAACAGAAAACTTTACCATGATGAATGAATAAACAAACCTTGGTTCAGTCATACAGTAGAATATTATCCAATAAGACCCCCCAGAAAAATGAAAGAATAAGACCCATAGGGAGGTGATGCTCATATTTTGCAAGTGAAGAAGTCCAATTTCTTCAATTGGATTTCTCCAATTATGTGAGATTTTGTCAAATGTAGAAGTATATAGGTGGTAAACTAATCAGCAATTTCTGTGGGTTTTAGGGAGGAAACAGTTTGTAAATTAAAAAAAAGGGATTATTTAGGGTTTTGAAATTGTGTACTACAAAGATATAAAATGATTCTATGAATTTATCTAAATCCATAGAATGTTATAGCACAGAAAGTGAGCATGTATGCATGCAATTAAAAAATTAGGAATTAGTATTCTCTAGAAAGAATGCAGACTGTATGATGAATGAATGAATGAATGAGTCAACATCACAGAAGCAGACCAATGGGGATTAACTTATGGAACCTAAGCACTTTGAAAATGGAGGCTCCTACACTAAAGGCAAATTATCCGCATATAAGCACTGTATACTAGGCGGTATGATGTTTCTTGCTGAGAAACCTATTTAAGCAGAGAAACCTGTTTAACAATTCTGGTTCCACTGTATATTTTTCTTGGAACTGTGCAGGTAAGCAACTGGATGATGGTTGGTGGGAGCCAGGTTGTCAGTGTTGCCATGATAATCATGGGCAAGAAAGGGGAAGAGTTAAGGATGATACATGTGAAATGCATCATATGGAAACTCTAGCAAAAAGTCCTCATTAGTTAATGGGGACACAAATGATTACTTATAGACATGTTTATTATATTTGCAAGGTATAGATTAGTATAAACACAACTGTTTGTCACTGAAAAGGCATAAAAGCAAGGATACACCAATAACCAATAGCACCCCCAACACTCAGACCTTGGTATATAATACCAGTATTGTACATTATAAGACACCAGGGTCCTCATAGAGATGCCTTTTCTATCCTACAGCTGAAGATATTCAAGACAATCCTCATAAAATCACAAAATAAATACTGCTCAGAATAGTTCATGATTGGGTTATTTTAAAGAGATTATAGCAGCCAACAGAGCAAATTCCCAATGCCCAAAGCTATTGAATAGCATAATATGAGCAACTAATTAAGTAAAAAAAAAAATAGATAAAAATAGCTATCCAATTTTTAAAATATATTTTCATGCATTCATAATGTTATACATATTTAAATAAAAAGGGAAAAGATGCCTATCTTATAGAACTTAAAATAATGTGACACTCTGTCCTTCAGGATGTGGGACATAACACCTCCCTCCTTAAGTGTAGTTTACACACACTGGCTTCCTTCCAAAAGCACATTATAGAAAAGAGGGGGAGTAACCTTACAGCAGAGAAACCTGTCAAACTCTTCCTCAGTCAGGTCATCTAGATTAACGACAGCAGACACTTTGAGTGTCCATGCTTGATTTGATGTGGTGAAAATGTCATTTTGCCTCCAGCATCTTCCCCCTTAAAATTCATTAGCATATTCTAGTCATGAGAAAAACATAAAACCAGAGTGGAGAACACTATTTAAATATTTGATCCCTACTTCTCAATACTACCAAGATTATCATTAACAAGAAAAGTTTGTGAAGCACATATTTCTAGAGATATCTGAAAAAGAAAACGATAAATGAATGTAATGTGGTATCTTAGAGGGAATCAAGGAGCATAAAAATGATATTGGCTAAAAAGTAAGGAAATTGTGAACTCATTTGATAATAATTAACAATAATCATTCACATATTATGGTAGTTGTATAATATTAACATATGATGTTGGTAACAGGGAAGAAATATATAGTATTCTTGAAAAAATCCCTAACTGCATAATGTTTTCTAAATCAAAGTCTTGAAAAACAAACAAAAAACTTAAAAATATAAATTACCACTTAACATGAATATTTACATACATGTGCTACAAGATGCTATTACATATGTTTAATATTATTAATAGCTTTTTGTTCACTATTGAAAGATTGAGAGTACATGCTATTTTGTGTTTTTGATTAATATGAGGTAAATTGTGTCGGTGGCTGCAATTTGTTTTTTTTACTTCCTATTAATAATTTAGCATTATGGAAATGTAATATTAAGCTGACAATTAAATGTGTATGATGGATGTCTATTTGAAATTACTCTTGAGCTTTAAATTATGGATTTCACACCTGATGTGTTCCAGTGTGTGTTGATAACAAATGGAAAACACCTCTGTATCACAGCCAGCTAAATGATCTCTATTAACTTGATGGTAAATATTCCTTCATGCTGTGTTTGCACAAAGCACGGCATATATTACAGATCAGATGAATGAGAAATATATTTAATTGGATATTAGTAAGACTGACATGCACATGAAAAACACATCATTAACTTAGAAGATAATGTGAAGGTTATCTTGTCTTTCTTTTTGTACAAGGAGTTGGTATGAATTAGTAATGCTCTTTTGTTTTCATATAATGCTCATGAGTTTCTTACTTTGATTTAACACAATAATGGCACGAGCAAAAGATTATCTGTAACTAAAGCCAGATGCAAAAGTTTGCATCAATAGACCTACTTTATTGTGGTCTTTACCTTGAAACATCTAAAGTGTTTATTAATCTTGGTAACTTTAGGATAATTATATGACTATCCTATGTATACTGACTCACATTAACATATACATAAATATCTAACTTAATTATTAATGAATCCATATTAAAATTATGGTATCAGTAAAAATTAGAGCTATTATATTTTTCTTTATGCTAAGGAATTGATAGAAATATGTCACTCAAAGATATCTTGCAGAATTGAAAAAAAAGTTGTCTGTGTGATTGTATATCTAATTTTTATCATGGTCTCTAAGGTTTGTAGAGACAGAATCTTGAAATTATCAACTGAAACTCTAGATCAAATGCATGGGTATCAGTTCATCTTTTCCCTGTTTTCAAATAATTAGAAATAAGTAGATTCTAGTGAGCATCTAGTTCCATAAATCCTTGGGTTATATAATGGAATGATTAAAAAGATGGAATGATTATGAGTTTATGAGGAAGTGGGGAAATTTGCTCAACTTCTCCAGAGATTCCAATTTATTCAGTTTTGCTTAAAAATCAATTTGGGATTGTATCTACTCCCTCTCTTCTCATTTTCTTAGCTAAGAACAGGAAAAAAAAAAAGATTAAAAACATTATGTAAGCCCTGTTAAGACTTTATAACATTGGAAAAATATTTGAAAGTCCACATCAGTATACTTAAATTTACCAAATAAAAAGAATCACCTGAATTACTATTGTGCTTAACGTTCAGGATTCTCTAACAAAAAACTTATGGGACTAGTCAGGGAATCTGGGTGTTTCTTATCAACAAAAACATTTATAAATCCTTGACCTAAATTTTCACATAAAATTTGACATTACACATTTATGCTAACAGGGATTTCCTAGATTATAAGATGCTTCTAAAATAAATGAATAGAAATCAGTAAGCAATAGATTGTCTCTCTTGTTCTTTCTGTGCACTTTTCTATTACAGTTGTAATACAAACAAGGTCAACCTTATTTTTTTTCCCATAGATGCTAGTATATTGAAGTTTGCATCAATAAAATTAAAATATATATACACAAAATAAAAAAATTAAAAATATATACACAAAACTGTAAACTAATCTAAGTTTACAGTTTTGTGTATAAATTCATGTAGTTCTCCAACCAGTAGCATTAGCAAGGTATACAACATTTTCATCATTGCTAAGAGTTTTTTTAATTTCCTTTCCTGTCTTCTTTTAAAATCATAAATTAGAATTTACGTTACTCAAATACAAATTAAGTCCACTTACATGAAAAGTATCCCCTCCTATTTAAGTGTCAATAATAAAATCGTTTATTGAAAGATTGGGAGTCAGTTCTGACTATTCTCATTGTTTGGTTCTACAACTGAGTTTCACTCATTTAATGCATATTATTATAAAGGTACTTGCTTTGGTAACTTCAGAAACATTCAGCTTTTTTTTTTTTTCCTACTGTAACCCAAAGTGCAGTTTCCAAGGAGAAATGTGTATGGGGATGGCAGTATTAGGAATAATCTTTCATGCAGTGGTATCCTGATAACACTTTAATTGACTCTGGGGGGGGGGGAGTATCCCTCACTTGGAATGCTTGATGATTTCTGTGGGGTGACTATTCACACATGGCTTGTCAAGCTAACAACACAATACCATTGAATGGGACTGTTAAAGAGATACTATCAATAAACTCTCAAAAATTTATGTAAACCATCTTCACCTACATACCATTGCTCACGATTCAAAAAATATTAAAATTATTTTCTTTCTGATATCTACTTCTTTAAAGATTTATGTATTTATGCATACAGAACGGGGGTACAGGCCAGAGGTATGGGGCAGTGAGAGGATTTACCAGAGACAGAATAGGGAGCAGAACAGGCCAATTGATGAAGTATACTGCCGAGGGGAGAGGCGGGCGGGTCAGGAGAGGTCTGCTGGCTATGTGGATCACCTCCGGAGCTAGATCAAACTCATGCTGAAGTGGCTTTAACTTCTTAGTTCTGTGCTTTAACCCACTGTGCCACCAGGGAGGGCCTTTTCTGATATCTTTTGTATGATAAATTTAAAAGGGAAATATAAGCAGGAGAAATAATAGCTTTGAGAAGTGGGATAATCTGTGTATATATGGGAATTGAGATTCCTGTTACATTTTTTTTTAAACTCATAAAGCTAAACTCAAAAATGAATTCCACATGAGCTCTGTACCAATTTACAAAATCCCAATAGTTCGTTGAAGGCTATATTCCCATTAAAGTAAAATGTGACCAATGATGCACCCCACCATAATGGCCTGGATACCACATGCTATAAATCTTGATGCACCTCCTATAGTGAATTTTTTAAGTTGTGTATAAGATGTCAGATATGGAATCAAATTGAGAACCAGCATTTCTACAAAGGCAGAAATAAAATGTTTACGTGCTTAAAAGGACAGAGGCTTAAGTTACCATCTCTTCCAGTGTTTATTATGAGTTCTCTGTATCTGTACTCAAATTCTTTCCTTGAGCAGAACCATCTTGATCCACTAAATAATTATAATTTTAATTGGCCATATCAATATTTCTCTTAGAAAACCCCTCTGAATCTTTGTAAATAAGCACTGAAAATAAATAAATGAATGAAAGGTATATATCTTACTTATCAATCCAGTGTGTGTGTGTGTGTGTGTGTGTGTGTGTGTTGAGATTCCTGTTATTGACAACATCCTGTTTCTGGATAGAGTGAGTTGAGGAAGACCAAAAAGGACAATGTATTACTTTCCTCTCAGATAGTGTATCACGTTCTGTGATACTACCAAAATTGAACTGTGAGAGGTGTAGTCATCTTACATTATTTACTTACAGGTGACCAGCAAAGTCATTAATTATCATATCATTGTTCTTTATCAGGCATTGTATACTGCTTCCTCCCTCCCCCAATTCACTTATTTATTTATTGAGATAACATTGGCTTATAACAGTGCACACTAGAGCTGAAGCTCACACCTCTTTGGGTATGTAATATACACCCACATCATATTCACTCCATCATTTCCCTCATCAGCCATTTACTTAGAACATTTTTATTTCTTCAAATTTTGTATCTTTCAGATATTCTGAATATTTTTTATGAATGTTATTAATATTTCTACTGCTGATTCCCTGACTAACATCATCAGCATAATTAAATAAAACAAGTGTCTTGAAAATTCCAGATAGTAACTCTTAGCAGCAGGTTGAATGGACAAAGAATAGACCATAGAGACAGCAAACCATTTCATTTTGTACATGCCCAGCTTCTATCTAAATTCACAGGGATGCTTGAGGGGGTCATTTGCATAATACATATAAGTAAAATATGCTTCTTAACTTATTTAATTCTCCCCTGAAGGTTTTATAAACTAATATTCTTGATTCTTGTTCAGATCCAATTATTTTCCCTTGGTAGAAATGATGTTGACTCATAATTTGATGAATCCAGAATGAAGGAAAATAGTCACACAAATTCCTGGGGACTAATAACCTCATTTATTCCTCACAATAATATTTGAGTCTGATAATGAAATGAAATATAGCACACACAAGTGACTAGTTTCACTTTACTGTTTGGTGCTGTGTAAGTTAAAACCCAGGTTAAGTTGCAGGAGTAACAAGCCAAAAATCTCAGTGACTTCATATGATACAATTTTATTTACCTATTGGTCACAATTTATATCTCTTAGGTCAATGTGTGTAGAGAAGCATGGGGCACACAGGACCTGTGACTGACATCTGTGTTTTCTGAGCAGGGTCACCAAAACCCATAAGGAATATTGCTTGACACTCAAAGTGTGGACAAAAAGAGGACTTCAAATCACTAACTGAAACTTAAAGGTGTCCACCTGAAATGACTAAAACAGTTAATTTTATCTACTAATGCAAGTCAAATAGCCAAACTTAACCTCACAGAATAAAAACAAAAGTGCAACTCTATACCCAAAAGAGGAAAATGGGATGTTTATTAATAGGCTTCTGAGATACATGGGTACTGTGCAAATTTTATGTAAAAAGAAGAAACCCAGTTTAGAAATAACATCGTTTTCACTTAATGTTGTACAATTAAATATTTTCTATTCCCTATGGATCCCCAGCTCTGCAATTCCTACACTTCTAAGCATGTGGCATAACTAATAGTAATATAACATATAATTCTTAAGAATCAGTCAAGTAAGAATATTGACAAGGGATACAATAATTGATGAGTTCTAAACATTTGAAGGTCAGTCACATCATGAGAGTTTGTTGATCTCTAGAAAGGCAGTGATGAAAGAACAAGAAAAAGTCCAGCAGGGGGAACCCCAAACACAGCCATTGGTTTTGAACAACAATTTTGTGTTAAGCTAGTGCTGTGACAGTGTAGATACTGTATGAACAGGACTGGTCTAAGAGCTAGAGGGATCTTGTCTGCTAACTCCACTCATGCACAGGTATAATGCAGTATGCAATAATGCTGCAGTCTACTGTCCAAATACTGTTCTTTAAGAACAGTATTTACCATTTCTCCCACATCCATAATTCAGGAAGAAAAGCTTTATTTGATAGTTTTCATATCACTAGTACTTGGGATATGCTAAGCACTGGAATTCAGAAGGACTTAATGAAAGATCAACTATTTGTGATCTCTGCCCTATAGGGGCTTACTGTTAGATGTTGATTTATATTTTAAATTAAATTAAATAACACAAGTTATCTCCATGATCCAGTCCTCAACGAACAACTCTGTCAATGACCCATTTCCTGAAGATTTGAGATGTTATGGAAACTACTAGCACCTTTCCCTGAGGTGTTCTGACCCTTCACTTAAGTAGATCAAATGCTGTGTATTGTTTTCAAGTGGAATGACCATAGCCTTTGCTTCTCTCTCTGTTATAATATGTTCTGAGACAATTTCTGTCATTGCTATGCAAGCCAGCAGGAAGTGAAATGCACAAACTGCCCTGAGGAAGGAATCATCTGCTCATACTCTCTTCCTGTGTTGTGACCAATATGAAATAGATATAGGGTTCCATATACTTATCCACAAATTTGAGGATTTGATCCTGATTATAACAAGGCATGGGCCTTCTTGGTGGCATAGTATTAACTCAACCCTATGCCACAATGTCCTGGATTTGATCCCAGCCAGGAAGCTGACCCACATGGTACAACAGTCTTCCCTGTCTCACCTGTTGTTCCCATCAGCAGTGTATTTCAGTCATCCTACCTGTTCTGCTCCCCACTCAGTCTCTGATGATGTCCTCTCACCCTCCTTGCACTTCTGGCCTATACCCCAGTTCTTGTATGTATAAATCAATAAAATAAATCTTTAAAAAATAGTAACCCACCCTTCCCAAAGCAGATCCAGAAGATTCAAACAAATATCTTTAGCAAACTGGGATTTCTAATTGGATTGAGGTGATCTTAGGTCATAGGTATGATGACCACTTGACTGAGCCATTGCTTTTCAAGTTTCTGTATAAGAAAATGCTGAACTCTGGTGATGCAGTGTGCCCTTTGTGTGTCTTCTGCTAGCTTGTAATACTTGGAGCAAACTAATTCTATAGCTTGGACCCAAGAGTCTCATGTCATCTGTAATCCCCGTGGGTTTCCCATCACCAAATGTTGTCGGGTTTTTTGTTTTGTTTTGTTTTGTTTTGTTTTGTTTTGTTTTGTTTTGTTTTGTTTTTTAACCTAAGTAATAAAAGCAATTTCAGATCTTTTAGTTTCCCCGTGGACTGATGCTAAAGACTACTCATTGATATGTTCCTCCAACATGTTTTAATTCTATTCACTCCTTTCCTTTCTGCTACTACTCAACTTACCACTTTATCATTGAATTACTATAAAAAAGCTTCCTCTATGTACCTCTTTATTCCACTCCATTTATACACAATGAACATGGTGATATCCTGGAACACCTAAGAGAGAACAGGTTCTCAGGTTCACTTTTGGGCCCACTCTATCTCATTTTCTAAATAAGATATACCTTCTTAGAAAGGCAATAATCAACCCATTAAAAAAATATAGTATTCTGTTCTTGTTTAGTTCTTCAGTAATTATTGTCACAAACAGTAATTTTTAATATGTTGACCCACAAATGAAAGCCTTACTCCCCGTTAAAGTAGAAGCACCAAAGGAACAGTAATAATACTTGTTTTAATTCTGGGTATATCCCTAGACATGAGCATTGTTAAAGACTGAATTTTATACCCCACCCCACCCCACAAATTCATATTTTGACATCCTAAATCACAGCGCACAGGCTATGTCTGTATTTAGAGACGGTTCTCTGAAGTGATACATTTAAAAAGAAGTTGTGAAGGTGGTTCCTAATAGTATATGACAGATGCCCTGTTAAGAGCAAAAATTTGGGGGCCCTCCCTAGTGGTGCAAGGGGTTAGGATGCAACACTGCAAGCAAACTTCAGCCGCTTCAGTGTGAGTTCAATCCCTGGCCAGAGGTGATCCATATGGCACGGCAGACCTCTCCTGACCTGCCTTCTGCTCCCCTCAGCAGCATACTTTGTTGACCTACCTGTTCTGCTCCCCACTCTGTCTCTGGTGAATCCTCTCACTGCCCCTGAACCTCTGGCCTGTACCCCAGTTCACTGTGCATAAATAAATAAGTCCTGAAAAAAGAGCACATTTGGGCTCAAAAAGAAATGTCAGGCAGTTGCAGGCAAAGGAAGGACTATTTGATAATGCAACAAAGAGACAGCTCTCTGCCAGTAAAGTTGAGGTGCTTCTGAAGATGAACCTAATCATACTTTGATGTTGAACTTCTGTAGCCTCCAGAACTTTGACTCATTTTGTTGACTCATGATGTTGAACTTCTGTAGCCTCCAGAACTTTGGCTCATTTTGTTAGAGTCATCCAAACAGGGATTTCATTATGGAAGACTTAGCAAACTAATACAAAGCACTATGTTACAACACAATTAATTCTCAATATATATTTAATCCAAAAATGAGTTAATGAGAAAATAAATACAGAATCCAGGAATATAATATCCATTCCATGAGGTGCATGTCTGAGCTACCAAAAAATGCTAATTTATTCTTCATCACAGCTGAATAAGAAAGTTATTCTTTTCATTCTAAAATGTGACAGAGCTAACTTTACAAAAACAAAGATTGATGATGTATTCTGTGTTGCTGACAATGCTAAGGATGAAGTCTGTGAGAGAGCACAGATCTCTTGATAAATGATGATGCTGTTTTGTCCCTAGGATTTTTGAATGATGGAACCTACAGTCAGTAATATCAGAATATTTCTTTTTTCATGAGGTGTTTCATAGTAATAAATTTAAAAGCTATCAGTACAAACAATATCCAGCTAAGTGAACAGAATTACAAAGAGTTATAGACATCTTTCTGAGAGATATTTTATTAATATTTATAGATTTTTATTATTTTGTTTTTAGGACCAAACTTTATGCTGGGTCATGGTGTAATTATTTCTTAGTATATAAAACTCTTTCTATTCCCTGTTAACAATTGATTAGTACCTTATAGTCACCTTTCTCATAGTCAAATCTGGCCTTTTGGAGAGAATCATAATATACATTTATTTTTTAATATGAATTGGTGTTTAACTGCTTGTAGGAGTGGTTCCACAGTATCCCATTTCTTTAATCAAATAAAAAAAAATCATGTTAGAAAACAGAGACATCAGATTTTGGAGCTGGAAAGTCTTTTCTTAGGGATCCTAAAGGCATATAAGTCCAACTTAGCCTCTCTGAGTGCTATGAATATGCAAAGATCCAGCTTGGTAAAAGACTCTTTCTTTGTAGGGTATCCTCTATTTGTGTCAAGTAACAGTCTACTCTTGAGATATTTTGGTTTATCAGTCATCTACCTGGGCCACAACTAATTTGACTGAGCAGGACTAATTTACTGAAAATAAATTACAATGCCTGATGGGGTTACAAATGAAAATTTTCCCCAAAAGGTATACTACATGTAGCTTGCAATTCATTTAACTAAGAATTTTCTCTCAAAAACTTTGGGTATCAGAAAGAATGAAAGTAGACAGGTAGAGAATAAGCAGAAATACATACACAGCAGTCTCCCAGAGAAGCATTCCTTAATTTCATATTCTACAGTTAGTTCTTGAAAATATCTAGGGGCTTGTGCTAGATAGTAAATAGCAAGAGCAAAAGAAGATACTTATTATAAATCCTATATAGGTGGCATGTGATAATAGCAGAATTAAAGTATGAATTTTATTATGCTTAGAAATCAAAATACTTAACATCTGACTAAGCAAAATCAAGTTTTGTAATAAGATGCTAAAGTATACATCACCCAACTCTCACATTTAAAAGTCTATAAAACATTTTATCTATCTGTCATCTACTGCATAACCAATCACCTCCTCCCAAAGTATTCAATACCAAGTATCAAACTTAATTGAATATTTGAATATTGATTTATAAATGACTGACACTCAAGAAGAAAAATCCATAACATTTTCTGCCTAAAATGTTTTACAGTAATTTCTGTTACAATTTCTAAATATCCTTGATTATCTAAAGAAGTGGTTCACAAATTATTTCATATTAGAAAATATTTATAATTTCAAAGGATGTTTGAGTCCCCAAACATCTTTTGTCTTCTAGGGTTATATATAGTGATACTCTTTCAGAAATTAAAACTAAGAAAGTTTGTTATTTATTCCATTATTCTAATTTTGTTATTTATTCCATTATTATAAAACAAAAATTAAGTCAATTTTAAAACAAATCTCCTATCTTTAATCAAAAATAACTACTTCTTTTAAAAAGGGGAGCATAAGAGTCCCTTAAAAGAGAAGTATGACATTACTTCACATTTCCCCAAAACTTTTAATGTTTAATTTAATAGGCTTCTAGTTTTTCATATCTGATTTGGCATTTAATATGGTCCCACATGTTGTATCCACCGGAGTTATATAAAGAAACTTAACCCAGGCCCTCCCTGGTGGCACAGCGGGTTAAAGCACAGCAATGAGAACTAAAGCCACTTCCACATGAGTTTGATTCCCGCCTGCCCCGGAGGTGACCACATGGCGTGGCAGACCTCTCCTGACCCGCCCACTGCTCCCCTCAGCAGTGTACTTCGTAGATCTGCCTGTTCTGCTCCCCACTCTGTCTCTGGTGAAGCCTCTCCCCATCCCTGAGCCTCTGGCCTGTACCCCAGTTCTGTATGAACAAATAAATAAATCTTTAAAAAAGAAAGAAAGAAAGAAAGAAACTTAACCTGATACAAATATATAATTGAAAAAGGAAGAAATACTTTGAAAAATATTTTAGATTACTTTGGATGTCAAATATTTGGTATTTGCTCTTCAGTTTGAATTGCCATTTAACTGTTATTATAACTTACTTTGATATTACACCAAGCTGGGACAACTTTTTTTCCCTAATTTTTTTGGGAAATAACAGATACATATAATTATATACATTTATAATGTACAATATGATTATTTGATATATATATATACACATCATGAAATTATTACCAAGGTCAGGATAACACATCCATCATCTCACACCATCAACTTTTGTGAGGGGGGATGTTTAATTTCCACTCAGCAATTTCAAGCTTTCAACACCATAGATTAACTATGGCCACCCTATTGTCCATTATCCTCAGAATTTTTTACAAACTGAAAGTTTGTAACTATCACCAACATATCCCTACAGGCATCTCCTTCTAGCACCAAGCAACCTTTGCCCTAGTTCTGTCTATGATTGTACACTGGTGGTGGTCAAGGTATGAAAGTATACTTTTGTAAGGTTTAAACTCATAAACCCAAAATAGCTAATAGATAAATCTACTTTAACTCCATAAACATACTTTTTGAGAAAAAAAGAAAATTAACTTTGAAATAAACTTCAATGTAAATGGTAGCATGCAGTAGTTTGTATTTCTTGTATACTGAAGTCTTAATCTCCCAATACCTAAGAATGTGACTTTATTTGAATGTAGGTCTTAAAGAGATAGTTAAAATGAGATCATATAGTGTGTGCCTTATTCAATATGATTATTTTCATACCTTATTATTATTATTATTATTTTCTTTTTGGTTATTTAAGCAATGCCAGGGGCAAATATTTTGTTATGGCAACTCTAGAAAAATAATAGGCTCTCTAGCTCTTTTTTTAATCTCTTACTTTTAGTTTTTCTTATTATGTCTATTAAAGAAATAATTTTGTTATTAATGTACTGTTTTTCACCTCATGGGCTGTGATGATTACATTTCTGTGATATCATGCAACTTTATCTCTGCCCTTTGTACTTACTTGAATTAGTGGATCATTCTACAGGAAGATTCATGTTCATTTATCACATTACCTCATAAATGATGTTGTTTTTATGAAGATGCTCATAATATCTGGGACCATCTGTGTTTTCATGTATTTAGTAATCCCTTGGGATTATTACCTATAAACATTAATTTATTTTAAAACTTGATAAACTATTAAAATGCAGACATTTCTGAGTTGTGGGGAGAACCCAATATAAGACATGCAAAGGCATTTGACATTTAATGTTCAATACAATCTTACTTGATAGTTATCAAAGGAATCAATATTTTATTAAAAAATTGAGCTTAATGCAGGTTAAGTGATTTATTTAAAGTCACATGTCTAAAATAGGATTAGGGTTGACTTGCCCACATGTTCATTTATAGTGTTTGTGTTCTTTCCACTGTAAAACTGACTTCTTGGAAATCAGAAAAATATAAACAGTATATGATGAGAGTGCATCTTAAAATTAAGTTATTACTAATATAACTATATATAGTCAAAAGGATTATGTTCATGAATAAAATTTTTCTTTGATCCTTATTAATATTATATTACTTAAAGAAAACAATAGTAGTATCTTGTTCTTTAAAAATAATCTCAAGTACTTTTGGATATAGAATTCTGTGGAATGTTGATAATATAGGCCATTAAGAGATAAAGTAATTCTTTCTAAAGAAAGGTAGAAGCTGTGACTACTTGATTCCATCAATTGGTTATTATCTTCATAGTTTAAAACTGCAGTTTAACTGATTTTTCCATCTGTAACTGACTATAGTAAAAATATGAGACTATTATTACAAAGTTATTAAATCAAATGCAGCTGCATAATTTAGATACTAAGTATATACATCTACTTACAGTTATATGTAATTTTTTTCAACTCAAAACTACTGAGATAATGTTTTTTTTTTTTTTATTTTACAAAGGAAAAAAATGAGAGTCATACACACTTGAGGTCATTCAAATAGTAAGTGACAGAAGCAAGAATGACAGAATGGCATCCAGAATTGTCCAGTTCCAAATTATATGTTCTATACCTTTTGTGTTATAGCTTTTTGTACTCTTTTAAGAGATTACAACCAAAGATTGAAAAAAAAGATTTATTTACTGATTTGGATTTTGTTCCAGAATAGTTGTAAGTACAACAAATATAACAGTTTTATTTAAAATATTTGATCAGATAAAAACTATCATATTTGAAGAGAAAAATTAATTCCATTAAGCATTAACATTTGACAAATAACTTCTTTTTTATTGGTCAACTAATAATTAAATTTCATAATATAATCAATTCCTTTCCATCAATCTAAAAATTTTATGCCTTTATTGAAAATTTCTCTAAGGTGGAGTTTAACTGTCAGTAAGGGATCTATAAAAGCAATGCAAAGTCCTATAAAGACCTTATGCCCTATGAATTTTTCTATAAAATCATTTTCTATTTAGCTTTTGTAATAGAACTGGGAACTGAAAACAAAGAAGCCAGAGAAAGATGACTGACTATCTAAAGCACATAATAAAAAATATTTCAACAGAAGACAAAATTAATAAAGAGAGTTTTGTATTCCTAGATCACACATTTAAGAATATTTTGGTGTTTTTTTAGATATACAAATAAAATAAAAACCAAGACAATTTTGAAAAATAAATGTTCCATAAGCAACATTTAAATACATTGCTTGTATATATACAACATATGAATGTAATTATAGATGTATGATATCTATGTATCTATTTAACACCTGTCTACCATCTCTCTACCTGTCATCTATCTATCTACCATTTATTTATCTATCTATAAGTTAGTGCCTATCTGTGTTTGGCTAAGAAACAGAACAGCTGGAATGTTTAGGAAAAATAACCTTGCTATTGTATCACAGATTCTTAGAGACTTATTCCAGTTAGGAGGGTTTAGGTAAACGTGAGAAAAGATAACCCTAGTATCAAGGGAGGCAGTCACCATTGTTCCCCACTGCCTCTGGGAACCAAAATAAATCATTTTCAGGAGAATACCTAGACTTCTTGGCAGTAAGCTTGTCAGGTAAAATAGAATATGCATAATTTATTTCAGATATACATTTTTTAAATAAAAATATACCAAATATTTCATAGAAAACATCTATACAGAAAATACTTAGGATTTTTCTTTAATTTAAATAAACTGAGTGTTCTCTTTTTCATTGGCATATCTTGCTACTGTGAATATATGTGAATTCTTTGGAACACTCTGTGTCCTAGCAGGCAAGAGTGAAAAGCCATCTGGACAGTCCAGTCATACAAGCTTTACTCTGTGAAGTATCATGTAAGAATCTAATGCTTGCAGATAAGCCAAACTTTCACTCACCACTAAAGGTCAGAAAACCAGCTAAAGAAGATTTTAGCAATGGGTACCAAGTTTTTGCCTCACGACATTGCATTCTTCAAAAGTCAGAAAAATGGTTAAATTCCCACAATTCCCCTGCACAAAGCTAGCCTCTAATAATAATTACTTTTTCTTTGTTTTTAATCTTTCTTTTATTTTTTTTTTTTTTCTGCAGTAACACTGGTTTACAGTATATGATTCAGGGGTATAAGATCACAACTTTGCAGGTGTTTTCTCTCATTTTCCTTTTCCTGTGTGTAGTATAGTCTGTAAGAAGGAATGTAATTTGAACTAAAAGATGTTTTGTCAAAGCAGTTCTCAGAGAGCAAAATCTAAGAATTTGGATTGGTTAGTAATCATTTTTTCTAAATACTTTTAAGACTTTTGTTTTAGTTACCCCAACCCTTCCAGGGTACTACCACAGTGGCCCCAGTAATCTGCACTTCTGCACTGAAGGGTTTCTAAGAAAGAAGTTTCCCACCATCAAAGATCTCAAATGACTTCCCGCAGCCACTAATAGAGCAAAGACTTCTATTTTCGGGGATAGAAGATTTAAGTATCTCTTCTGGGGAGTGTGTGAACAGGAATGATGTACAGTTGACAACTGATATACTATATTAGTTGACCTAGTGTAATCATAAATCATAAACAATTTACTTTCTTTACAAATTGACATTATTTTGCTACTTAAATATTGTAATTTTCACAATGTGTATTATATTCCTTTAACTGAAGTTTTATTTATTTATTTATTTTTATATCTTCTCATACTATTGGATATTAGGTTTCTTGGAAAAGTAATTTAGGTAAAAGGAATGGAATCAAACATTACTACACTAGAAGGAAAATAGCATTTGAAATGATTTATCTGTAAAATGAAATGTGAGAAAGTCATAGTGAATAGACCAAGAAAATACTAAAAAGAATAACAAAAAAAGCAAGAAAACAATTGGAGTCAAAATTTGTAATGAATAATGTAATATGAAATAGAATAATGACATAAAGGACACATAAGAAACAAAAAGTATAATGGATACAGTTGGTTGGGGAAGAGTTCTAAAATCTGCAAGAATTCATACCACACAATAGCATACCTCAAAAAAACATTTAAAGATAATAATTCAGAGTTATTACAGAATTTTTCTTAAGTTTTAAATACAACAGAATTACTTTTTATATTAATTCACTAAGAATATTTTCAGAAGTAAAATACAGAATCACTCGGAGAAGGATTTTCATAGTTTTAAATTATTTATTTATTATTATTATTTTCTAAATATTTATTTATTTGTACATACAGAACTGGGGTACAGGCCAGAGGCTCAGGGGCGGTGAGAGGCTTCCCCAGAGATAGAGTGGGTAGCAGAACTGGTAGATCGACGAAGCACTGCCGAGGGGAGCAGCGGGCGGGCCAGGAGAGTTATGCCACGCCATGCGGTCACCTCCGGGGCAGGCGGGGATTGAACTCATGAGGAAGTGGCTTTAGCTTCTCAGTGCTGTGCTTTAACCCACTGTGCCACCAGGGAGGGCCTAAATTATTTTTTTTAACTGAGGTAATATTTGGATGTACCCATCAGGTATTACCACCTCGTGCAATCACTGCCAAGCCCTCCCTGTACACCACCATAGGTTATTGTGATTCTTTTGCTCTTTGTTCTTACATCTCCCCCACCCTCACCTTTCTTTGGTGACCCTTGATAGGATTAGTTTTTAAGCTTGCCTTTATCTAACTCTTAATTAATTACTACATATTCCACATAGCAGTGACACCACTTGGAATTTATTTTTTTACTGCTAACTTATTTCACTTAACATTACCCCTCCCAGCTCCAATCATGATGTGGGAAGTGTCTCAAATTTATCTTTTTGATTGCTGAGTAATATTCCATTGTATATATAAACATAAGAAGTGAAGGATTTTAACCTGAGTTCACTAATTAGCACTTGCCAATTAAGTTCTCTATATTATTAGTTTTCTTATTAAATCTGTAGCAAACTCTCAATAGAGTAATTCAGTGTGTACGACTTTAGAAGAACTTACAAACATTTAGCTCAAACTTCTCCTGGAGCCTGAGTGGAGACATCAGTGTTGTTTTTGAACCAGCTGTTTGAACACACACCACACCACCAAAAAAATCATCTTCTTAATAAGTTATTTTCTTTCTGCTTCCTTGTAATTCCAAATTGTTGGTTTCAGTTTCATGGTTAACTTTTCTTTAAAAGTGTGAGAGCCCTTGTAACATCTGCAAAAGAAGAACGTAACCTTCATTTGGAAACATGAAGGAACTCTTTAGTGTTGTTTCCAAGTTTTCATCACGTTGAATTACTTGCTTATGATCATTCATATCTGGCAAGGAAAACAATACTATTAATGCATCCCTTGACATTATTAGCACAGCTGATATTTATAATGTAGTCAGTATTTCTCACACATAAGCAATTAATGGATTTCCACTGATTATTAATATTACTTTTATCACAATATTGCTGAAATTTACAAAAAATATACTTAAAAATAAACACGAATTGGCCCTCCCTCGTGGCACAGCGGGTTAAAACACAGCACAAAGCGGGTTAAAACACAGCACTTCCGCATGAGTTCGATACCAGCCTGCCCTGGAGGTGATCCACATGGCGAGGCAGACCTCTCCTAACCCGCCTGCTGCTCCCCTCAGCAGTGTACTTCATCGTCGATCTGCCTGTTCTGCTCCCCACTCTGTCTCTGGAGAATCCTCTCACCCTCCGCATCTCTGACCTGTACCCCAGTTCTGTACGAATAAATAAATACATCTTAAAAAAAAATAAATAAACACAAATTTTAATCTATAATACATTTGTAATGCCAATTTAGAATGGTATACATTATTGGTTTGCTGAAGGACAATCTGAATTTGTAGTATGATATTTATTTAAACAATATCTTAAAAAATGAGTTAACTAAAATTAGTGAATTCCTCATTTCTTCTACCAGTATCCCATACTCTCATTGTTGTAGCTTTAAAAATAACTATTTAATTTCTAATCCTTCTATTTATTACACACTTCTATCTGCCAATAAAGCTGAGGCTACCAAAGGGTAAGGGGAAAGCTGGGAAGGAAACAAAGGTGGGAGATTAATGAACAATAGTGGACAACTAAGGATTATGGAGCCTTGATAATGGGTATGGTGTGGTAAGACAGACGTACAGGGGATGAACCGCTAACAGTGTCGTAAGCCAATCATATACAATACTAATCATATACAGTGTTGTAAACCAGTGTGACATATATATATATATATATATATATATATATATATATATATATATATATATGTTTTGATGATTAGATCTCCTTATTTGGTTGTTTATATATGCTTTATATTGAATATTATGAATATTACTATTATTTCATATATAGGCCAGAATTCTTAACCATTCCTTTGATTTCCAAAACTTAAGTAAGATAACATTTTCTCTCTTTCTTAGCCTTGTGCCTCATTGTCTATTTCTATAAATAACTTCGTTCCTATTCCAAAAGTTGACTGACAGCTCATCTTTACTGAAATTAAAATTCTCACTGTTGAAGGATATAAATACATTTGCATGTGTCCTAATTTCCTCTGAGGGAACAGATGGATGGGGAGATTGTAGAGTAGCTTGCATTTAACTAACAATCAATGCCATTCACATAAAGCTACATGTAGAATCAACATAGTAGTTCTCATGATTTAGCTCCTGGTGTACTCATACATAACATTTATCCATAATGATTGAGTATGACCTTTTATAATCATATTTGGAAAATGGGTAGATGAGAAATAAAGCCTATTCTATGAAAACACTTTTATAGGACCTATTTGTCAACCACAATATATGATTCTTTTGTATCAGTCTGTCAGCATAGCTTTCTTAGAGGGCTTGAGACTTCAATCATTTATCTTTATCTGCTATGAAACTTCATGTTGTATTAGTTCTATAGCACAATAAAACAAATGGATACTTTACAGCTACCAATTGAAAATAAATGTTTCATGGGTTACATTTTTCTTTTCACTGAACCAACTGAAATATAAGCATGATTAGTTTTCTGTGTATCTACACAATTTTCAGAGGAAAAAAATCTTGTTAAAGTCAGTTTGGCTACTATTCAAAAGAAAATGCTCGACACCCTTCTTAGAGTGGCATTACTCCAGGGAACACTGGTAATGAGCACTGCAGTCAGTGGAAAATCTTTACTATTAGCATGTGGTTGAAGATATAGAGCAAGAGTAGGTTTGTGCAGGATCAGATATCAAGAGACTTGCCTGAAAATTGAAGTCAATATAATAGATTTTCCAAGTCCACTTTTCCTTTCCTTATTCAGATAATTCCATTTTAATTTCACATTTTTTAAAATGTATTTTTGTACATTGTTCTTCATTTTGTGCATGTTTTTCATCTCGGTTGTAATACCGTGGCCTTCCCACTACCATTTCACCCGTGTGCCATCACCATAGGCCCATGTGCTCTTCCCGCCCCAGTTTTGATCCTGTTCCCCTCTTCACCCCTATAGAATGTTTCTGGTTTATAGTTGTTTGTTTTTATATTTACATTACTACAATTGCTTTTTTTTTTTTGAATTAAAGTTTCTAGTTACTGTTCAATAAATCATTTTTAAATGAACAGATGCTTAACATATCATGAGATAAGTAAAATACCTAAATGAGTTTTTGATTATTGTTTCACTATGCTCTATGACTTTATATCATTTACTATAATATTTTGGAAGACATAATGTCATAATAACTTAGCTCCTTCCATCATAGAAATATTTTGTGATATTATCAACTATCAAAACTGTGAAAGGTTTGAAATTTCAGTTAACTTGAATACTGACCAGTTTATCTAGATGAGTTACATGGATGTTGACTGGAGACATTTGAAGACATGAGATTAATAAGAAGAAGTTGAAGTTACTATAGCACAGGTCAGAGTAGATAATCTGTGTTTTTGGACTAGTTCCATGATATACAGTTCTCTGTGGGGAATGTAAAAAGGATCAAGTGAAACAAGTAAACATTAGTGTTAAAGTACAAGAAATTTTAGGAAAACTATCTCATTTATAATAATAAGCAAACTGTGTGTGTATGTGTGTGTGTGTGTGTGTGTATACTGAAAGGCATCAGTAAACAATGAAAGAACTGCAAAGAGCAACTGGCATGTTTTGATTAATGAGGGAGATTTCTACATGTGTGTTTACATGTATATTTTCTTCACAGAAAATAAATTATTGACCACATAGTCCCTTTGAAACACTATGATTGACCATGAAGAGAGCTGGTTAGAAGTTAGATTCACATAGACATTCAAATTTTGTCATGATGTATTTGTCCCACAATAATTCTGTTGTCCAGAATACACACATTTCATTTTATTAAACTTAACTTTCAATATTCAGATATTATATTAAAATAATTTTCAACTAGTGCTACAGAGCCCATTAAGAATGGATAGTTTGTTTAGTCAGAATGAACATCAGCTATAAAAAAATAAAATCACTATTCTGTGAGAACTCATATGTACTCAAAATGGTCAGAAAATAGTCTTTCTATAGACAGCCTTCTTGTAATTTGGAGTGATGATTTACTTCACTGATGAATCTTAAAAATCAATCAGGTGGAAACTATTTTTAGCATCCCACAAATATTCATGGCAAAATATCCTTGGAATGATGGAACTGATTGTATGAATCAGAAGCCTGATGACAGGAAAATTAAGCTATAGCTGATTTTTTAAAAATTGCTACTACTGGTCTAATATGATCTGAGCATGATTTATTTTTATGTTAATTATTTTTACCTTAAACCTCTGCACCTCTGGCCTGTACCCCAGTTCTATAAGCATAAATAAGTAAATCTTAAAAAAAAGTATAAGTAATTTACCAAACTCTTAAAGTGAGCTCTACTTTATTTGTAAAGATTTATTTTTATTTATGAATACAAGAACTGAGGTACAGGTCAAAAGTGCTGGGGGTGAAAGGATTTATCAGAGACAGAGTGGGAAGCAGAACAGACAGATCCAGTGAAATACACTGCTGAGGGGAACAGAGGGGAAAGAGGAGAGGGCTGCTGTGTCATCTCCCTGCCAGGGATGGAATTGGTGCTGCAGTGGCTGCAGATACCTTCATAGTGCTAGCTCTAACCTCTTGCACTACCAGGGAGGCCCTTAAGTAGAACTCTTATAAACAGGGTAGGTGTACATTTATACAACCATCAAAAGTGCAAAACATACCTTGAATAGTTTTACATCAATAATGTAGACTTTGACATTGTAAAATGGGTAGACATTATAACAATGAGAGAAAATTCATTTTATTCATATTTTATGGCTATGCACCTATCAATGCCTTTATGAGATGTATGCTTAGATGTCTAATTATATGTATATTCTACAAATAAAGTGGTATTATTCCATTATTAAATGTAATTTCACTATTAAATTTAGAATTCTAGGAAATTTCTTATTTAATCTGTTATAATTTATGTTCATGAGGATATTATAGTATTTTAATACTTTTGCTATTTTTGGCAAATTTCCTTTGTTAAAAGAAATAAATTTATTGAAGATACTTTTCAACAAATGCTTCATATTGTATTTTCTGAAATTTACCCCAAAAAAAGCCCTAAGAAAGACATTAATAAGATTTAGTGTCATGAGGGCCTTCCCTGGTGTTGCAACAGGTTAAAGCTCAGCACTGCAAAGCTAGCCATAGCCGCTTGGGTAGGAGTTCGACCCTCAGCCCCAGAGGTGATTCACATAGTGTGGCAGACAGCTCCTGTCTCACCGGCTTCTCTCCTCAGTAGTGTACTTAGTCATTCTGCCTGTTTTGCTCCCCACTCTGTCTCTGGTAAATATTCTCACTGCCTCTTCACTTCTGGCCTGTACCCCAGTTCTATATGCATAAATAAATCAATCTTAAAAAACAAAACAAAAGGGCCCTCCTTGGTGGCGCAGCGGGTTAAGGCACTGCACTAAGAACCTTAAGCCACTTCCACATGAGTTCAATCCCTGCCTGCCCCGGAGGTGATCCACATGGCAGGCAGACCTCTCCTGACCTGCCCTCTGCTCCCCTCAGCAGTGTACCTTGTCGATCTGCCTGTTCTGCACCCCACTCTGTCTCTGGTGAATCCTCTCACCCTCTGTATCTCTGGCCTGTACCCCAATTCTGCATGAATAAATAAATCTTTAAAAAAAGAAAAAAAAGGGGGGGCCCTCCCTGGTGGCGCAGCGGGTTAAAGCATAGCACTAAGAAGCTAAAGCCACTTCCTCATGAGTTCGATTCCCGCCTGCCCTGGAGAAGATCCACATGGCGAGGCAGACCTCTCCTGACCTGCCCGCTGCTTCCCTCAGCAGTGTACTTCGTAGATCTGCCTGTTCTGCTCCCCACTCTGTCCCTAGTGAATCCTCTCACCCTCTGCATGTCTGGCCTGTATCCCAGTTCAGTATGAATAAATAAATAAATCTTAAAAAAAGAAAAAAAAAAGGATTAGTGTCATGAAGTAACAGTCCAACATTGGCATCAAATGTCTGTCCCAGAGATGACATAACATTGCTCAAGTGACCTTGGACAAAAATCACTTAATTGGAATTTTTTAAATTTTTGTTACTTATAGTATGAAGGAATGTATCATGACAGTTCTAACTTATATCCTTTTTAGTTCTAAATTGTGAATGGATGTCACATTCTTAATAATTTTATAGAGTTATAGTTTAAATATAGCAATATTTCAGCAACAATTTGATTCCCTGCCCTCTCATGAAAATTTATTTGCATTATGTAAAAGCAGTAAATCTATACGAGAAAAAGATCATTCTACCTTCCTTCTACCCAACAAACATTGTCACTCCTTTGAAGACAGTGACAAATGGGGCTCCCTGTCAGGTAAACCAGATATGATTTTTTTCATCTGATTGATATCTAACATACATAGGTTGAACTCCTTAACAACCACTGAATTCAACCAAATACATACACCTAAAATATTTTAGAACAACTGGTCTTCTAGTATTCTAAAATATTTTCTGTCTTCATGTTCTCTGGGTTTATGAAACAAACTCCCATAAATTTGTCTTGAAACTGCTCCTTTATTCTCTGAGTTTTATCTCATAAGAAAACAGACATCTATTCCAAACTGTGTTTTTCTACACAGATACACACCGGTCTATCTATAACTGATCTCTATGGTAAACTAATATTCTTGCATTTGTCTAGCTCCAGTGATGACTGCTCATCCTAAAACATATTCATACAGGTTTTGTTTGAGAAGAAGCCTCTTTCCCTAAGTTTCTAAAGTGAGCTACAGAGAGAGGCTTAGAACGTTCCCATTGTAGCTATTCATTCAATGTCAATTTCTTAACTGACTTGTAAACTACAAGAATGAAGTAGATTCTCTGTTTTGTTCTTAACTGTTCCACCTGAAACTACAGTAGTGTAGTTGTTCAATAAACAGTTGTCAAAATGACAAAATCAATATAAAGGAGTACCAATAATAATCCACCCCTTGGATAAGTTCTATGTTTTTCTTAAATGATTTTCACATGTATAATATTTTATTGCTGCTGCTGTATCGTACAATAGGAATTAGAGTAGATCCAAGGTTTTAGATTACTCATTATTTTTCAAGATGCCTCTAGATAAGAATACAGAACATATTAATTCAGTTAGAAGTGATTATCTTTTCAAATTTTCAAATTGTGGTTCAAATTGGTATAACTCTTACTACATATACACACCCATCTCAATCTCAGAGTATCTCATGAAATACAGATGTTACTGTCCCTTTGATTTACTACACACTATTCAAATGTGTGAATATTTAGTTGTAATTGTCAAGGTCTCTATAAAAATGTTTATTTATATGTTTTTGCCATATAAACATTTTGTATATGTAGTAATTTTCCACAAATATATTTATATTTGATGATTACTTCAAAATAAGGAATTAGTATTACATAGTTGAAGCTGGTAAGAAATTAATACATCATTTCAATAATGGTAAGCACTTCGGGCACTGTTGAAAACATTAATGATTGTGAGGCTCAACCCTACTATGTCAGGAACAATCAAAACCCACCAATCATATTGTAGCATTTGGGAATAAGCCACAGCTATCCAAAAAAGAAATTATTCTTCCCAGTATTCCACAATCACAATCTTTCCTAATGTGCCATGTATTGAAAGTTCCTCTGTGACAAGAGATGCCATTTTTTTTTAAAGATTTATTTATTTATTCGTACAGAACTGGGGTACAGGCCAGAGTTGCGGAGGGTGAGAGGATTCACCAGAGACAGAGCGGGGTGCAGAACAGGCAGATCAACAAAGTACACTGCTGAGAGGAGCAGCGGGCGGGTCAGGAGAGGTCTGCCTCGCCATGTGGTCACCTCCGGGGCAGGCGGGGATCGAACTCATTCGGAAGTGGCTTTAGCTTCTTAGTGCAGTGCTTTAAACGCTGTGCCACCAGGGAGGGCCGAGATGCCATTTCTTACTGTTAATGGTTAAGAATAAGTAGCTCAATTTATATCACAAGCCAGCATTTTTACTGAACCCATGAAAGAAACGAACTGCCTTTGTGGTGGAGTATGTACAACTTCTCATCTGATGCCCTGAGTTCAAGCATCTGATGGGATCTTTGTTCTTTGTTTATATGGTACTGTGGCCAACATCAGAAGCTTGATCCTCTCGTGGCCCAATTAACTGGATACTGTTCTCTAGCTGCTGGTGGCACAGCTCATTTAATTCTTTCAGGATAATATCATTATATAGACATTTTTAAAAAGGTCTCTCTTAAAATCAGCTTTTGGTTCCAGGAACAAATTGTATTTAGAATGGATTGCTTTTAATTAAAGAATACAGTGAAAATGTTATTATCCAATGATTGAAAAAGGACTGAAGTATTTTGAATAACAAATCATTGTACTATTTGGAGTTAGATATGTAGGTTTGAGAGGTTTTCCTCTCATTTTTTTAGGTTGGTTACATCTTATCTGTAGAGCTAGTACTGGCCAGTGGAACATGAATAAAGAGGTCAAATGTTCTTTTTTTTTTTTTTTAAGATTTATTTATTCACACAGAACTGGGGTATAGGCCAGAGGTGTGGGGACTGGGAGAGGATTCACCAGAGGCAGAGTCAGGAGCAGACTGACAAAATACACTACTGAGGGGAGCAGCGGGCGAGACAGGTGAAGTCTGCTACGCCATATGGGTCACCTCCCTGACTGGAAATGGAACTCGCCCTACAGCAGTCACAGCTAACTTCATTGTGCTTTGCTCTAACCTGTTGTGCTACTAGGGCCCTAAAATGTTCATTTTTTAAATATTAACATCAGAGTGAGAATCATTTATGTATGTAGACCATTTTATTTTTTAGGGTAGCATGTTGCTTTCATGTAGAACAAAACCACACTGTAGTAGGATTTTATATATCATTTAATCAGAAAAATCACAGAAAGAGTTAGCTGTTGATTTGTTATTGAAGTGAAAAGCATTAGCAAAATGGAAAACATATTGAAAATTTTCTTTCAAAATACTGTATCGGAAAGAATGACTATCAGCTTCCACAGGAGGGAAATTCCTATTCTAAACAATTTCTAGATATCACACTAGAAATCTTTAAATTGCTTTAAACAAAACTTACATATTTGATTTTTTCCTAAAATTCCAATAAATTGATTGACAACACTTTAATAGGTACATGGATATTGCAGTGGCAGTTCTGTGATTCAATGTCAGTACACTTAGAGCTAAAAATGGAATGTCTTTCAAGTAGGAGAGTGTATAATGACTATAATCCTCACACTTCAAATGACAAGATGGCAAACATTAAACACAATGGTGTATAGCTGTGATTTACAGAGCACAGAAATCATCTTATTAAACAATTGTTAATGCCAATTTTCATTAATGATTTTAAAGTTTAAAATTCAGTAATCATAACATCAACAGATCTGTGACTAACTTAATTCCTTGCTTTTATATCTTTGAATTATGCAATCTAATTATGTTGATCGTTTCCATAGATAAAGGATGATCTTAAAAACTAACAGTCATGTTAGACTATCTGCTCTCCAATCCTAACATACATAGTTAAATCCAAACTGCTTCCCCACAACATTTCTATTAGATACTTTATCATGTAGTGAAGTAAAGGCATTTAATTGCCACATTCTCTTATAAAGTAAAAGAGACCTGTTCTAGAAATTACATGTAATCAATATGAATGCAACTATAAAAGTCACTACATATGGCACCCTGCAATTTAATTCTTTCTTCATAATTACTGCTGGTGTCGGTTTTATATTTAGATGTATATAAGGACTGAATGCTTTGGAACCAAACAAAAAGTGTATTCTTTTATGATTTAAGTACATTGTTAATTTATCAAGTCAGCATGTTTTAATAAGTAAGATTCTTATTGGAAAACAGTATAGATTAGTATACTTAATTTTGATTTATAGTCTGACTTTAAAAATAGAAATTTTCTACTTTCCAAAGACAAAAACCATGGATATTTAAATCAATGTCATCACGCCATTTAAAAACCATAAATATTTTTCAAAGTTCAGATTAATGCAAGTATAATTAAATATAGTTTGGGAAAAAAATAGTTCGGTTAAAAATAGCATGATTCTCGGGCCCTCCCTGGTGGCGCAGCGGGTTAAAGCACTGCACTAAGAAGCCTAAGCCACTTCCGCATGAGTTCGATTCCCGCCTGCCAGGAGAAGATCCACATGGCGTGGCAGACCTCTCCTGGCCCGCCGGCTGCTCCCCTCAGCAGTGTACTTCGTCGATCTGCCTGTTCTGCTCCCCACTCTGTCCCTGGTGAATCCTCTCCCCCTCTGCATGTCTCTGGCCTGTACCCCAGTTCTGTATGAATAAATAAATAAATCTTAAAAAAAAAAAAGCATGATTCTCATGAAATATAACCAGAATAAGCTAACAGTATTCCTTCTACTGTTTGACTATCTTGAGTTTTAGAATGATTAATAATAATGTTTCACATCAATCACTCTACCTGAAATGCTGGATTGGGTTTTCAATGAATGAACTAGTATGATTCACTTCACTTTACATCTGGTTTAGTAGAATTGCTTACTACATAAGGTTTTCTAAACATTATTTTCATAAATTGGTACTATTATAACAATTCTATAAGGGCACAGAAATAAAATATCAAATGTCCACCCTGTGCCTGGCAATCTTGTGGTATTTGTGTTGCACACGCTATACTATATTTTTTAAAATGGTTTTTATTTTTTTAAATCACAACCAACTTAAATAAATTCAGACATTCTATTCATAATAGCAAGGTGCAATTGTTTTTTGAGAAAGGGTAAATTATCAAAATTCAAGCAATATTATATTGTGTTCCTATAGTATATTTAGAAGGAACAATATTTTTTGGACTTCACTATGAAAGTTTTATTTGCAATCAGGACTTTAAAAGTAGCAATTATAAATGCAATGTTTATCTTCAATATTTCATAAAATAAATAAAAACTTATTAACTTTTTCTTATTTAAAAGTTAAGCATATTGTTAAGACACAGCTATACTTAAGATATTATTCTTAGTTTTTTATCAAAATTGAAAAAAAGATCTCACTTCTCTTTGAGAATGATTCCCCTTCTTTTGTCTTTTATGCATGTATTCTTGTCATTATTTCTGGGTAGCTACTCTAACATAAATATATATTTTTTTAAATGTACAAATCCCCAGTTGAGTTAACACATTCATTATTTCCTAACCAAGTGCTTAGTTGGTCTTTTTCTTTTATAAAAGTGATACATTTACCCTATGCAGTGTTTTAATAAGCCTAATTCTTTCAAAAGGCTTTTTTTTCACTTCCAGAACTTAACCAATGTTCTTTTTTATCCACTGCTATTCAGTGCAGTGTTCTGAGAACTTGCTTGGCATTTTGTACTTCACGATCTTTCTTATTAAAATCATTCATATCTGGGTCACCTACAGTTCACTTCTGCAAGCCTCTGGCAACTACTCAGGATTAAAATTCTTAAAAAAAAAAATTCTTCAGTGAGTTACCTGCAGAACCTCAAAACTCAATCTATTGCATGTCTCAGCTATCTGTTCCAGTGCTTACAGGAAGTAAGAACCCAAGAGAAAACAAGCAGAATGTCTAGAAACTTTTGAGTATACTTAGATTGCTTGCCTTCATTTTTCAAAATGGCAGTCTGCTATAAGAACAGTAAAGGCATGGTCACCAGACTGAGCAGAACATCTTCATTTACTCTTTAAAGTTTTCCCTGATGAACTTTTTTACCTCTTGATAGTTACTTACATTATATTGCACTAGCTTAGGAAGGTAGCAGTAGAGATGGGATACTGGGTGTTTATGACATGATCTTCTGCAACTGAAATAAACAGAGTTCAGAAAGACTATAAGGACAGCAGAAATAGCATTAAAATAGGAGAACCATTTTAATGTCTCTACAGTGTTATAGAATCTCTAAGGGTAAGCTTTTCAGTGGGAATTTATCATTCGTTAAAAATTTAAAAAAAAACAAAAACATTTATCTAGATTTTTTTCCATTTTTTAATCTATTCCATGACATAAGCAAAATATTCTAACCTAACATGTTTTCTGAGATTAACTATAGTTCCAATATTTTCTGATTTACTCATAATTCACACAAATAAGTATGCTAATAACAGTATTTGTGTATTCATTTTGCAGTTTTAATTGCATTCTCTTTTTTCTATTTGATTTGAGTCATACATTATTATCATACAAAATTATGGAATATGAGGTTAAGTGACTTGTTTGATTGGCTAAGGACTAAATAATTGAACATATCTAGTTTTAGGCTATGATATTTACATATGACTGAGTCATATTACTTTGGTTTTACATATTCTTTTGTTAATAAGTAATTTTGGCAATTACTCACTTGCATTTTTCAAATTTACCTGATATAATTAATGTCATGAAGATTTATTGATTATTTTCAGCAGGAAGTAACAATTGAATGTTGAAGAATTCAAATGACTTATACTGATATTTTAGAACTACACAGAAATATTTGAAAAATGTAAGGATTTTCATTTTTAGAAAAATATCAATGATTCAGATTCATGGGAAAAGAGGACCTTCTTGACCTACATATCTTTCACATTCTCCCACCCCATATTATTTTGAAGATAAATGTATTAAAGTTTATGTGGATCTCTAGCTGTTTCCATGATGTGCTCATTTTCTTTAAAGAAGATGAAATTATGAAGAGTGCAGAAAGTCTCTTCATAATGGAGTTTTTATTTCACCTTGTATGTATATTGAATCTGTCGTTTGCTATATTGATTAATGCAATGGTCCATGATATGTAGGAATCAAAAAGCTTGTGACACAGAGTTATTTTCCCAGGACTAATAATTTAAACACTTATTAATGGTAATGGGGATAATGATATTAAAAGACATATAACGTGAAAGTCACTTAAATGTTTAATTTTACAGTACAGTATTGCTGGCTATAGCACAATAAGAACAGAAGATTTCTATAACTTTTCATTTTTAGAGACATTAATATAACTGAAACTTTATACCTGTTGACCAACAACTTTCCACTTTCCTCTTTCCCCAGCCCCTGACAACCTCCATTCTCTCTGTTTCTATGAATCTGACTACTCCAGGTAAGTCATGTAAATGAAATCATGCATTATTTTTCTTTTTATGAATGGCTTAGTGTGTTAATATATTCGTATAAGGTCAGGGAATGAAAAGAGAATACTCAAAAGACTCCTAAATACCTAAATGTTCAATTAAAAGTATTAACTAACAAGCCCTCCCTGGTGGCGCAGCGGGTTAAAGCACTGCACTGAGAAGCTAAAGCCACTTCCGCATGAGTTCAATCCCCGCCTGCCCCAGAGGTGACCACATGGCGTGGCAGACCTCTCCTGACCCGCCCGCTGCTCCCCTCAGCAGTGTACTTCGTCGATCTTCCTGTTCTGCTCCCCACTCTGTCTCTGGTGAAGCCTCTCACCGCCCCTGAGCCTCTGGCCTGTACCCCAGTTCTGTATGTACAAATAAATAAATCTTTAAAAAAAAAAAAAGTATTAACTAACACAAGAATCTGTTGCCAAAACAGAATTAGTGATAGGGCTTAAATTTCAGGGAAGCTCTTCAAACAAATTTCTTGTCCTTGTTTTTATCAATATAGCAAAGGTTTTTCAAATAATAATGCCCTTTAATCTCAAAAAGAGGTTTCATAATTTGCTTGGTCAAAGGATATATGCCATATGTTTCTTGCTCATATATTTTTCTTTCTTAGTGATAAATAGATCAAATGTATTTACCTTATAGTTTTTAGTAAAAAATTAATTTTCCTGAGCCTCCAGTGGTGCAAGAGTGCTATTCTCAGTGCTGTCAAGCTGTTTGCACCACTGCAGGGAGCTGGCCCGAGAGCACAGCAGACCTTTCCTGTCTTGCCCGCTGTTGCTCCCCTGGACAGTGTATTTCAGTAGATTTGCCTATCCTGCTCCCCAATTTGTGTCTGGTGAATCCTCTCACCCCCAAACCCCTGTACCTCTGGCTTAAACCCCAGTCCTGGTATGCATACATAAATAAAAATAAATATTTTTTTAAAAAGTAAAAATAAATGAACGATCCTACTTTCAAAATTCCATTTTGAATATTTATTATGACAGTGATAAAAATGAATAGTCGGTCTACTTTTTACACAGGTTGCTTAAATGATTGCAGTTTACATTCATTAAAATGTTAGAGCAGTATGACAGTATTTACCTGGTTTGCAAGCTAGCCAGCTATCTGTACGGGAATGAATGGGACTTATCAAAAGTCATGACCCCGAAACCTCATTTGGAATAACCTTATTTGGAATAGCGATTTAGAAGATAAAATTATAAGGATTATATTGGATTCTGTTTGGGGCCTCAATTAAATGACTGACATCTTTATAAAATGTGCAGGTGAATATCCAGAGAGAAAGATAGGAAAAGTTCATATAAAACAGAGGCAGAAAATGCACTGATAACTAGTCAAGGAATAAAGTTTTCACGGTACTGTCAACCAGGAAACTATTTTAACTACAGACAGATTTTAGACAGACTGTGCCTCAGAAAGAAATTAATCCTTTGGACCCTATCTTCAAACTTCTAGTTTCTCTATTTGTGAATAATATATTTCTATTGTTTTCAATTGCCAAGTTTGTGGTAACTTATTAGAGTGACTTGAGGTAATCTCTCTCTTTTTTAATATCTCTAGCTGTCCTCTATCTACACACTATACAAACATGTAATATCTTGCAGCATAAGCTATTGCCCTTTTAACCTGCACACATACAAAGTCAAGGGTCCTGGTCTATGCTTGCAGATATGTTTCCCTTAGGTTGAGTCTTTACTTAAAACAACAAATAGCCCTCACAAAGTAATCCTAAAAATCCCTCCAGGATCCCATTTAATCTGTTATCTTGATCGGAATGCAGACTGTCTTTCAAAGTACATGTGGCAGTTTTCCCAAAACAGTCTTACCAGTGCACAACTAAATTTTGTGTACTTGTATTATCTGGCATGTGCTTGTATTACATCTACATTAAAGTTTCTACAATTACCCTCAGTTCTTTTTTTTTTTTTTAAGATGTATTTATTTATGCATACAATACTAGGGTGCAGGGGCGATGAGAGGATTCGCCAGAGACAAAGTGGGGAGCAGAATAGGCAGATGTACTGAAATATAGTACTGAATGGAGCAGTGGGCAAGACAGGAGAGGTCTGCCTCTGCCTCGCCATGTGGGGCGTCTCTGGGGCTAGGGATTGAGCTCACACTGAAGTGGCTGCAGCTAGCTTGCAGTGTTGCATTCTAATCTGTTGTGCCACCAGGGAGGGCCCTACGCTCAGTTCTTACTTTGTCAACATATGGGTTCACATAGTGGACACCCACTGCCTTAATTTTTTCTTCTACTGACTTCCAGATCTTGTCTATTCTCCCTCCTTTACATTTTCAATCTATTCAGCTAGATTTCCCTTCTCTTCCTAATTTCAAAAGCTTTATGACCAGAAACCCTATTCTCTAGTAAAGCTACGTGATTTCTCTACTTTACCACAACCCGTATGCACACAATCTATTTAACAAAGCAGTTAGAGTGATAACTGATATAAACCAGTGACCATTCCTTCGTTAAAAATTTCTAATGATTTCATAGTGAAGTTATGAAAAACATGTTTGTAGTAAAATGCAAGCTCTTGTAATGTCTTATGAAGTTCTTTCAGGATCTTCTCTCAGCCTCCTTTCTGGTTTCATGTTCTTTATTGCCCACTGTCTTTAGCCATATTTAATCCTTAATGTTTTCAAACACTAGAGAGTCTTTCCACTTATGGAAAGAATATGTTTCCTCCAGAAATAAAAACACATATTTGGAGCTCTAAATTTCTCATTAAATGTCTCAGATCAGAAAAGCTTTGCATGCTTAAAGAGCATCTGTATACCCTGGTCACAGACTATTAACTTATCTGCTTAATTTTCAATACAATTATCATTCATTAAACACTATTTTCCAAGTCAGTCCAAAATATGGGCAACTGGGAAAATTTTGGTTCAGACTTCTACAGACTTGATGTCACCCATAGGTACTCAAGATTCCTGACAGTTCCTAAATAACTAACTCCATAAAATTAAAATCTAAGCACAGAAAAATGGCTCTATAAAACTGACTAAAAAGGAGCAACTCCTTTTTAGGAGCATCATGAAATATCATGATGTATTATTAGACTCATAGTTTAATAAAACAATGTCCACATTACCTTGTATAAACAGAAACAAATCTATCCAAAAATACATGCTAGCTCTGGGATTCTTTTAGATGACCAGAGATTTAGGCTCAGAGACAAGTCGTGAATAATTCTCAGAGCACATTGGAATGGTTCTCCACTTCAAACTGGGCAGCCATGACTTAGCACAAATATTTATGTAGACACTGCATGCATTGGGATACTAGAACCTATGCATGTTTGCTCTCAAAAATTTTACATGAAGAATAGCATCCGAATAGTGCCAATTTCCTCAAATTGCTTGCTGTTAAATATATCTTATTCAATTTAACTAGTGAAGCCCAGGCCATAGCCTTCATTCATGTAAAAGAAGAACAGGAAAACAAGATCTCCAGCATTTATACTAGAAAGTTTGGCTTAAAGAGTGGGCAATTGACATGAGATAGGAGAAACATTCACAGAGTAGGAACTCCTATAAGATAGAATAAAAAAAAAAAAAAGAGAAACACTACACATTATTAAGACAGTAGAACTGATGCACAAAAGGGAGATGATGTCTTATGGAAACATGAAAGATGAAAGGTTCTGAGGAAGTCTTTGAGGAAACCATCTATTACTGAATAAAATTGTGGCACACACATCTTCATATCTCCCACCATCTTTCATGCAAAATTATTTTTTGACTCATTTATAAAAGCTAGACTTTTTATATCTTATAGTACAAACATTTGTAGTCAGGGAATAACAGTTCTTCAAGAACAGTGGTTTTTATAATTTAAGTGTTTTGAAAACATGGGAACTTGTTAAAAAATAGGAACATTACAAATACCAAAGTTTAAGTATCATGACTTTAGTGTGCAGCAAATAACCAACTCTTAACTTGCAAGCTAGATTTATTTGAAATTTATTCAGGTAAATTGACTGAAAAGGAGTATGGCCAACTCATTTAAAAAGAAAATTGCACTGTGTCATTGACAGGATTTTCATCGGCATTGAATTATCCCATTAAACACTATTAGCATGCCAAAAGGCTTCCCCTAAAAAATGATGTATTGTCCTTTTGTTATCTTTCAAGGGTGCTTTTGATTATCTCTCTAAGATATATCCCCCTTGGTAGAATGTTTGTAGTATTGAGGACAGAGTGATTTATTGTTTACCTTATCCCAATACATCCTTTATTTTCTTCCATCCTCCAATTTTCTTATCTCATTTATTTAATTGATATATAAAGGCACATAGCATTATCTCTAAGGTTATATTTTTAATTTTTAATGTTCCCTTTTGTCATAATGATACAGAGAAATAGATGAGGACAGAATGGCAGTATTGTCATGTATTCAGGCACTGTAATGTATTCACTGTATAGCGTAATAGATTCTCCCACATAATGGTCTCTTGACTTGAGTTATTCATTAATTTGTTTTAACACCTTTCTTGTAAGATATAATATCTTAAACAAAATAGAATAAGATACCTAGTTTGTATTTAGGATACTTATAACTCTAATCTTAATGGGGAATTTATAGCTTACAATATGAGATCCACAAATAACATTACATTCATTCAAAATCAGGAGAGAAATTTGACAATCGCATTACTTTATTCTTTTATTTCTTTATCTTGGTGTTTATTCTACATTTCTCATTCAATACTATAAGAAAATGTAGTAGCAATTCATTTTATTAGTATTATAATTTGGAGGCATAGTTATTTGTTTTAAAAGAATACTTGATTTGCAAAGTCAGTTTTTTTTCTAAATTTATATTAGCCAATGGAGAGTAGTTCTAGAAATATGATGACTCTAAAATTAGCAAAGGATTTTATGAGAATATCTATTATCTAGCTTTATATTTGAGCCATGTAGTCATTATATAAATATGTATCCTGTTAAGTATCACTTTACATACAACAATCAGCTATTTGTGAAGGACAAAAAAGATTTGCTTAGGATTAAACTGCATTGTTGAATCTTAATTATGATATTAAAGGTCATATAAGTTTTTTACTATTTGTTGCAGGCTGCTTTAGGGAATCCTATAGTTTTTCTTTAATTTTTACTTTTTGGCTTGGTTAATAGCATCTTAAGTAATAAATATTCATATGTAAAGAATTAATATATTTAACCTTTCAATTTCGTTCCAAACATACTAAGATTTACTATGACATATACTATTTCACAATATTGTGTTTTATTAAAATTATAGTAAAAATGTTAATTTTCAATACAATTATGTTAAACAATGACCCATAAGACACTTATCAATCTGATTGCTATGTTCAGATGATCATTCTTAATCCAAAAAATTTTTAAGTATATACTTTTGTAGATTAATGAATCCAACATTTTTATCAATTTTTTGCCTTTGGATATTGTGTTTATTTTCTTTTTCCACTATTCATTCGAAGAGCTGACAGCTTCTTAGTTTATAATCTGTCTGGATTTAAATATACAGACACAGTCAGTTATAATTCATATTTCACAAATTATGTAATACCTTAAGAATTAGTATGTTTTTATTTTGTACTATATTATGCTAGTAAAACTAAATGTAGCATGACCTATAAATGACAACAATACAATAATATGCACTAGTACATGTTGTAGAATTTTTTTAAGATTTTTTTTGTTTATGTACATAAGAACTGGGGTGCAGACCTGAGGTTCAGTGGGTGAGAGATACAAAGTGGGGTGCAGAACATGCATATCTATTGAAATATACTGCTGAGGAGAGCAGTGGGGGAATGGGAGAGGTTGGCTGCACCATGTTGGTCAGCTCCCTGGCTGGCCCAGGATCAAACTCAGACTGCAGAGGCTGGTGGTACCTTGATAATGCCACCCCTGTGCCACCAGAGAGGCCCCATATTACAGATTTTGATATTCATAGCAATGGAAAGAATACACATGCACATACTGTCATTCATTAAAAATTATGTCAGGACCCTGCATGGCGGCACCGTGTGTTAAAGCACAGCACTGTGAAGCTAGCGGCAACTTCTCTGCTAGTTTGATCCCTGCCATGGAGTTGATTCACATGGTGAGACCTCTCCTGTTTTGCCCGCTGCTGCCCTCAGCACTGTACTTAGTCAGTCTGCCTATTTTGCTCCCCACTCTGTCTCTCACTGCTCCTGCACCTATGACCTCTACCCCAGCTCTGTATGCATAAATAAATACATCTTTAAAAAAATTATGTTGAAAATTCTGAATCTACTAGAACCACAGGTAGGAATGAGCTATAGCTACACATGAAGTTATATCAATCCTTTTTATATTACAATATTTTCATAAGATTTCTGTTTGAGCAGTTTTCTATAATCAAAACAGATAAGATCAAGCTTTGAATAAATATTACCTTGCTAAATAATCAGATACAGTGTCTAAAATAAAAATATAAACAAATATGTACCACATAACTTTGTCAAAAAAAGGAAAACTACTGATACCTCTCTAACTAAAACATTGCATGGATGTGTGTCTGTGTATTTGTGTTCTTCAAAGAGAGCTGATTCATTAAAGGTAGAAATATTGTTTGCTTATTTTATCAGTCGGTGAACTTTAAGATATTAGAACTACTTTTAAAAGCTTCTGACTTTCGTCTCAGACATTGCTTTGTTCCGTATGCCTCACAATGACTGTAGCCATAGCAGGATCTTTCTAACAGTTTTCACCTTTTCAACTTGAAAGAACAGAAGGGCATTTGTAGTAGACCCATATTTTTCATAAAAACTGTTTTTTTTTAATAGTTTGAATGGGATTGTTGAGTATTCTCAGCATTCACTTTGAACATATGTGGTAAGTCACACAGAAGAGGAAGACTACCTAAAAGCATGTTGTGTGTTTGGCCTTCAGAAACATTGTTCTTTATCTGTAACATTTTCCGGCCTACTCCACATTTCTCCCTGGATGCTTAAGTCACAGAGAGGAAGTGGAGTCCAAACCAGAGCACTTTGCAGCGACTCCCTCTCCCTAATAGGCAACACTATTTTTAGAAATCTAAATATAGGTGACTCCTTCTGGGAAATTTTCTCTTTCTTGCTATTAATTTTCACATTTATCTAGGCCTGAATTCTAAATATTTCATGTCTTCTCTCCTCCAGTATTAACTTTTCCCACAAGAAAGTTCTCGGAGAACACTTCTCTCTCCTTCTATGTTGTCACTATTCAGAACTTGATCATATTGCCCAGTAGAGTAGACCATGATTGCAATGTGACAGACAGGGCAAACGCAGAGGAAAGTGCTATTATTCAATTAGTTAGTAGGTAAGAGTTTACAAACACAGGGGATAAACCCAGTCTTTAAAATGCAGTAATCCAATGAAATAGTTTTTTTTTTTTTTAAACAGTCTCCAAGTTCACATCTGGCATGCCAGGGTCAAGGTCTTTGAAGTATTTATTTCATTGCGTGAACTCCCAGCTGCCCTCTTTGAATGGGCTGCTGTAGCTGTCTTAAGGAAAGAAAGAGTTAGAACCATAATATCTCATTGAGTAAAAGGTTTTATCACTACCAAACAATGTTAATGCAACTTCCCTTCCACTGCTTTTCTGGTGAGAAAGGACCAAAAAGTAAAACAAAAAAGTCTTAAGGTTAAGACCTGTGACTCTTTTTTATGACACCTCAACAAAGGTGGCTAAGGAAGAAAATGAGTTATTTCTAAATGTGTAGCAGTGTTTCTTATCATTACTGTTACAAAATATTCTAAAATATTCCTCCTGTATGTATTCAGTAAAGTGAAATGGAAGAATATTTTTAGGTATTTGCTGTGGTAACAACAGTCTAACCAAAAGTAAATACATAAAATGAATGTTCAACAAATATGAATCATTTATTGTAAAATATGATTTTAATTTGCTAAGACTTTATTAGTATATTAACTTATATATACTAGTAATATTAATGAGTATATTAGGATATATATAGTGTAGTGTACACAGTAGTATATTATATGGGTTGTCCCCATACTGAAAACCAGTTTTATTATATTTCCATATCAATTTTGCATTTAGAAATCCCACATATTTTTTCAATGTTAAACTCAAATGTGACATGGAACTTGATTTTATTTTGAAGATTTATATATTTATGCATACAGAACAGGGGTGCAGGCCAGAGGTGCAGGGGCAGTGAGAAGACTCACAGAGACAGAGTGGAGAGCAGAATAGGCAGATCTATGAGATACACTGCTGATGGGAGCAGCAGGTGAGACAGGAGAAGTCTGCCGCGCCATGTGGATCATCTCTGGACCGGGGATTGAACTTGCACTGAAACAACTGTGGCCAGCCTGCAGTGCTGCATCATAACCCATTGAAACACCAGAGAAGGCCCGAAAAACTTAATTTTTTATAATCTCTACAATAGAGTTTCTCTAAATGTTATCAAAACTCACAGCAGGGCCTTCCTGTTGGCACAAATGGTTATTAAAGTGCAACATTATGAAGATATCAGCAGCCACTGAGAGCACTAGTTGGGTCCCCAGCCAGGTAGGTGCCCACATGGCACAACAGACTTCCCCTGTCTTATCCTCTGCTCCCCTCAGAAATGTATGTCATCAGTCGGCCTGTTCTGTTCCCCACTTTGTCTCTGGTGAATTCTCTCCCACACTTCTGGCCTGTACCCTAGTACTTGTATGCATAAATAAATACAATCTTAAAAAAAACCAAAAAAACAGGGCCCTCCCTGGTGGCACAGAGGGTTAAAGCACAGCACTAAGAAGCTTAAGCCACTTCTGCATGAGTTCGAGCCCTGCCTGCCCAGGAGGTGACCACATGGCGCGGCAGACCTCTCCTGACTCGCCCGCTGCTCCCCTCAGCAGTGTACTTCGTAGATCTGCCTGTTCTGCTCCCCACTCTGTCTCTGGTGAATCCTCTCGCCGCCCCTGAGCCTCTGGCCTGTACCCCAGTTCTGTATGAACAAATAAATAAATCTTTAAAAACAAACAAAAAAACTCATAACAGTAATATAAAAAGGAGAAATGGCTTTTTAAGTATCATTTTCCAGATTTACCCCCCCCACACACATATACTGTCCTATAGTAATAGAAATTACTTACATACAGTCACTCTCTACACTCTGAACTTGGCATACAGCATTAATATTTTGTGCCTTCCCTGCAGAGAGTGGTCCATCTCTATCCCTATTGTTCTGAAATTCCAATCAGAAAGTGATTTCTTCTCTGAATGCCTGAAACTTACCTCTGTCACTACACCGTTCTAGACTTAGCTTGTATTTTTCTTACTCTAGGTATACAGCTGTTAGTCAAATAACTCTTGCTTCTTTTATTAGAAAAACATATCTAAAATAAATCTGGCTACTGCATATGCTCAGTGCTCTGGGGATGCCACTAGTTCCAGATCTTTCAGAAATTAGAGTCAGATAATACTATATATATATATATATATATCCAAACAATTTAAATTTTTATATATGTAGCCGTAATAATTTCTATTCTTTCCAAATACACACACATAACACATATATACAACAAAACCTGAGTTATTTTTATATTTTAAAACATTGCAGCTGATAGAATAAATTTAATGTTAGGCACACTTAGACTTAATACAAACTTTTTATTCTTTAGTCCTCACAGATCTGTCATATGTCTGCTATTCTTATCTCTACTTTATGGATTAAAAAATTAGGTCACAGAGATTTAATTACATTAATGCAGTAGTAGTCAATGTCAGTAAAAGGTAGTATGTCTGCAAGTTAGAGTCAGACTTCAGAGGGGTGCAACTCTGTGCTGAAAAGCAAAAGAGACTCTTGACCTCTTCCTCCCCTCCTCTTTGCCCTTCCCCTAACCTTTTCCTTTCTATGAACAACATTAATATCATCTCTGGACTTGGAGTGAAAGTATTTGTTCAGAGTATGAAGAGCCAGACTTGTTGGAAAATTCCTTTGGTTGACAAACACTACAGAATTTACTACATTAAAAAGCTCCTGGTCATGCCTGGGATCTTACTAAAAGGCCATTAACAGTTAGCAATGCTAGTTAAAGACACCTAAGAGGCAAGTGGCAATATGCTATACTTAGTAGCTCCCTCACAGACTACTTTCAGTTTCCCTGATTTCAATTAATCATGTAATTCCCATACATAAATTTAGTACACTCAACTACTTTTTTTAATTCAACTATGTTCTCTACAAAAGTGTGCTGTGAAAAACTAGTCATGTTCATATGCATTTTTGCATTCAGGGTATCTAGTTTATGGCATACTATACATGAATTCTAATTTAAAATTTTTTATGAAGAAACAGAAACTTATTAAGTGAATGATATGTATAGCTATCTTTAATAATTGAGAACTAATAAAATGTTCTCAAAGGTCATCTATGAATTTCTAACATTCTAATAGTTACTTTATGGAAATGTAAAATGACAGGGGAAAGTTTCCAATATCAAATCTTTAATACCAGCTGCAGCACAGTCCTATATAATCTTATTGCTGCAACAGTTACAAAGTCAATGGTTTGTAAAGTATATGATGCAATGAATATTCATGTTGCACAGATAGTAATGGAAATACATCTGGAATTCACCTCCTTTAACACATTCTGATCATATATAGTGATCTCTATGGAATAGGTATATTGCCTCACATTAGTTTATTCTTTACTGCAATTTAATGAATGTTGTGACCTTAACAGGTCTGAGTTACTGTTATGCATCGTTATGACAGAAATTTCTGTTATTAATTGTGAATCTTACCTTGACTTAGAAGTATGCTGCCTCCTTATGAGACACACCAGAAACAACCTCATCACATCCAATGTAGTTATCTATTGTTCAGCATAAATGGTGGCAGAATGATAGATTACATTTTGTACCTGAAAGTTACACATAAAACCGTACTATGACAATTTGATTATTTCTATGTGTTGACAAAAGCATTAAGATTAGGATAAGCAGATTAATCCTTTTCTTTATCCAGAAAATTGAAATAGAATTATGCTTTCTATTTTGTCTGTAAATTGACAAAAAAATATATTATTAAAGTATTTGATTTTTCTGGTGAATACTATAAGATTAGATTATATAACATTGTTGACAATGAGCAAAATACTTTTGTACTTTAGAATATATGTCCTATCAGGGTTTCTGTGATTTGTGTTCCCTCATGACACATTGTAATAAGAATTACAGTTAAGGGCCCTCCCTGGTGGTGCAGCAGGTTAAAGTACAGCACTGAGAATCTAAAGCCGCTTCCTCATGAGTTCGATCCTCACCTGCCCCGGAGGTGACCACATGGTGTGGCAGACCTCTCCTGACCCGCCCACTGCTCCCCCCAGCAGTGTACTTCGCAGATCTGCCAATTCTGCTCCCCTTTCTGTCTCTGGTGAAGCCTCTCACCGCTCCTGGGCCTCTGGCCTATACAGTTCTGTATAAATAAATAAATAAATCTTTAAAAAAAGAATTACAGTTAAACTGAAAAAGAATTGATGAACTTAGAAAAAATGAAATACTTCTATTTTAAGTACTTTGATTTAAAAAAGTTCTTTAAGACTTTCTGTGCTTTGCATTTTAAATGGTAGGATAGCACTTGATGATCAGAGAAGACAGATGTCTATAATGAAGTACACTATCAAGAATATTAAGACAAAACTAATTTCCAATTACAAAAAAAAAAAAGAATAAAAATATATGAATTTAAGTTGAGGAATTATGAGACACAAAATAACTAAAATTTATTTTTACTTTTGAGATGATATAGTCAAGCAGTATTGATTTAATTCAGAATTATACACTAATAAATTATCTGTTTCTGCCTTGCTTCTATTGAACTGATTTTTTAAAAGGATGCTAAACCGATACTATGTTTCCTGGAATGGCATTGCTATTAGTCAATTACCAGGCAACTTAAACCAAAAAGATGAGATATATTAGATATATGGAAATAAATAATTTAATAAGAATTTTGTAATAATTTGATGCACTTTATATAGTTTTTAAAAATTTATTTTATTTATGCATACAAGACCTACTATGTAGTCCAGAAGTGTGACTGAGTTGTGGAGAGTATGAGGGAAGAGAGGGTTCACCAGAGACAGAGTGGGAAGAAGAACAGGCAGTTCAGTGAAGCACACTGCTGAGGGGAGCAGCCGGTAAGGCAGGAGAGGTCTGCTGCACTATGTGGGCCAACTCCCTGCCCAGGGATGGAACTCATGCCTCTATGGCTGGAATAGCTTGATAATGCTAAGACTTTAACCCCTGAGCCACCAGATAGGCCCAAAATGCTTTTGTTTAAGGTATGTATCTTGCTCTTTGAAACAAGTGTATAGGTTTTGTTTTGTTAAAGAAAAATATATGACAGAAATTCATCATGGTAAGTTACCACTGAGAATCTCTTTAACGTCATTTACATGAGACCAGTGGTCAATATTTGGTTGCAAACATGTCTTAGTCCTTAATCTTTTTCTAACCAATAGCAGCAAAGAAGGCATATTTTTTTTCTCAGCTTGTAAACTTCAGTGTGCCCATGCTAGGATGCATGTTCCCAGCTATAAATTAAGGTGCAGGAATAGTTATAAAGTGTTTCAATTAAAAGATACGTATCATGTTTCCACCTGGAAACAGCAGGGCATTCAGGTGAACAATTTTTTTTTTTTTAAGTATCTATTTCAATTCTGTAACTGAGCCAATGCTTAGTAATTTGCTGTTGTTGTTTTAAGATTTTTATCCTACACTTTATGATATAACAATGTCATCCTTTATTCCTTTCTGCTAAAGTGCTGACACAGATAATTTGGAAATAGCACTTTTTTTTCTGACAGAAAATTGCTGCTAAAATGAAACAAAAGCAGCCTTACAATTACTTTAAAAATACTTAGAACTGTCTACAAAATTTCACTCAAGTAACCATAGTCTTCTTTTTCCTCTCCAACAACAGCATACCTCATTTGTTGTTAATCATTCATAGGCTCTTGATACCTATGTGGGCATCATCAGTCTCTCTGTTCAACTGTTTTGAGGGACTCTCTCTCCATTGTCTTGGCCATGATACAGCCATTGGCCTAAATTTCAATTTATTATTACAGAAATGTCCCTTTCAAGTCTCTACAAATAAAACTTCCTGCAGCTTTCCCAGTTTATCCCTTGCTTATATTTGCATTTGTTGCTTTTTTTTTTTTAGATTTCTCTTCTTGAAATGGTTTCCTCCTAATAATTCCTCTTCCAACCCCTGTTTCATCCATGTAGTCTTCCTAATTTAGAGAATGTGTGACAGTGTACATGTATTGGTTCATATATAGCAGTAACTTTAAAAAATATTTATTTATTTACACAGGAATATATGGATTGACATTTGAAATAAATTATTCTGGAGAGTAGAAACTGGCAGTCTTGATGCAGAGTTAATTAGTGATACTTTAGGCTTATGGGCCTCTATCTCTCTATTGCAATTATTTAAGCCTAAATTTTTAACACAAAACCTGCCATGGAGAATAAAAAATAATAAAATACGATATGATTCCATTAAAATTCGGTCAAAATAATACATACAGACTTACCCTGGCCTATAACTGAAGTGTGTCCACACCTGTATTACCACCATTAGGTTCACTGCAAAGAAAGAACAAGTCAAGAAAAAGTAAAAAGTCCTCACTTAACACCAGCTTATTTTAATTATTTTAGTATTTAACACTGAAGAAAATAAATGGGAAAGAGACAAAGTAATGACATATAAATAACTCAAGCAGGCTAAGTTTTTTTTTTTTTTTCCCCCAGAGCATCCAAAGAACATACTATTCAGTAGTTATTTATTTTTATTGAAATGACATGGCAATATAATATTGTATAAGTTTCAGGTATACATTGTTGATAATCAATATATACATATACCAACTAAGTTCACCATCAATAGTTATAAACTTATAAAAGTTCACCACATACCACTAAAAAATCCCATCAGAATGTGAAGTATATGTTTAGTAATTAAAATTAGAAATACATCAGTAATAATTCAATTAAATGAGTCAGAGCATTATCTACCTGAAAATAAAGAGCTTAACTTACAAATCTATTATAAACCTGGATTGCTCCATGAAAGAAATTCAAATATTAAAACCTCAGAATTGATAGTCCAAAAGCTGAATCTAGCAACTTAATTTTCTTATTCAAATAATATAGTTCTTTATATTTCCTAGCACTTATATGGGTTTGAAAAAAAATGCACTCACTTTAGCAGATTTAAAACATCATTTTGTAAATGTAATAACACATTCCATTGAGCAATTCTGAAATAACTGCAAAGCTTTGCTAGTTAAACATGCTTGGCTTTGGTTCATGGCCAATAACACAGCCAAAAGATTAAATCTGCAATAAAACAAGCCAAAGGCCTCCAAAGGATATAAAGATAGCTGTCTTCTGCTTTTGATTGTTAGTTTTCTAAAGATTCTCATTTGGAAGTAAATCTGAATTCTAAATTTTTTTTTTTAAGCACAACTCTAAAAGTATTTTTAATGTAACTAGTGCTATCTGTACAGTATATGATAACCTTAATGAAAAATTTTCATCAGTGCAAGGCTCTTCTTTAGCTTTGATCTGAGATTTATTCTCTATTTAACTATGAGGAAAACAATTTTGTCACAGCAACTCATGGAAACTGTCTGCATGTGAACAAGACAGATAACAGTTTTCTATAATAAGTTCCATTTATGTTATCCATTAATATAAGCTTTCTTGGTTTCCTGGACATTAACATCAGAAAGAATATAGAGGCAAGGGGTTACATATAGTTCTTGTTTCCACTGAGCTTTGACCTAGTGAGTAATGCAAACAATAAAGAGGGAATTATAATAGGTGATAAAGTGAGATATTTTGAGGTACTTACTGCCATTTTTTTTTTCATATTGTGGGCTTAATTTCTCTTTCTTCCTATTTCAATCACCACTCATTTTCTTTGCCTTTGAAAGAAAAGAGTGATGATAAATAATACAGATGTAAACCATAACCAACCTTTGGTTTTTCATTTTAAATGTTAAAGTCATAGAGTAAATTAAAAAGTTTTGTGGAGTAGGTTAATGAGCAATTATTCAGGTTAGAGGGCAAATATCTTAAAAACAACAGTTTGTGAATATGACTCTACTCACTCCATTACTAGAAGGTGACTATATTGAATAGGTGGGACAAAAAAAAATGATAAAGATGAAGCTCTTTAGACTGGATGTCAATACCACATTAGAGAAGTCAAGTTGGAAAGGAAAAAAATATATAAATTTATCTAACGGGATGAATCTACAGATAGCTCTTCTTGAGGGTTTATTGAGTTGCTCTTAACTGAGGCAAACAGAAAGCCCACAATTACTGTCACCTGTGGCTCACACCAAAGACTATTGCAGGTGGTATCCCCTGGAAGTGGGTGCTGGTGAGGATAGACAGCCCCAGGGAAAATGCATACAAAGTGTTGGTGAGGGTGAAGACTGTTAAGAAATGTAAGGGAAGCACAAGCAGCCCTCCTCTCCCATTCAGTTTTTTTTTTTTTTTAAGATTTATTTAAGCATACAGACCTGAGTATAGGCCAGAGGTTGTAGAGGGTAAGGGTGTGGGTGAGAGGATTCACAGTAGACAGAGTGGGGAGCAAAACAGGCTGACTGATGTACTACACTGCTGAGGGGAGCAGTGGGCGGGTCAGGAGAGGTCTGCCGCACCATGTGGATCACCTCTGGGGCAGGGATCGAACTCATGCGGAAGTGGCTTTAGCTTCTTAGCACAGTGCTTTAACCCACTGCCTGACCAGCAAGGGCCCCATTCAGTTTTTTTTTTTTTTTTTAATCTTTAGACATTCTAGGGTCAGCCATTTCTGCCCCCACCATGCCAATGTTCAAGGAGCCTGTTGTGGGCCTCTAAAGGGTATGGCGGGGCTTCAGCAGCCAAATGCTCACAAGAACAGTTGGAGGGCTATGCATGTAACTGAGCAACTGAAACTGTTCCAGAACTTGTTGCGTAGAAAGAAAAGGTGAAGACCTGGAGCATTCACCTCCCTGAGCTGTGTGTGCTATTTGGTGTGTCATTCTGCTGCTGCAGCTGCTGTGGTGAGTGTCGATTGCCTAGTGCTTTGTTGGCACATCTCTGTAGCTCTGGTGAGAATCTCCTGTTGTGTCTGTCTGCCCGGAGCTCCAGAACTTCAGTGGCAGGAAGGCACATCTTGGGGGCCTTTGTGTTAAAGACTATAAAGCACCGGAGACTGCTTCAGGTGAGAAAAGCTGCCATTTGTGGCTTCAGTGAGTCTTTGTTTTTCCCTGTTTGTTAAATAAATCCCACAACTGCTGCTCTTTGAACCTGAGTAGAATTGCAATTTTGCTCATGGCTGAAAAAGTCAGACAGTGACCAGTAAACTATCTGAACACTGTCCTTGCCCAGTTTTAGTGCCCCTGGCTGCCCTGTGTCATTACCACCACCGTGCCTATTGCTTATCTGGATATTGGGTATCTCAGTCACCTCTGTGAGGACATGAGGTACAATTTCATAATAGTATAGAGTCAATCCTCCCACAGAAAATAATCTTCAGTGGAAAGAGGAAAGTAAATACAAGAATTCTTTCTCATCGTTCTGTTTAAAGGGAACTGATTGTAACTCAAATTGTAAAACATTTTAAAGTCAAATAGTGGATAATGAAATTTGATTTTGAGGTCTTTGATTCAGATTTTCTATAAATACAGTTGCTCCAATATGAAATATTCAACATACCATGATGGAATAATTAACATTTAGATGATTGTTAGGGTTAAATAAACCTTACTTAAATTTTGGATTCAGGCCCTCCCTAGTGGATAGCTGATTAAAGCGCAGCACTGCAAGCTGGCCTCAGCCACTTCAGTGTGAGTTTGATCCCTGCCTCAGAGGTGATCCATATGACACAGCAGACCTCTCCTGGCTCATGTGTTGCTCCCTTCAGTAGTGTACTTAGTGAGTCTGCCTGTCTTGCTCCCCACTCTGTCTCTGCTGAATTCTCTCATCACCCCTGCACTTCTGGCCTGTACCCTAGTTCTGTATGCATAAAAAAATAAATACTAAAAAAAATTGGATTAAACTGTTGGATATATGGTGGTGTTAGCCAATTAGAGTTAAAAAAAAATGAAGGGAATAAAAGATTTTCTGGACATATATATTTTAGGCTATGTCAAGGCATATAAGTGAAATTAAACTTAGGTGTCTTAGTCTTTTTAAGATTTATTTACTTGGCCCTCCCTGGTGGCGCAGCAGGTTAAAGCACTGCACTAAGAAGCTTAAGCCACTTCCGCTTCTGGTGGCGCAGCAGGTTAAAGCACTGCACTAAGAAGCTTAAGCCACTTCCGCTTGAGTTCTATCCCGCCTGCCCCGGAGGTGACCACATGGTGTGGCAGACCTCTCCTGACCCGCCCGCTGCTCCCCTCAGAAGTGTACTTCGTAGATCTGCCTGTTCTGCTCCCCACTCTGTCCCTGGTGAATCCTCTCACCCTCTGTATCTCTGTCCTGTACCCCAGTTCTGTATGAATAAATAAATAAATCTTTAAAAAATATTCATTTACGTATGCATACAAAAACTAGGGTATAGACCAGAGGTGTAGGTGTTGAGAGGATTCACCAGAGTGGAGAGCTGGACAGGCAGACTGACTGAAATACGCTGCTGAGGGCAGCAATAGGTGAGACGGGAGAGGTCTGCTGCACCATGTGGGTCAACACTCTGGAATTTGAACTTGTGCTTCAGTGGCTGTGGAATGCTGTGCTTCACCCCTTTGCACTCCCAGGGAGGCCCCTGATGTGTTAGTCTTTGGCATAAAAGTATCAACAAAGTCTATGAAATGAAACATCCCAGGCAATAATGCAGACTGAGAATAGGGGTCCCAGTGCAAGAACTCACAATGTTTTGAAAGTATAAGCTCAAGAACAAACAGTATTTTACAATACTGTTTGTGAATGGAAAGATATTTAGGAGAAAATCTGGGTTGGAATTCTACCTCAGAGGCCACAATCAAAGTATATTATAAGAAGAACACTTCTTTTCTCCCACTATAAAAAGCTTTAAAAGTTAAAAAAAAAAAAAAAAGCCATAATACAACCTGTGATGTCCAGACAGAAAGAAGGCAAATGTGCTTCTGGTGAGACGTGACTATCAGATGACAAATTGAGTGAATAATTTACTCAGTACCAAACATCTCTCGGCCACTTCTTCTTCTAGCCCTTTCCCACACGTGGCCTCCCCCTCAGTTGTGGTGTCTTGACACTATTGGGGTGTGGGTGCAGCTGGAACTTTGCCTGATGCTCTGGGTTAAACATCATCTTGTCAAGGCCTCTCCCAGCATCCATGCAGTAAAGTCTGTGCGTTCAAGGTGCTGAATGTCTCGGGAGGTAGTGGAATATCTCCTAACATTTGAGCTGTTGCCCATGAATGTAACACACATTTCTTACCTTGGGATAGGATGTCAGACAGCTGTTTTCACTCTATTGGGCATTTACTGACAAAATGGCTACCTTTTTCTTTCTTTTTTTCTTTTTTTTTTTGAATGTTATTTACTGGATCATCTTCAGGATTAACACATTGGCCTTATTATTCTGCTTCAGGGCCAGATGATAACTAGATCAAGGAAGATCAAGGAAGATAAAGAAAATGCTAAATTAAGTGACAAAATCTAGTAATTTGACAAGAACAATTTGAGTTGTTCTACAATGATTTAAGGAGTGATTGGGATAGAACTCTTTGATCAATGCCTATCTTGATATCCTTTATAGAGAGAACTTCTCACCTAATATATAATTATTGTTTATGTCCTTATCGCCTGATTGATCCTACTAGCAATGAGGTGACCTGAAAGCTCCAACTTTCTCTTGTTCTCTATTGAAATGCCAGTGCCTAAAACTATACTTCCCAGTATGGAGCTCTGGCCACAGATGATTATTAAAATAAAAATTTAAATAATTGAAAATAAACACAATGAAGAATTTAGTAATTTGCTCAGTTTACTCATTCCAAATGCTTTATTACCAATAGGCAGTTAGTACCTAAGAACTGGGCCTAGTATATCCATAACAGGAGAATATTCTATTGTGCTTATTAACTAGAATGGTGCCTTATAGAGTTGGTTCTTAGTAAACATTTTCTGAACAAATCATTTCTTTTTTACTTTCCATTCACAATCTCTTGTAAATACACAAGGTGATTATAATCTGAGGAAATTAGTATCAACCATTTGCATTAGAAAAATGTCTCACTGTGACTTGGCTGTGGCATTGTATAAGATGATGATAACTTTGTGCTACTGATGCCTTATTTTAATATTAAAACTGTCCAATTTTTTTCTCACATTCAGAGGAGTAAGCGATTTAGACTATCAAACATAAATATACTTTTTTATTCCTTCTAAGCAGTGCCTGTATTAGGGTACCCATACACTTTATTTTAAGGAGTTGTAAATTTATGATAGTTATGAGATATAAAGCTTTTAAATAAGGTTAGAAAAAAAAATTATGAAAGTGTTCTGACTTAAGGTTTTTCCCCCAAATAAAAATTTTGTTAAAAAGGAAACAAATTGAGCATGTTTGTATATGATTATGGAAGTCAATTAAGCTACTGTGCTTTTTTATTGTGGCAAAATTATAATAAAATCAAATTTCCCATCTAACCATTTTTAAATGCTTAGCTTAGACTATTTCTAGTATAATTTTGAGTCTCTCTCTTCATAAAAGTTAAACAGCTTTTGCAGGTTTTGAAACTGCCTATATTCTTAGCTATATCAAAACAGTCTCCTACAGACTAAGACAATTTTGCCAATGTTTACATTATCTACAGTTCTGTATATATTCACTTATTCATATCCTGTCTTAACTGGTAGTTTAATCTCCTCCAGATATAGTACATACAATTTTGCTGTTTATGCAATAAGTCTTGTCTATGCCGTATTTCCACACAGCAGGTATGTTATAAATGTTTGAATTTACAAATAAATCAGATTTTTCTCTATTTTCTTGTTAGTAATAATTGTCTTCGATATGAAGGAAGGAGTGCAGTATACACAGGTAAGAAAAATAGTTCATGATCTGATACCTTTTTTTCTCTTTCTCTTGTTAATATTTTCCTTCACAGTAATAAACTGGGATCATGCCAGTAACTTCTGTAAGAATTACTATTCTGAATTTTATGAAAATAAATCAAGGCATTAAAAATTAAATTATATTGAAATTAAAATTGTTAAGTATGTTGCAAAAAGATGCATTAGGTTCTCAATGTATTTTATATTTACTTACTATCTTATCACCTGAAATAAATATAGATAGCTTCACTATATGTTGAATTTATTTCTCATTTTTAAGAAAGGTATAATAAATATAATTATGATAATACCAAGGATCAGTGCAGTGTATTTTAGGTACAACCAATAAACTTTAAGTTTTAAATATCATGTAAAAATGATCCCTAAGTTTTTTTTTTTT
>NW_004567111.1:23716919-23727028 GCF_000260355.1 Condylura cristata
GTTAATGGAAAGGAACTTTTTAATACTATTAGTGTGCTTTACAGAAAAGAGAAAGAATATAGTATCTAAATCAAGCACCCGAAGTTACCCATCCCCTCTTGGGTAGAAGTCCACCCAAAGGGAACTGGCCCAGAGCAAGGCCTGAAAGCCTGTCACACATGAAAAGCATAGTGAGGACCCATAGAAAAGGGTCAGAGATGTCCAGACAAGTCTGGGAAGGGGGGGTAGGGCGGGGGAAGCAAAATCAAAATCAAGATAAAAGTTTTACCTAGTGCAGGACCAAGAAACAAAAGCAGTTTCTTCAAGTGTCTCTCTGCTCTCTTCAAGTGCCTCCTCCTCCAGGTCTCCTGACTCCACATCCTGCTTCCTTCTTTACTGAGTCTCCTCCCTGTCCAGCTCCACCCTTGGGTTAGGCAAGGAACCTGGAACCACCCTGTTATACTACCATCTCTTCTCTATATCATAATATTTCATACTATATTTTTTTAAGAAGAGATTTATTTTAGGCAAGCCCTGTCTGGTGGCACAGGAAGTCTCAGCACTATGAAACTGTCCAAAGCAGCTGCCACACAAGTTTGATCTTCTCCAAGGAGGTGACCACATGGCACAGCATACCTCTCCTGTCTCACCTGCTGCTCCCCTCAGCAGTGTACCTCGTCAATCTACCTGTTCTGCTCCCCACACTGTCTCTGGTGAATCCTCTCACAACCCCTGTACCTCTAGCCTGTATCCCAGTTCTGTATGCATAAATAAGTAAATCTTTTAAGAAAATAAAGCTCTTTAAAAAAAAAAAAATTTTTTTTTATTTAATTTGTGTATGCATACAAGAGTTGGGGTATAGGCCAGAGGTGAGAGTATTCACCAGAGAGACAGTGTGGAGTAGAATAGGTGGATATACTGAATCCACTGAGGGGAGCAGGAGGTGAGACAGGAGAAGTCTGCTGCACCATGTGGGTCAGCTCCCTGGCGAAGATCAAACTCTTGCCACAGTGGCAATTGATAGCTTGGTAATGCTGAGACTTTAACCCCTGTCCCATCAGGGAAGACCTCATATTGCCTACTTTTATAAAATACAAAATGATGGCAGAATTACGAGAAACAGTATGTGCATGGCAACATATGAAGTGTAGATACAATTTAAGTCTTTGGGAGTTTTGATCTTCATTTGTCCTCAAGTTTTATATTAGTAATAATCTTCTATCTTCCTGGACAATGATAATGATAACAATAAAATAATAATAATAATGGTAGATAAAATGATTTCAGCAAAACTCACAGTTTCAGATTTTGTTGATGTGGGCCATTCTCAAAGGTATGAGGTGGTATATCACTTTTTACTTACATTTCCCTGATAATGCTATGATGAACATTCTTTTCATGCTCCTCATGCTCCTCTTGGCTATCGACATGTCATCCTTCTACTCTATCTTCTCTGTCTGTTTCTGATTAATTATTTGCTTTCAAATAAGATCTGTATTAAAAAAAAAAGTATCAATGAAATTGATGAGAGCTCCCCTTCAACAGCATATGGTCAGCTTCCCAGGCCAGTTTCTCCATGACACAGAGATGTTATTTGTATTTAATAGAATATTAATACAGAAGAGTAACAGATACTCACATAGGCACACATGGGCAGAAAGAGCTGCCAGAAAGGGACAGGATTGCTGAGAGGCAGCGGGTGGGCTTGGAGGGGAGCTGCTTTTGCTGAGGATGTCAGTGAAGAGAGCCCCGACAGGTACAGGTCATGGGCAAGCAGAAGCCTGCTGCCCTGTAGAGAGATTTGGTGAAGAAAGGTGGGCAGAAGGACTGACAGTTTCTGATGGAGGATAAGAATAAAAAACTGGAAGGGAGATGCCTCAGGGTCAGGAACGTGTCTCATTGAACAAGGAGATGGGGGGAGAAGGGATTATCGTAGCCATTATGCCCTACCCCTTGGCCTCTGAACACATCCTTCCAAAACCAAATCCAGCTATGGAAACTATCAGATGCTGTATGGAGTATCAGGAGAACACACCTGAAGCTGAAGATACAAGATTAAGGAACAAATCATCCACCCACAAAAACAAGCCCCTCCCTTCTAAAGGATGATACAACCTAAAGCTGCCTCCAGGAAGGGGCAGTGGTCCTTCTGCCACCTGTGCCTACGCAGGTGGTGCTTTTCACCAACACTCTCCTGCAGGGCAGTTTCCTCCTGCCTGCCTGTGACCTGTGCCATTGCTGTGCTGGGGCTTCTCTGCAGAGGTCGCTCTCCTTAAAGCCACCTGTCTACAGCCATGCAGGCCCCTCTCGGCAAGCCTGTCCTTTAGGGGCACTCTTTCTGCCTGCTTGTGTCTATGCAAGTGTCTTTTCTGATAAACCTGCTCTTTAAATATAGCATCTCTGTGTCATGGAGAAACTCACCTGGGAATCCTGCAGGTGCTGCTGAAAGGGGTGTTTGGGTGAAACCTTTCCCAGAGTATGCCAAGAGCTCCAGTCTCCAAACCCATCAACTCAAAAAAAAAAAAAATTATAACTAGATTAGTGGTTATGTTCATCTTTCTGCCCCACTTCTAGCTCTTGGCAGTGTGAGAAGGTGGTTTCTCATCTTGTGGTGCCTCCTATCCAGTTTTTCTATTCTTACCCTCCATCAAGATGAAAACATATACTGCCAAATCAGTGAAAATGTTTGCATAGCATCCATCTTGGATTGCATTCTTTTTTTTTTTTTAAAGATTTACTTATTTATTCATACAGAACTGGGGTACAGGCCAGAGATTGGAGGTTAAGAGGATTCACCAGAGACAGAGTGGGGAGCAGAACAGGCAGATCGACGAAGTACACTGCTGAGGGGAGCAGCGGGCGGGTCAGGAGAGGTCTGCCACACCATGTGGTCACCTTGGGGCAGGTGGGGATCTAACTCATGCAGAAGTGGCTTAAGCTTCTTAGTGTAGTGCTTTAACCCACTGCACCACCAGGGAGGGCCTGGATTGCATTCTTAATGAATATCTGGAAGTTACAGTCAAAAGAGAGAAGATGAGATGGTGCTGGTAAAGATATGCAGGGTCTGGTGTTGTAAGTTTAGTTCACTCTCTTACTATTATATCTTCAATTCCAACTTTTAATTGATGACCATCACATGCATCTAAAGCCAACCAAATTTTAACAAAGATACCTATCTGAGAATAATATGTGCTTACATGTGCTCTTTAAAGCCAACACACTGGAAAATATCACAAATAATGAAAAAGGGTTATTAAAAAAAAAGCTTTGGGATTCTGTAATATTTATTGATTTGGAAGATGAGGAGAACCAGAAAAAGATAGCAGATGGGCAGGGAATAAACCAGTAGAGAATAGTACTCCCAACATCATGTGCAAAAAAGTGCATCAGGATAAGGATGTGAGTAAAGACATGAAATGCTAATGAGAGTTTAGATAAGAAAAAGAAAATCTCCATAGTATTTTAAAGCTAAAAATAAAAACCATTCAAAAAAATAAAAATAAAGGTCATTCACTATGGGTCTGCTAGTCCCAAGTGGCCTATTCGGCCATCATTTTTGTTACCTGCAGTTCTAATTTCCTAAGCAAGGTCAGAAGTCCACAGTCAATCAGTCAGAGGTGCCCAACCCTGCAAGGTGCCTTTCAAATCAATCAAGAGCAGAAAGTTTGAACACCCAGGGGTGGTCCTTGACTGATGTGTGTAAAGGGACTCCAGAAGCTGACCAGTGGAAAGCTTTGAAGATAAGATTGAAAGCCTGGCTGAGGATCAAGGACTCGAACTCAATTACAATGCCGAGTCATCAAGCAGATGAGAAGTACCTGGAGGGCCTCCCTTTCTGGCCTCCATCCACTCACCACAGATGCTGCATGATTGTTCTAGCCATAAAAAGGCCAGCATCTTGTTCTTCGGCAGCATCTTGCATCCTACAGCCCACTCCATGAGTCCCGTTTCTCCATCAGTACGGTGTTGACGACGCAACAATTCATGATCCTGACAAAACAAATTTTTGTGTGAGCAAACAATGAAAAATGCAGAATAGCTGGATACACATTTAACAAAGAAAATTATATATATATATAAAGCTTATAATAAAATATTTTATGAATATATATTGTTATATATAATTAGCCATATTTAAGCTTTTAAAAAAAATTCTGTGTAAAGTGTATCAGAGAAACATGCTAGTAGATATTGGGGATAATGGAATCAAATGAACACATTTGAAAAGAAGTAATGATTTTGCATCTGCATATGATGATGTAGTAAAGAGGGATAGTTTGGAAATGTACAGAAAGAAAGGAATATTTTAAAATTATATGATCAAGAGTGTATAGAAGTAGAGGGATAGGAACAGACACATACACATGAAAATGAAACTATGTCAGCTATTTTTCCTATATTTTATTCATTTAGAGGGCTAAAATTGAGTGGAGAGAGAATAGATGCAGTTACAATGACTGGTCATTTGTAAGCATTAACAAGTTTGTCTCCCCCTATCTCTTGTGATCCCTTCCCTTGTTTGCAGGTTGTCTTCCTGAATTCCAAGGAAAAGGGAGTTAAACAGCAGTTGCTCAAAAAAGCAAGCTGGCGCCCAAAGTCTTCATCTGTGTGCCGGCCCCTCCCCCACCCTTTGCAGACCCTCACCCATCTCCCTCTTTTTTCCCTTTGTATAAATAACCCTGCACCCTGCCAAAGAGCAGGACAGAGTCTTGAATCTACCCCTCCTCCATTGTCGAAAAATTAAACCACTTTCCTTTTCCTCGAACTGTTTGTTTTTATTGGATAAGGGCAACTGAGTCTGTCGCCTGGTACCAAATATGATGGACAATGAGATGCAATGTAGTTTCAGTACACAGAGTCACAATATATGTCCAAATGCACATGACAAGAATACTCTTAAAAAAAATCAATCTATAAGCAATCTCAGAGTTGTTGCTCACACAAGATCTGTAAACAGTACAATAATGACACACACTGAGGACCAGATAAGCTGGTCACTTCGAACTTGCATCTCTCACTATGTCACATTAGCTGTATAAATAGAAACAGTGGTGAGAGAGGGATGTTAGTATTTTTTGCCTTAAATTTAAAATACTTTTTTCTAATAATGTAAACTAATAGAAAATTGTAACATATCCCCAAGCTCCATAAGTCTTTAATTTTAAGACTAGTTGATGCTGCTTTGTGCCTTGCATTTTGGAAAATAGCTTATGCTATGGATTTCTCGGTTTTCCAATAGCTTTCAGTATATTGACTTCACTTTCTTAAAAATTCTATTATTTCCTTACATTAGCTGTTTGTTTTACTGAATTAAAAAAAAAGTATATAGAAAAAATAAACCAAGAATATAAGAATATTCCCTAAAAGTAGACATAACACCAGCATCAGCTTGGATTTAATTAAGATGTATGCTTTCAGAGGATTTTCACCTTTAAATCATAATCAAAACTATTCGATCATACTATGTGTTCCAATTTGGGAAGTTAAAAACAAAAGTAGCGATACCAGATTTTAATGATTTCACTATGTAATGGAAAATACAATCACTGTAAATAATTATGGTAACACACATGACATTTTATAATTATAGATGGGGTTATGTAATGGAGATTATGACACAGGAGAGTAAAAGCAACTATAGAAGTATTAGCTGACTTCATTGTACATGACCCAGTCACATCGGTAAAGTCAGAACAGATTTATGCAAGGTTAAACATCAAATTGACTCATTTAGTCTGTAGGTAAATAAGATGAAACCAAGAGCAAAAACAGATACATACACACACATATCTGCTATATGTGCCCACACACACACTTACTATTGCCTGCTGACTGCATTAGCAAGTTATTAAAATAAACATTTGAAGGTTATAATACATAAAAATAAAAAGTTTTTTTTTAAGATTTATTTATTTATTAATACAGAACTGGGGTATAGGCCAGAGATGCGGATCATGAGAGGATTCACCAGAGATAGAATGGGGAGCAGAACAGGCAGATCGATGAAGTACACTGCTGAGGAGAGCAGCGGGTGGGTCAGGAGAGGTCTGCCGTGCCATGTGGTCACCTTCGAGGCAGGCAGGGATCGAACTCATGCGAAGTAGCTTTTGCTTCTTAGTGCTGTGCTTTAACCCGCTGCCACCAGGGAGGGCCCTAAAATAGCGTTTTATGCTAAAATTTCAACATAAAATGATAGCCTAGCATTTTCCAAGTTTTCATTAGCAATAGCCCATTTTAAATTGAATTCAACAGTGTTTTTATTTTAAAAACACTATTTTATTGATATGTATTATTTATAATTTCAATCTTCAAATGCTTATTTTAATAAGTTGCAAATGCTGAAAGGGATAAAATCGATATGTGTCTACCATGAACAAAGGATCAGGTATATTGTACACCTGTAATATAAATAACTATTCACTGAATGAATGTTTGAAATTAAGATCAAGCTTACTGTCAAACTGCCTTATTCAAGCATGCATAAATACTTAACAGGTATTCAGGAAAAGATCTTCCATGAAATTTAGGGTTTATTAAATGTTCCAGGTGTGTGATCTTAGGCCAAGAAATAGAAAATTTATATTGTGGCATATAATATAAATTATTATATTACATATTATATGTCTATAGTATATACTTATACTATATTATGTTATGGTCTGAGTACCAATGCCTATATAATACCAGTGATTAATATTTTCCTAATGAAATAATACTAGTGCCACATATATTTGAGATGACAAATCTCCTAAGCTGTTGTGAAATTCATATAATGGCCATTTACAAATTTTGTGAACTTTGTAGCCACCTATAATATTCATTGAGCTTGTTTTAATTGTTCTGTATTATTCTCGCTGCATTTTTTCTTAATTATAACTAATCTATGTTTGGCATTTAATATATGCATACTTGGCATTTAGTGTGTTTCATGCTGTTTGAGGGCTTCATGTGTGCATTTTCAGAAATAGTATCATTCATCTATCATCTTCAATTTCTCAGTATTATTTGCAGTTTACAAATAGGGAAACCAGTGCATGCACTCATTAGGTGATTTTCCAAAATCACAACGGTGTTATGTGCCAGAAGCAAGATGTGATTCCATCCTCTTTTATGCTAAAACTGCAACATGGAATGATAACCTAGCATTTTCCAAGAGTTTTTCACTAGCAATAGCCGATTTTTATTGAATTAAACAGAATGTTTTTAAGATTTACTATTTATGCATATAAGAACTGGGGTACAGACCAGAGAGGTGGGGGGGTGAGAGGATTCACCAGAGACACAGTGGGGAGCAGAATAGGCAGATAGAAATACACTGCTGAAGGGAGCAGTGGACAAGACAGGAGAGGCCAGGGATCGAACTCATATTGTAGTGATCTGCTGATAACCTCTTAATGCTGCACTTTAACCCCTTGTGCCTACAGGTAGGCTCCAAGCACAGACTTTTTCAATGGTACTTGATAAAATTAAGGTTAAAGCTTTCCAAAATTTTACTGAGTAATTGTAATCATCTCATATTTTTCAGATTAAAAAGGACCAAATTATTTATGTAATATTCAACTACCTAATAACAAAATGAATAATGACTGTGCCATCCAACTACGCCATCTTGTTTCAGAAAACCACTTATCACTCTGGTTTTCATATCTATGTTTTTTAAAGTTTTTATGTATTTATTTTGGCAGGTTAGAGTTGTGGGGGATGATTTCACCAGACACAGAGATGATTGTGTGAGACAGGGTGGAGAGCAGAACACACAGATCAACTAAAATACACTGCTGAAGAGAGCAGCGGGCGATGCAGGGGTATCTGCTGCATCATAGGTGATGGAGGAAAGAATAGGAGAAGCCACAGTTCAGGAACCTGTCTCACACAGGAAGTGGGTAGAAGGAATTAACATATTCAGTAACCCCAGCTACCAAATATAAAATCCTTAGGTGCCAACATCTAGATCACAAGGTCCAAGTCGCAGGTGGGTATCAGAAGCTGTAGGGAGTGTCAGTAGCACAGACCAGAAGCTGAAGATTTGGAGACTGAGAACTAACCATCCACCCACAAGGACAAGCCCCTCCCTATGAAAGAAGATGATAAAACCTAATGCTGCCCTGACAAAGGGGTGGTCCTTCTGCCCACCTGCGACTATTCAGGTGTTTCTTTCTACCAATTGTCTCTCTTTGCAGGGAAGCAGCCTGCAGAGACCACATGGCACCTAGGCTTTTCTTCACTGACAAGGCAGGCTTCTTTTAGGAAACCTGCCTCTTTGGGGCAGTTCTTCCTGCCCACTACTGACTCTACAAGTACCCTTTACTTTTCTGCCCCCTTTCCTGCTCTTTTAAATGTAACTAACCTCTCTGTGCCATAGAGAAATTCACCTGGGAAACTCGTCACATGCCGCTGAAAGGGAAACCTTTCCCAGAGTAAAGTCAAGGATCCTGCTCTTCAAACCCACTAACTCCAAAACTACATCAATATGTATGTTAGCTCCATGGCTGGGGGTTGAAAATGAATCTATTACAGTGGGCTGTCATGGTGTTAACCTGAAACTTGACTCCAGGTCCACCAGGGAGGCCCTTCATATCCATTTTTGCTCTCAGCACCTTACACTTAAGATTTTTTAAACAACTTCACTTAGTTATTTAAATATGTACCATATTTTCATTGTATGCATTTTTAGTGGGCTTTTTTTTTATTTTAAAAATCTTCATATTATCAAGATCTGGAGCCTATTACTTGTCAATGTAAAATCCTGGCCATTTAGGATCCCCTGATAAGGGATGCCAGAAAACAGTCAAGACATTTTTAAGGTTCACTAATCATGTATTGCAGCTAACAAGTTGTCAATTCCTTACAAAAGTACCAAATGTTTTCTTTACTCACCGATATCTTAATTTTCTCGAGCATACTCTTTTTCCTGATTTATAGATTTATCATGTGATATTTGTCTTGATCTCTGAGGCTTTAAAGAATCTAGATCCACCCATACATGTTTCTATTTAGCATTTTCTCTTGGACCAGAGAAGCGTCTGAATCAAACTATTCCTGAGATATAGTCTTATTGTATCTACCCCAAAATGCCACATGCTGGAAGCTAGTCTCTTTCTCTATGCGTAAGGAGAAATACAGTGATCTAGTTGACTCTCCCCTTGCTGGATTCCATGATTTAAAACAAACAAACAAACAATGAATTAAACTGCTATCATGGTAAAACTCTAAAGATTTTAGTGTGATAGGTTAGATCACTTTTACAATCTACATGAACGGTGGCATGATATCTTAATTGAATCATTACATTCTGAAGTATCCAGCACATGCAAAAAGATTGGATGATGAGCATAATGGCTGAAAATCATAGTTTTCTAAGTATACAGTATATCATAACATGATAAAAATAGATTCTTGACCATCCATTTTGCATAAGAATTAAGTGACTGGAGCTCAAATACCTAAATAATGGGAATTGGATTATAACAATAAAATTAAACAACACTGTTAAGTTCAAGTAATACATATTTACAACACTATTGAGAAAATTCAGCTTAATTCAAATCATACAAGTACAGGCCTCAATAACTACCATATGTTCTAAAGCCCTTGATTTTAAATTCTGAATCTGTGATTTGTTATTTTGAAAATGTAAGAAAGTAGCATTGCCAAACATAGATTGTGCATATTAAATGAAGATAATAGCATTTTAAAAACATTATAGGGCCCTCCCTGGTGGTGGGAGGGGTTAAAGCACAGCACTAGGAAGCTGCCTGCAGCCATTGCAGAACAAGTTCGATCCCCAGCCAGGGAGCTGACCCACATGGCTCAGCAGACCTCTCCTGTCTTACCCACTGCTCCCCTCAGCAATGTATCTCAGTAGTTCTGCCTGTTCTGCTCCCAACCCTGCCTCTAGTAAATGTTCTCAGCCCCTACATCTCTGGCCTGTACCTCAGTTCTTGTATGCATGAATAAATCATTTTGTAAAAGGCGTCATATATCACAAACAGAAAAATAATAGGCCCTCCCTGGTGGCGCAGCGGGTTAAAGCACAGCACCGCAATCTGGTCACAGCTGCTTCAACGCAAGTTTGGTCCCTGGACTAGAGGATCCCCACCTGGTGCAGCAGACCTCCCCTGGCTCCCGCT
>NW_004567111.1:23727373-23729550 GCF_000260355.1 Condylura cristata
ATAAAATTTTAATGAAAAAATGTATAAATCTGCAATTTCATTAAACATACTTTTAGTAGCCTGAAATAAATAGATCTATTGTCCTTTCTAACTGAGGTATTTAATCTAAAAGTATGAACAATTAAATCAAGATTTCCATTCATACAAATACGATTATGAAATTAAAATATAGCAGACCTCTGTGGCAGATGATGATAAACAGATTTAACTGTTACTCATGAGCCTGGAGAGTGTATCATAAATGAAGACATTTTAAGCAGTCATATTGTAAAAATAACCAAATCAGTCCTTTCTCATAGCACCCTCAGCTCTTGCACATGGAGAAGAAAGTCTTTGGAAATTCTTGTTAGTTAAAAAGTAATGAGGGAATTAAGGTTGCTGATAGGGAACTGCTGTTGCTGATAGGGAACAACACCACAGTAACAAAGGGGAATCGTGGGGCACACTACAGTCTGCAGGGTGCCAAAGAGCATTGGATAGAACAATCACACAGCAGCAGTGGTGAGGGAAAGGAGGACAGAAAGAAAAGGGAGGGGGAAACTAGAAAATATGCTGTGTCAAACCTATAGTATCAGGGGCTTGACTCTGCCCTGCAGGTGCTTTTCATCTGCTTGATGACTCGGCATTGTCATTGAGATCAAGCTCTAGATCCCAGCCAGTGTTTCAGTCTAATCCACAAGGCTTTCCCCTGATCAATTTCTGGGGGCCCTTGTCAGTCCTTGACCCCCCTCTCCCTGCTGCCCAGGGGTGCCAGTTCTTACCTCCTGCTGCACAGCCTTCCCAGGGTGATAAAACTTTCTGCTCTTGGTTGGTTTGACAGGCACCTTGTAAGGTCTGGCTCCTCTGACTGATGGACAAAGTGGTTCTGACCTTGTATAAGAATGTAGAGCTGCAGGTACCAAAAAATTGCAGATGAACAGGCTATTTAGGATTAGCAGACCCACAGTGAATACTTAGGAGAAAAGTCTCACAAAAATTGGTTTCATCTCCATTCATTGCATGCACTAATTGGTTGTTTATGCTTCTGTTATAGAAATTTCAAAATGAATGCAATGCTCATTTTTGTTTGCTAGATATCCAGATGGTGGAAAACACATTTCAAACTATGGCTATCTATTGTGTGGAAGGCACACACAATAGCTTGATTTACCCATTTCCTTATCTATGAGTCAATCTTCTACAACTTCACCTGGGGTGGGGGGGTACAGGACACTGTACCCATAACCTGCAAAAGCAATGCAAACTGTAACAATGTAACCAAATAAAACACAATGCAAGTAGCCCTAGTCTATTTAGGTGTTAGGACATATTGTAACAGGGTGGTCCTGAGGAAAAGGGGAAGTTCCAGGTTTCATGCCGCACCAGAAGGAGGGTGGAGCTGAGAAGACTAGGAATCTGAGGAAAAAGGGAGCAGGATGGAGAGCCAGAAGGAGACCTGAGGAAGCCACGTGGGACAGAAAGTATATGAAGAGGAAACCGTGTTTGTATCTTGGCCCTGGAGTGGTTGAGAGATGTGGGTGAGAGACCCGTGGGAAGGTTGATTATGGCAGTGTTTATATTGATTTTGATTTTCCTCTTTTCCTCCCAGACTTGTTTGGCCATTTCTGACCTTTTTCTGTGGGGCCCACCAGAAGGTGCATTAGGCTTTCAGACCTTGCTTTGCACCAGTCCTTTGTGGGTAGACTTTAACCTACAAAGGGACAGGTAACTTCGGGTTTTTGATTTATAAAATATATTCTTTGTCTTCTGAATTGTATACCCATGCATTAAAGTTCCTTTTCATTAAAGTCTTATATCCTTTGTCTTGATGTGACGGATGGCAGAACCTACTTAGAGTAGGCAGGTTTGGGGTTTCAGGGATACTACTCTCTCTCCTTGCCCTATAACAATATCAACCTAGAGGTGAAAGGACAAAGAAGTTATGGCACCAGCAGTGGGAGATCTCTCCCACCTGGCAGAATATATGTTGTTATTATTATTATTATTATTATTATTATTGTTATCATATATTTTTTTCTTTTTGCCAGATTACACCACTGAAGTTGGCAGCTGTGGCCTTCCAGGTCTCAAGTACTACAGATGTTTTGCCAGTGAAGAGACATTGCATGCAGCAAAAGAAATGAGCTCTTAACAGAGGCAAGTTAACACAAATGTTCCCTTGAAGACTGCCCTTTGAG
>NW_004567111.1:23729665-23739745 GCF_000260355.1 Condylura cristata
CTCTGTCTCTGGTGAATCCTCTCACCCTCCGCATCTCTGGCCTGTACCCCCAGTTCTATATGAATGAATAAATAAAATAATAAAAAAAAAAGACTGCCCTTTGATCCACTACCCTAGTGGGACCACACCAGGTGCTTCATTTCCAAGAGGCTATCAGGACCACCCAGCCCGTGAGGAAGCCTCTGCTGCCCAAAGCTATTCCCAGTCCAGCTTGCCCTGGGTGAAGTCCCAACAGGGATGGCAATAAAACACTGTTCTGCAGCCCAAACCCAGGCTTTAGCAGAATGCCTGATGTCTGCATTTGCAGTTGGATGGGAACACAGCGCTAGACAGCGACACCTCCATGGTGCCAGGCTGGCTGCCTTTCCAGCTCCCCTCATTAAGTGTCTCATGGGCATCGGCTCTACCTGGCCAGCGCTGGTGTGGAGGCCTAGCTTTGTCTTTGCTTCAGCAGGCCAGTGCAGCACTCTGTGATCCCTGTAGCGCTCTGTGATCCCCTGTGGCTGAAGCACACAGGGGCATCAGCGCTGTCAAAGCTGCCTTTGGTACACAGGGGGAACAGGATAAGCTGCTAATATACCAGTAGTGGTGTTCACAATGGTGACTGCATACCGCTGTCCCTCACAGCAAGGTAGTGACCCATGCTGTCAGTCTACCAGCCTGTCAGGGGCCTCTGCCCCCACATCACCTGGCCTGATGGAACAAAAGGTAGTATGGTGAGTCCTGGAACACACTACACATTGTTTGCGGACTGTCTGAATTTCCCCTAAAGTTACAGGTGGACCCCAGGCACACACTGTGGCCCACATTGTCTTTTACCCTGAGTGGAGCAAGCATCTGTTCAGCCATTGTGCAAAATTCTGCCCCGGAGCTGTTTCAAGCCATCAAACTGTTAGAAGGCCCAGCTGGGTAGCCTGACTATGTGTCCTCACCTGTGTGCTTAAGATTCAACTGCAGGCCCATACACACAAAAAAAGGTTTATAATGGACTTATTTACAAGGGAAAAGGGGGGTGAATAACTCAGGTAAAGAGAGATAAATTAGTATGCATCCTACCAGTTCCGCTGACCTGGAACCCCAAAAGCACGCTGAAAACTGGTAAAGAAACAAGCCGCCAGCCATGAGGCCAAGAGCCTCCCAAGCCCACATGTAGGTTTTGTATAACCTGGCTGCTTAGCTCCACCCTCAGATCCCAGCATGCTTCTATTTGGTATTGATGGGATTTGTAGTTCCAGTATCTGGGGTGGGGGTGGAGTCCATGAAAACTGTAATTATAGAGTTAGTTCAGGACATCCTTTCCCTTGTCTGTGTTGCTGGTTGGCTCCGACTGGAGCCATCTGTATACCAGGCCTCTGTTGGGATTGGTTCCTGTCCCTCCTTGTAGGGATGGGCCTCAGGCTGGGCTTCCGTACAAACCCTGGAGACAGTTACATGCTGACATATGTCTTTGGACTAAGGAGTCCTGCAACTCTGCCCATACAGGGCTAATTGGCCGAGTGCAGCACTGCTGTAGGTACGCCCCCCATTTGCCAGAGTAGGTCTCAACAGAGCTTTGTTGCCCAATCCCATACCCATCCAGTTATTGGGTAGGTGGTTCAGACAGGACTTGTAGCAGTGATGATTTCAATAAAGCTCTGGGTGTCTGCTAATCCTAAGCGTCCTGTTTGCCCACCATTATTGTTACCTGCAGCTGTGCATTCCTATACAAGGTCAGAACTGCCCTTCAGAAAACAGTCATTCAGTCATAGGTGCCAAACCTTACAGGTGCTCAAATCAACCTAGTACAGAAAGCTTGATCATCCTGGAAAAGATATGCATGAGGAGGTAGGACTGGGAACACCTGGAGGGCCCATCACTGAAGTGTTACAAGGAAACTCAGCAGCTGATGAGTGGAAAGCCCTGTTGATAAGATTGTAGCCCTCCTGGGGATTTAGAACTTGATCTCAATGACAATGCCGAGTCATCAAGCAGATGAGAAGCACCTGCAGGGCAGAGTTAGCCCGCTGATACTATAGGTGACACAGCACATTGTCTAGTTTCCTCCCTCCCTTTTCTTTTTTGCCCTCCTTCCCCTCACAATGGATGCTGTTTGATTATTTTAGCACTAAAAAGGCCAGAGCCCTGCTCACTAGCAGCATCCTGCAGCCTACAGCTTGCTCCAGGACTCCCCTCCCAGTGGTCAGTGTGGTGCCCTCAGTGCAACAGAGCTGCACACACAGCAGCTAGCAACTATTGAACCAAGGGATACTTAGGCTTAATCCCTTTTCAGAGTTGGGACCAAAACCCAATGCACTGTTGTAGTTTAACAGGGTGGTCCCAGGAAAAGGGGAGTTTCCAGGTTCCCGGTCCCACCCAAATCAGAGAAGAGAAGGATCTGGAGAGACTGAGGAGCGAAACAGGATGGGGAGCCAGAAGGAGACCTGAGGGAGGTAATAGGGCAGAGACATGGGAAGAAGCAGCTCTTGTTTCTTGGCTCTGGACTGGTTGAAGCAGATGTGGGCGAGAGATCTTGGGGAGGTTCACAACTTTTATTATGATTTTGATTTTTCTCCTTTCCTCTCAGACACGTCTGACTCTTTGATTTCTGACTCTTTTCTATAGATCCCTGCCAGAAGGTGCTTTAAACTTGTGGTGGGCTTTCAGGCCTTGCTTTGGGCCAATCCCATTTGGGTGGGGACTTTTACCCACGGTGGGGATGGGGGATGGGTAACTTTGGATGATTGATTTGGAAACTATATTCTTTGTCTTTTCTATACTGTACTCTGATTGTATTAAAGTTCCTTTCCATTAAAGGTCGTACATGTTTTATCTTGATGTGGATGATGGTAATTTAGAGTGGGCAAGTTTGGGGGTTCAAGGGTTTCCCTCTCCCTGCCCTGTAATAGTAGCTGCTCTGATATCTCCCAGTGCCCCCACCTGAATGCTTCTTGAGTGACCAGCACAAATTCAACCTGGGTCAGAAATTCACAAGGACTGAGCGGCCTTTAGAGTCCATTTAGCTGCAGTAAATGCTGCATCTGCTGTGGCAGAACAATCTCTTCCAGTCCTTTTATGAATCAGTACACACAGGGGCTGTAGAAGCTGGGCTAGTGAGGTATAAATACCCTCCGGTAACAAAGGAGGCCCAGAAAGGTTTGCAACCACTTCACTATGGTTGGAGTGGGGTCAACTTGCTCCTTGTCTATTATAGAGCATCAGGGGTCACTTCTTACCTGACCAAACGACCGCTAAGAACTTGACAGACAATCCAGATGCCACAGTTTGTTTTTTGTTGATAGCCCAGCCACATTTTTCAGTTGTGTCAGTAGGAGAGGTACCCCTTTTCCAAATCTGCAAGACAATCAATGGTCAACAAAATGTCATCAATCTAAGGGTAGAAGCTCCTGGAGGCTGCTTCCCCCACCAAGCCAAATCAACTGCCACCAACCCACCGCAAAGAGCAGGACTATGCAGAAGTCCCTGTTAGCCTTTCCACATGAAGGCAAGCAGGGCTTGACTCTCTGGTGTTCTAGCAATGGAAAAGAAAGCCTTAGCTAGATCAGCTACAAAGTGCTTTGTGCCTTGCTGGTAGCTCAGATGATCCATCAAGTCTGCCAGGAGGCATCTTGAATACAAGGGGGGAAACCACTTAATTCAACTCACGGTAATACACTGTCATATGCCATGAGCCATTAGGCCTCTTCACTGGCCATGTGGGCAAATTACAGGGGCTGCAGGTGGCATGCACAATGCCCAAATTCTCCAACCCTGCTATTCCACCTGTAATCTTTCTGTGACCACCTGCACACTGAATCTATTTAGTACTGGTCACTTGATAGGGGCTGGCAGCTGTAGGGGGTCGATCCTCTGTATCAACACAACACTGCTTTCACCACAAGCACCTAAGGTGAAATTCTCAGCCACAGATATGTAGTACATCCGTCCCCGGAGTGCACTATGGGATTCCTGACACACTCCACTCCTTTGGGAGTAATCGCCCAATCCCCAGGAGTACCCTTACCGCCATCACTTTTCCGCTCTGACCTCCATAGCAGTCACTGTAACAAGAAAATCCTGAAACTTCTCTGGGTCCCCATATGGTAGAAGAAATTCTGTCCTCATATCTACTAAGGCCTAAACTTTTTGCATGCTGGTTGGAGATCAATAGCAAGCTCCACTTGTGGCTTCCGGTTCCTCCAGTCCCTTGTAAATGGGTCCCTCAGTCCTCATCCTATTCATAAATGAACAGGGCCACCCCCTTGCCTGGGATTGGCAGCAAACAGTCCTCCAGGCACAGGCATGAGTCTGGGACCTGGGGATCCCAGATTTTCCCTTCAAGCAGACCCTCTTCTTATGGAAGTGAACGGCTGGTCCTCCTACAATTGTTTCCACAACTCTACCTGATACACTTTGGGCCGTGTATCAATTTTGGTGTGATCTATACCTGCTCTCTAGATTCACCTACATTTGAGTGATTTTAACGTATATACTGTCCAGAAGAGATTTACTCGCCTTTTTGATCATTCTTTTTAGTAGCTTAACAGCTACCTGTTTTGCCTGATTCTCAGCTTCACCTTACATTACTACCATTGTGGTGACACTGTTTATTCAGTGTCCCATTAGGGTGATAGAATTACTATACGGACCCAAATGAGGATGAAGGGGCATTCTGCAACACCAAATCCATCCTCCTGGCAGTCAAACACTCACAGTAAAATGTTCACTGTCAGCACCATAAGTTTGCATTAACATGGCCTGCCGCCTTCCTAGTTCACAATGCACAAGCTCTGCGTGTATTCGCCATTTCCTCATAGCATCCAGCACATGTCCCACATCAGCCCATACCGTTAAACATGGCAGTCACTAATCATTCCAACAGTGTGATCACCCTGTGAGACTGACGGCTGTTTGGCAGCCATTAACTCAAGGAGAGGTGAGGCTTCCCTGAGCCAGCTTCCCCTCTTGTGCCATGCAAATGATTCCATCCACTACCAGGTCCCACAAACACAGCAGCCAGGCTGCCACAGGTTCTCCTGGTTTCTGATGGAACTATTTACCCACATTCACCAGTTCTGCTTGTGTACATGGCCATACATGGTGAACCCCACTATTTGCGGTGGGCCCACAGCTTGACCTGCTAGGGCAATGGGGTGCTGGTGCTTCCCAATCTTTATTAGCAGCGGGCCTGGGGGCAGCCTTCTGCTCCTCATGGAAGAGGAGTTGGGTATCTCTTGCATAGCACATCTCTCTGCCATCACCGGCAAACCGGGAACAAGGGACCAACCTCCTCCTCTTCTCTGAAAGAGGACTCTGGTGTCTCTAGAGTGATGGGTTAGTTTCCCTGGATCAAACATTAAGAAAAGTATGCTCAAGTAATGCACTCACTTGTTAATGTGTATCATAATTGGTAGACACTAATTTTGGCAAGGGAACTCTCTGCTTTGATTATTTATTTTCTGATAGAACCACAAATTGAGCATAGACCGTCCCTTGAGCATAAATAGGGCTGACTTCAATAGAGGTATAAGTGGTTGCTTATTTAAAATGTGTGTCATAAATTGGCATTTACTGGTTATCTAAAAAAAAATAGTAAAAGGTAGAAATAAGTAGATTTCATTGATCTGAATGGAATAAAATTTATAGTGAAAATGATGTTGGACTCAAAAATATTAAATTAAGACAATCAATTCTTATAATAAAATCTAAGAGGTATCCTTTCTCCATATTTTTTAAATGCAAAAGATTTTCACTTAAAAAGGGATTTTAGGCCCTCCCTGGTGGCACAGCGGGTTAAAGCACTGCACTGAGAAGCTAAAGCCACTTTCTCATGAGTTCGATTCACGCCTGCCCCGGAGGTGACCACATGGCGTGGCAGACCTCTCCTGACACACCCACTGCTCCCCTCAGCAGTGTACTTCGTGTTCTGCTCCCCACTCTGTCTCTGGTGAAGCCTCTCACTGCCCCTGAGCCTCTGGCTTGTACCCCAGTTCTGTATGTACAAATAAATAAATCTTTATTAAAAAAAAAAAAAAGGGAATTTTAGGCCCTCCTGGGTGGTGCAGCGGGTTAAAGCACTGCACTAAGAAGCTAAAGCCACTTCTGCATGAGTTCGATCCCCACCTGTCCTGGCAGAGATCCACATAGCATGGCAGACATCTCCTGACCTGCCCGCTGCTCCCCTCAGCAATGTACTTCGTCAATCTGCCTATTCTGCTCCCCACTCTGTCCCTGGTGAATCCTCTCACCTTCTGCATCTCTGCCCTGTACCCCAGTTCTGTATGAATAAATAAATAAATCTTAAAAAAAAAAAGGAGTTTAATTACCTATAAGAGAGTCACCTTCTGAAAGGACCCACCCAACTACAGAAATGAGTAAAAGAGAAAGAACTGGAAATAGAACAAAAGCAAACAGGAACAATAAATTACATTTGAGTTGAAGAAAACACCTGAAGGGAATTAAATTCCTGAAAGACAAGTAAGTAACACCTTTCAAAGAATGCAAATTTTTTGACAATGTGAAGATGAACAAATCCTAAAGATCATCTTTATCCTAAAGACTGATTTAATGAATGAGAAAGAATAAATGTTATAAATTAACCTCCTAAATCATGAAAATTATAGTTGTTAGCTGTTTGAAATAGTTTCACCAAAGTTACAATAATTAAAAATATAATTTAATGATATACACAAAGTTTTCAAAATTCTAGCATGTACCATGCATGACTATATAACAGATCACTTTGAAAAACCAAGGATTTATGCAACTTCTGAGGTAGACAGAAAATTATTGGGTCTGCATTCACCCTTGAGTCTGCTCAGTTTCTGTTTTGTTAAAGTACAAAGTGACTGCATTCTATAATAAAGAGAAGGATGCTTGAAATTTCACAGGAGAATATTGCATCAGAAATCTCCAAAATTTTATTCACAATATCCATAATTCAATACTTACAGTATATATTAGGCACTGGGGACTGAGGAGGTGTTGAAATGAACACAATATAAAGGAGAAAGGGAAAAAGAAAAGCAAATCACAAGTGATTTAGTTATTAGAGTTATGTAAAATAAACTAATAACTACTAAATAACTAATAATCAATTTCTGTAGAAAAATAAAAGTTAGGATAATTGATGACAATAAGAAGAGAAATGAACCTTTCTAGAGAACAGTGGAAATGTGACATCTGTGAGCTTAAAAACTTAATTATCAAGATAAGAATTTCTTATTTTTTAAGATATAGCAAGACAAAAGAAATATTTAGTGACTGAAGAATAAAGTTATGGAAAACATCAACACTTGAGTATACAGACCTGAAGTAGAAAAAAGAAAAAAAAAAAAAAAAAAAAAACAACAGTAAACGGGTGCATAGGAGACATTAGAAAAACAATGAAGATATTTAATGCATGTATAATTATTAAAATATGCCAGAATGAGAGGAAAAAATGGATCAGAAAAAATGTTGAAAAATTTTCAAAGTTAATGAAAGGTCAGTCAAAATAATTGAAAATAGTTTTTTTGACTCAATAGAATAAACATTTTAAAGTCCACATAAAATTTTAAAAACATTATTTTTAGTAATGACTACGAAGTTCATAATGGCCACTTAACATCTGAGCTAATGGAATAAAAACTAGTAAAGCAGAGGAGAGCATACATTTGTTCAACTATTCTGTTTCATTTGCCCAGAATATACATTGTGGGAAAAACAAAAACAAAAACAAAAACACACATTGTAGCTTGCACTACAATTTTTTTGTCTTTGCATATGATTTTGTAATGGGTATCTATTTCTAGATCTACATGCATTTTCTTAAATACCATTTTCAAGTTTGCATTTTTCGCATGTATTGTATATTCCATGAGAATGGTACATAATCCATTTATACTGAATTACTCTGTTTAAAAATTCAACTCCAAAACATGCACAGACACACACAGATAGCAGAAGAGGCACTTATTTAACAGTTAGGACAAACTCCTATTGTCATTCTAAATTTCTGTTTATCATGGGTAAAGAGTCTGAATTTCATTTCCTGTATTTTGTATCCCTAAATGTTACAGAGTCAAAGAGGATTTGGTCTTTATTTATTTCCTATTGTTTTCCATCTCAGATAGACTATCTTTAGCACATTTTACATTCAAAGTAAACATACAATTGAAGTGTTTTATACTGCATTGCATAATACAAATATATACATTTGTAGATTCAGTTTATATTTCCTGTGCATGAAACTGGAAGACCAAAGAACAGTTCATTGTACATTTACCTCTTAAATAAAAATGCACAAGTTACTATTAATTTCCTTCAGACAAAGACCACCACATCAGGAAAAATGTCTAGAATTGAACAAACTGGATGTATTTATTGTTGTAAAAGGAAGAGGCCCAATCATGGGGGCATCTCAGGGTGAGGGTGTTAGAAAAAAAAATGATTATAGATTTGGTTTATTCAGTCATTTTAAGTTGAATTTTAAAAAGCAGAGCTTTGGGCTATTTGGATGTTTTCAGGAGAAAGGAATAACTGCGTCTTAATCAGTCTTACCTAGGATGAAGGAACACTGGACTTAAGCAGTAATCACTCCCATTACTCAGGATGAGATATGTCTGTTCATTTTTGCAAAGTAGATATAGTTCATGTTTTGTCTGTTCAGACAGGATTATAAAATGGTCTTGTTTTAAAGCTTGAATCCATTATAGTCACATATAACATTATCAGATGTTGATAGTCTTTGAAATTGCTTATGTTTAACATAATAAGAACAGCATAGTTTGGCTGAAAGTACAAGGCCAGCTCCCACTTTTCAAAGATTTTTTTTTTTTTTTTTTTTTTGGTCTCATTGTCTCTACTAGCTATGCATCTTAAGCATTTCCTCTCTCAAAGCTAACCACATTGGTTCACTGTCTATACTCTTAAACCACAACAGTGGGCTTGATCAATGACTATCTAGCCACATCTTAGACAGGATTATAAAATTTTCAAAGAATGTTTTTTGTCATTGCCTTTACCTAGCTATGAATCTCAAGCGTTTCTTCCCTCCAAGCTAACCAATAAGTTTCAACGTCTATACTCTTGAACCACAACAGTGGGTTTGATGGATGACTATCTAGCCACATCTTAGAATAAAACAAGATCATTTTTTAATCCTGTCTTATTTTAACTATCTGTACTTTATATCCCTAACTGAAGACTGTATCTAAAAAATTAGCCACCAGAGTTAATAAAGTTAAATTAATTAATACATGTTAAATCATTGCAACAGTGCTTAGCACCCGCTAAGGGTGTAAAAAGAGTCCCATCTGTTCCCAAGCCCTTAAATTGCCTTCTAGAGTCCTTTGTTTACTAACTTCTTTGGTTGTTTCTCTTTCCTCTTTCAGATTTACCATTTGCCTGAACTCACTTATCTCCATAGACTATAATAACAGTGTTTACTTAGGCCTCCCTGGTGACTCAAGGGCTTAAGTGTCAGCACTGTGAAGCTATTGGCAACCACTGCAGCATGAGTTCAGTCTCTGGCCAGGGAGCTGACCCACATGGTGCAGCTGACCTCCCTGTCTCACCCACTGCTCCCCTTACCAGTGTATTTCAATCTGCCTGCTCTCCTCCCCACTCTGTCTCTGGTAGATCCTCTCGGCCTCCACCCCACCGCTGGTCTACACCCCAGCTCTTGTATGCATAAATAAAATAAATCTTTTTTAAAAAAGGAAAAGAAACTGTAGTTACTGTCACCACCCATTAAGGTGTCAGACATCTACAAATGAAGACCAACCAGTACCACTGGCTCCCCAGTCACGCATCTGTCCACTTTCCCTCTCTAATCTGATCTTTTCCTTGTACAACCTAGTACATTTAGTGCATCTTATGAAAAATTTAGATTATGCAAAATTACACAGGCTCAGGATTTCTCTAAGAAATAGATACCTTATATTTCTAGCAATTTTTTTAACCTTTAACATTTATTTTTATAACTATTTTGTATTACCCTTCATTTGTTTTCAACTAGGAACACTCTGATACTTGTCCACTTGGTTGTTTTGGCAAGGTAAAAGGAAGGTGAAACTTTAGGTCAAAAGTTATTGATCTTCGGGCCCTCCCTGGTGGTGCAGC
>NW_004567111.1:23740025-23820618 GCF_000260355.1 Condylura cristata
CTTCCTAAGAACTTTTTATAAATTCACTTTATTAAAAAATAAAACAACTCTTCCCCTCTTTTTTTAATCTTTTAAATCAAAATTGATTTCTTTGATCAGGCAGGTTGCTCATGTAGAGGAAAAGAAAATGAAAAATACCTCTACTGAATTTCTTAATGGGGAGAATGGTGTCAAAGAATGAGTAACCAGAAAATAAATCTATTGATCCCCTGGGTAGTGGAAACAGATGATGATAGTTTAGGACATCATCTCAGGAGTTGGTGTTATCTTGAGTAAAGTCTCTCAGGTCCCAAATGCAACATGGAAAAAGAAAAGTTTTCATACATGCAGAGATTTGGAGGAAAGAATACTTGAGCCAATAAATACTAGAATCAAAATATAAAATATTTATAAAATATAAATATCATCACGTCAGGACTTTGCTTTTGAGCAACCGGCAGTTCCCATCACTGTTTCTGTAGATATTAGATACATGTTCACTGAATAAATAAATACATTAGAACTGGCTAGCTCTCCAGGACTTTTACAAAAAAAAAAAAAAATGACTGGAGTTAGGAGAGTACAGTTACAGAATGACAAGATGAATATCCTATCAAGAACTGAGTGTGTTTCAAGGAAAAAAATGAAATTATTTCATGGAATGTGGGTTTAGAACGTGTCCACCACAGACTTAAGGGATACACACACACAAGCATTTATATGTATGTGTGTATATTTTTTACCTAAAGTTGCATCTTCCTTTTATCTTGCCAGAACAACTAAGTGGGCAATTATTGGATTATTCCCAGCTGATGGAAGAAATGAAGGACAAAATCAAAAGGCCACTCATCTTCTCATAGTAATAACAACAAATGATGCACATATTAAGCACTTCCCTGGTTTTAATTATATAACCCGAAAAAAATAACAACAGCAGTACTGTATTAGTATTTGTGTGTGTGTGCGTGTTATTCTCCTACAGTTGTATTTTCTGCCAGAAAATACAATTACAGAATCACAGAATCATTAAATATCCATAATTACAGAATCATTAAATATCCATGAAGATAAGGTCAATTTCTCTTCCTTCCTTTTTTTGGCTGTGACAAGCTTACAAATGGCATTTTCCTGCTAGGTCACCTGTCTCACACCTCTGTCCCTTTGCACATGCTGCTCCTAGAATTATAGGTTTAAAAGCCTCTCACCATCTGTACCTGGGTCATTTCCAATTCATAGCTCATGATTTTGCTTAGGCATCCTATACTCCAGGAAGCTTTTCTTAGAAAATATTTTTTAGTAGAAGAGCTTGTGGATATACATATTGGCGAATGTATGAAGCTAGCAACAAAAAAGGAAAAATAACAAGGGGAGAACTAAGATAAGTCATGGAATGTTTTATTCTTGATGTTGCCTAAACTAATCTATATTCAACTTAAGCAATTTTTAAATTGTATAGTGCATTTTAATTCATAATTAATGGTAAACTTACATTTATATGTGTGTGTATTCATGTCCAGATATAATTTTCTTTTGATCAAATTTCAAGGGATAAGCATTTCAAATATATTCATTAATAATGTCCTGAGAGTGTTGAAAGTTGAAAAGGAAATTTTGTATCTACATCTATATAATCAATTTTTTCACATTAAATAACTAAATCATATATTTAATTGTATAATAACCAAAGATAATTTGGAATTTCATCTTCTTATGCCTCCACTCCATTTTAAATTTAGTATTCTCTCATTTATATCCTTAATTCGATCCTTAAGTTACTCATATTATTATAGTTATCAATAAATTTTCATCATTTTTTAGGAAGAACCCTCATATGTTCATTGACAACATTTTATAATATATACAGAATGGTCAAAGGTATTTGTAAGTGTTATCACTGAAAATTAACATCCACTAATAATAACATCTACCATCTATTTATTATGTATCTATCATCCATCTATTTATCATTATTATCCAAGTGATAATAAGATAGGTGCTTATAAGTGATAAGTGATAGATGGCATTAACTATCTCAGAAGTATTTCAAATCAAATATTATTGTCTTCTAATTTCAGTGTATTTTTTAATCTTTAATTCATTAGGCAGACACTATCATTACCTTTGGGGTAAATATTATTTAGAAAGACAAATTAGGATTTTCTTAATCTTATCTGTAAAAGAAAGTTTAAAGACACTTAATATTGAGATCTTCTATGGCCAATCAAGGTCAATTAGTAGGTACTTTAGCTAATGGAATACAGGTATATTCATATCACATGGATTGATAATTTCAGTTTAAAATAATGATGAATGTCAATGGTTAAATTTATTTCATGAAACAACTTGACTAGGCCACACTGCTAAGCTATTTGGTGAACTATCATGAACATTGCTATGAAGATGATTTTGAATGGCATTCAAATTTACCTTGATATATGTTGAGCAAAGTAAATTTCCCTTTATGGTAAAGTTGGGAGAAGGAGTGGAATTGTTCTTTCAATCAGTAGAAGATCTTAATGAAAAATTACTGACTTACTCTAAATAAGAAAAATTCAGCCAGAAGATTGTCTTTGGACTTTGGCTGTAACTCTCCCATGAGCTTCCATTCTATTGGTCTTCTCCATAGTATTTTTTTTAAACTTGTCTCATTTCCAAAATTGTGTAAGTTAATTACCTAAAAGAAAGCACTCCCCCTTATATGTATATTTTATGTTTTCAAATGGTTAGGGGCTGAGCAATGGGAGACTAAATCTAGTCAGAGGAGAGACAAATATCTATTTTCAAAATCTTGATGCCCAAATAGAATAATAATTATCAAATGATAGAATTTTTAACCCAGGCCACACGAGCCTTTTAACTTCTCTGGCATAATTTACAACTTATCATAGGAAACAAACCACTAAGTTTATTACTGAATTTCTGTGGAAAAACAAATTTACTCTTCCTAAAACGAAACTTTAAAAGAAATATTTAGATATATGATGTTTTCAGCTGGGGATCCATCAATAATAAATTCCCTTGTATAAATGGAATCTACATTAATGTATCTCACTCTGAGAATTGTGTGCTTTTCCCTTACACAATTGCACAATTTGTTCACATTAATTTCTGACTATATCCTCTCCATCAAAGATTATTAAATTTACAACATACTCTATGATCACTGAATTACTGTTTGCCATAACAAGAACAAATGGAGAAAACATCTAAAACAATCACGTTAGGTTTAGCAGTGGCTAACCCTACTAAAAGGAACCAGAATCAGAAACTTTGCAGACCATATAACCTACTCTATACTGCAGTTTAGGAAACTTAAGGTTTATAGTTTTCAGTCTATAATATTGACAGAAAACTGTTCAGGGATTAGAAGTTTTAAAAGCTGTGTATTTTTTAAAATGTCCTCTTAAATTCAAAATGAGAACATCAGCAAAAGATTTATAAGTGCCAGTAGGCTTAATTGTGGATACTGTCTGAATTTTTGTGTTGACTTCATGGTACACTTACTCATAGTTCAGTGGAAATCATTTTAACTGTGATATGACATGGTATTACCTAGATTTTTTTCAAATATACTATCTTGGAAAATACATTTGAATTACTGTGAAATATTGGAAAATATATCAGGGTTTAGCTGGAGGCAGAGAAATAAATTAGAATGAAATTGCCTATTGACTCTCATTTTAGGAGTTAGCATAGGTTAAAAAGGGCATGAAGAATTATGTCTAGGTCAGCCTCTAACTCATTACACTCCCAGAATTACAATTCTGTAATAAGTAAATTAAGCTAGACTTATACAATATCATGTATCTTCACATAAGTTTCTTTTTTTTTTTGTTTTAACAAATTCCAGGCTATTCTAGGAATGTTGTCAGATAAGTAAATGCTACAAAAAGCTGAATATACATATGTAAATATACATATATAAATATATATTTATGTATATATATACATATATACATATATGTATATGTATACATATATATATACATATATGCATATATATATATATATATATATATATAAACTACATTTATCATAAAAATGATGTTTATTCGAGTGGAACACAGAACTCTTTCTAATTTTTTTTTTTTAATTACACTGACAGGTAATTGACTCTGACAGGCAGAGCAAATGATTGCCAAAAACTAGGAAAAAGGGGTGTCAATATCTAGTTTAACTTGACCACTGATATTATTTGAAATTTCTGAGTTATGGCAATCTTCCCCAACTCAACAAAACAGAGTTAAAATTAATGAGGTACCAAAGAAGTGCATGTTCAGCAGCTTAACCAACCGGAAGAATCAAACCCCAAATAAAGAACAGATGCTCCACTGTACCTAGGGATGAATATATTACAGATTCTGAAAACATCATCATACCTTCCATAAATGTCTGATGACCTATAGATGAAGGTAGCTGGAGTGTGACCACAGTGTTTCTCGTTTAAGTTAACATTTACAACATATATTTTTTTTTCAGACACCTAATATAATTTTCTATGAGTTTGTGTACTATTTTATGCTATGGATTTATACCATTTTGAAATTACAATTAATTTATTACAGGTAATTGGTTACCTATATGATCATTAGTAAAACATTGTAAAATACATTAATGTACAAACCACATTATCATTTATTTATTTTTTAAGATTTATTTGTGCATACAGAACTGGGGTACAGGACAGAGGCTCAGGGGCGGCTAGAGGCTTCAACAGAGACAGAGTGGGAAGCAGAACAGGCAGATCGACAAAGTACACTGCTGAGGGGAGCAGCGGGTGGGTCAGGAGAGATCTGCCACGCCATGTGGTCTCCTCCGGGGCAGGCAGGAATCAAACTCATGCGAAAGTGGCTTTAGCTTCTTAGTGCAGTGCTTTAACCCGCTGTGCCACCAGGGAGGGCCAAAACCACATTATTTTATAGCATGACTTCTAGTTAATTTCTTAATCTATTGATTTTTATTGAAGTAGTATTTATTTTTAGCTTAAGTGGTATTTGGACTCTGTTAATTGAAGTGTCATCTGCCTTCATCTCACAAAATCCCAAAGTTAGAATTTTTTCACTTTCATATAAATATTAGTAATCCTAATTGAAATTACAATACTTTATAAGAATGATGTGGGGGCCTTCCCTGGTGACTCAGTGGGTGGCTGCTTCAGTGAGAGTTCAATCCCTGGCCCTGGAGGTGATCCACATTATGTGACAGACCTCTCCTGACCCTCCCACTGCTTCCTTAGCAGGGTACATTGCCGATCTGCCTGTTCTGCTCCCCACTCTGTCTCTGGTGAGTCCTCTCACTGCCCCTGGCTTGTACCCAGTTCTGTATGCATAGATAAATACATCTTGAAAAAAAAAAAGAAAAAGAGAGAATGACTTGGATTTCTACCTGCCAAACAAAATAAAGATGCAACTATAAATTTAAGCTCAAAAGGAAAATTAATATTTCAAAACAAAACAGTTCCATATTTCATTTTAGCAAATAGCACGCAGTTCTTTACTTCTCAGCATTATTTGCTCCCTAACAATTTATAAACCATTTGGAAATGACATGACAAAAATAAAGACTACTGATTAGAAGATATTTGCATGGCATACATCCAAAAAAGGAGAATATTCAAAATATATGAAGAATCCATAAAATCCAAACAAACAAAACAACTCAAGTAAAGAATGGGCAGAAGATGAGTAACAACAGGTGAAAAGGAACAAGTGCTGTGGGTCATGCCAATCTCCCTTCCAGTGACCATCAGGGGTCTAAGTGTGGCGGGATCCACACTGCTCTCTTCTATTAACCAGCTCCTCAAACTCTGTCCAGGATAGTTTAATGCCTGCCTCAGCCTCTAGGCTGTAGGAGCACTGGATGCAGTACTCGGTCTGGATTATAATGGAGACAGGGCTATGAGGCAGAGTTGTTTTCCAATTTCAGAGAGAGAAAAGACACTTAAGATTTTTCTAAAAGCTACTATCTTAATTAGTTTAAATATAATCCTCTAAATTTGTTTTAAGTCCTATGGATCCCAGACTTGATACATTCATGGAGATACTATAAATACAGTATTCCTTTTTTTTATGACATTTCTAAGAGTGTCTTAATTTAAAATGATAAACCTTTTGATTTTATTTTATGAAAATTTAGTATTGACTCCTGTTTCCAGCACTTAGATTTATGAGAGTGGGCAGGGTGCCTCATAGGCCTATGTTTCATAAACTTTACTGGTAAAAGTGTGATTGATAATAATAAATATTATTATTTTATTTACTTGTAGAGTTGCCTTCATATTCAATCTGACAGTCCACATAAAGTGATTTGTAAGGTTTAAGAAAAAAAAATGTGTATTCTAAAATCAACACACAAAAGTCAGAGGCCTTCCTATACACAAACGATTAATCAGAAGAAGTGGAAATAAAAAAAATCCCCTTTTTAATTAAAACAAAAATAATGAAATACCTGGGAAACAACCTAACAAAAGAGGTAAAAGACCTATACAAAGAAAATTACAAAACACTGTTAAAAGAAATACAAGAAGACACCAAAAAATGGAAAGACATCCCTTGCTCATGGATTGGGAGAATTAACATCATCAAAATGGCCATCCTACAAAAAAATTGATATGCAGATTTAACGCTATCCCAATAAAAGCCTCAATGACATTCTTCAAAGAAATAGAAAAAAAATATCAATGAGATTCATATGGAACCACAACAAACCTTGAATAGCCAAAACTCTCATGACTAAAAAAAAGAGAACAGAGACAACACAGTCCCAAACTTCAAGGTATACTATAAAGCCATAATAATCAAAATGGCAAGGTACTGGTACAAGAACAGACACAGACCAGTGGATTCAAATAGAAAACCCAGACACAAACCCACAGGTTTATGGGAAGTTAGTCTTTGACAAAGGAGCAAAGAAGATACAATGGAAGAAAGAAAGTCTGTTCAACAAATGGTGCTGGGGAAACTGGAAAGCTACATGCAAAAAAAAAAAAAAAGAAAGAAAAAAAAAGAAAGAAACTAGATCACTACCTCACACCATGCACAAAAACCATAAAATCAAGTCAAATGGTGTTATTTTAAATTAAAGACCTAGACATAAGAATGGAAGCCATAAAAATACCTGAAAGCAAAGATGGGTGAAACGCTGCATGACATCCACCTCAGTAACATCTTTGAAGATACAGCACCCAATGCAACAATAGTGAAGGAAATGATAAGCAGATGGTACTACATCAAGTTAAAGAGCTTCTATACATTACCAAAAACAAACAGATATCCTACTGATAGGGAAAAAAAAAATTTCTCACACAAAACTAGCGGTAAAAGATTGATCACAAAATATATACAAAGAACTGATGAAACTCAACAAAACTAAAGACCCATAAAAAATGGGCAGAAAAGCTAAAAAGACACTTCTCCAAAGAGGAAATGCAGCTGGCCAACAAGTATATGAAAAAGTGTTCAACATCACTTTTAATAAGGGAGATGCAAATTAAAACCACAATGAGATACCACCTCACCCCAGTGAGAATGGCACATCTTCAAACAACTAGCAACAACAAATGTTGGCAAGGATGTGGAGAAAAAGGAACTCTCCGTCACTGTTGGTGAGAACACAAATGATTACAACCACTATGGAAAACTGGAGGTTTCTCAAACTGCTAATAATGGAATTTCCAATTTTAGCAAACCCACTCCTAAGTTTCTACCCCCAAAATACAAAAACAATGATTCAAAAGGACATCTGCACCTTCATGTTTATTGCTGCTTTATTTACAACTGGAAAGACAAGGAGTCAAACCAAATGCCCAAAAATAGATGACTGGATTAAAAAGATGTGTTACATATACACAATGGAATATTACTCAGCAACCAAATAAATAAATAAATAAACAGATGCCTTTTGCAGCAACATGGATGGAGCAGGAAGGGATCATGCTTAGTGAAATCAGCCAGAATGAAAAGGAAAAATACTGGATGGTTTCACTCATAGCAGGAGTATAAAGGATCAGGGGAGAAAATAATAATAATGAACAGGGGTGAAGTGTGAATGGGATCAAAAATGTGGGTGGGGGGAAGTACACTGGACTATGAAGAAAGCACATGGTGATTTGGTGATGGGAAGTCCATTGGGATTAAAAGTGAGATGGAAGAGGGCACAGATTGATGTAAAACTAAACTATTATACTATTTTTTAAAAAAAGGTGTTGAACACAGAAAAAAATGTATATTCTTAGGATTGAACAAAGTGGTTATTATATAGTAACTTAATAAATAATAAAAATATTAGCATTTAGTTTTATTGGGGACATAGCAAACATCATATTGTTCTTGAATTAGAATGATTAATATGGTAGAATTTTGATTTGAAAATAACTAAGAAAACCAGAAATAGATATAGATCAAAAAAAGTTATCCATTGCTTGTAAGAAATCAAATTAGAATTGCCACCTTGGAAGACAGCTTGGAAAATTTCATGCAGTTTATTATAGACACAAAAATTCCATCCACACTTATTTAAGTAAATTAAAAATTCCTGTTCAAACAAGCACCTTTATATGAATGTTTGCAGCATTTTTTTTTTCAGAATAGTAAAAAACACAGAAACCAAGGTGTTCTTCAACAGGAAATGGATAAGGAAGTTGTTGCATTTATACAATGAAATATCTATTTAAAGATAGAAAGAAAATATATTGGTGCATAGGAAGATCAGTTGGATCTAAATGAACAAACCAGAAGAAAACATGCTATTGATTATAAAATTGCAGACATATAACTTTCCATAAAAGCAAGTCTATAAGAAAAGGAAAAAAAAAAAAAAGAAAGAAAGAAAAAAGTGGTTACTAGGGTTTGGTAGAACGGATTGTGGTTTGATGTCAAAAGGAATAAAGGAGAATATTTTAGGCTCATGGACTGTCCTATATTAAACTGTTTATACTATTCTATGAAATTGTCCAAGCTCAGAGAAATACATTTCAAAAAACATAAACTTATAATTTTAAAAAAGAAGAGTTAAAAAGGATAGCACAATGAAATCCTGAGGTCTCAGAATGAAATACAAGCTGCAAAATGAATCAAACTGTTATAAATGTTTACCATAACTTACTGGACAGGGCAGAATGAAGAAGGAACTGTCTTAGCAGACTGAAGTAAGCCTGCAAAACTTTCTGAATGGAAACAGAAAGGAAACAACAAAAATAACTAACTGTACATGAGCAAGGTATTGCATTTGGTAAGTTTATTTCTCACTAAATATAGGTTAATAATTCTAAAACAATTTTAAACAAATCTAAGGATCTTAAAAATAAGTAGTAAATCATAGTGAAAATCTGGTTTCTTACTGCCGGACAGCTTTCCAAATTATATATGAAACTTGTTCAAGTTTTCTGTAACTTTAGTTTTCAAAACTAAGGAAAAAATTAAATAGCAATGATATGAATTTTTTGTATACATTAAAGGTGGCTTGACTAATTTTTACATATCAAACAGTGAATTTATTGTTTTGTACTGTTAGGCATTATTAAGATTCTATCTGTACTACTGATATGATATTCCAGTCAATATATAGCACACCATGACTTTGAACATATGACTAATATCATACCAAGTTAACATCACACATTTTTAAAAAATATTTTTTAATTTATTTATGCATACAGAACTGGGGTACAGGCCAGAGGTGCAGGGGCGGTGAGAGGATTCACCAGAGACAGAGTAGGGTGCAGAATGGGCAGACTGACTAAGTAAACCATTGAGGGGAGCGACAGGAGTGTCAGGAGAGGTCTGCTGCGCCATGTGGATCACCTCCGGGGCTGGGGATGAACTCACACTGAGTGGCTGCGGGTTGCTTGCAGTGCTGAGTCCTAACCCATTGAGCCACCAGGGAGAGCCCACATCACATAATTTTTATCTAATCAGGCAATAATATCTTTAATAAGTCTACAATTTGTAAGATGCACTAGTAAGTTCTCACTTCTAAGTACCAAATTCTTTTTCACTTTTGTTTGGAAGGACATTTTGTATCTTCAGTGTATTATTACACATGACATGTATTTCATACAGGCAGCCTTTGAATATGTAACAACTTGGGTATAGTGAAAGTTTAATAAATGGCTGAACCAACTAATAAACAAAGATCAGCCAGCCTTTGTCTATAATCACAATAAAAAAATTTTTCAATACTTATGCAATTCTACACAGAAATCAAGCATTTTAGGGCTGCTTGAATCTCATTATACAAAGTTTGATATTATTTTAAAATTCCACTTTTATAACATCTTTACATTCAGTGCATGTGAATGTAAAAATGAAAGAAAGGTAATAGCTTCCCAATTCACTTTAATCTCCAAAAACCTGAGGATTTTTCTTTTATAATGCAAGCTCTCCAAAGCATTTTCTTCTTCTTTTTTTTCTAACTCTACTAATTCTGGTGGATTTAAAATATTGTTAACCTATTTAGCTGCATTTCTTTTTACATGACATTATTTAGATAAACTGAGAAAGTAGTTATTTTTCAGACTGAAATATATATTAATTCTTGAAGCATTCATTAACTACTAAAATATTTATTACTAGCATTTAGACATCACACTCTAAAATAAAACCCTGCCAAAGTGTTCTTTGTATAACTAATGCTTGAATGGATACACTGGAAAGATTAGTTGCTATGAAAATCTATTAACTCATGAATGTGGATAATTTAAACCTTACCTGCCTGGGATATCTTGCTTTATAAATATCTGACTCCCTGTGAAGAATACAAAGGAGACTTTGCAATTTAGTACATTTGTTTATTTGCTACCAATATTTAGTTATATGTGAAAACAGGAGGTCACCACCTACAATTAAGATACACTGGGAGAAAGTTACCTTTGTTATAAAAGTAAACTTCTCTCAGTTGACAGTTTGACTTCCCTATTCTAGACTTGCCTATTACATGAATTTGGATAGAAATGTATGTATGTCATAAAACATGGAGGTAAGACATTTAATAAAAGGGAAACATTCTCTATATAGTAAATTTAATACCCTTGAGAAATAAATTTTTCCCTCACTAATGATCCAATACATTGCCAGGTTTTGGATGAGATGCTACATGGAAAAATCAGTAAAAGATTTTTATATCCTTCAGTAAAACAAACAAACAAACAAAAAAAAACACAGAACACAAACTAAACAACACTTTGAACTGATTAAAAAAAAAAACAACTTTCATTTCAAAGAAGGGAAATATTTCCTATATAGCTTGTGGATACATGATAACATCTTTCTAAGAAATGAATCACTAATCAAATAAACCAAAAACAGGGTTTGCAGGATTTGGAGAGTTAGAACTTGAAGTATATATAAGAAAGACAACTAAAATAATCAAAAGTTCCACAACTGACAGAAAGCCATTCTGAATAATTTAGTATTTTAAAACCTTATTTCCTGTGCAATATCCCCATTTAACTTTAAGAAATTTGACTCTTACTGCATAATTTTATATCTGGGTTTTATTAAAATTATATTTCACATTGCATATTTCTAAATATGTGTTTAATAAATCTTAACAATATGAATCATTTTGTTGAGCATCAAAGCATGGATGCAGTTTCACATAATTTGGGTAGATTTTTATAATAACTTCTGTGTTTTGATATTTATGTATTTATTTTTTGAGCTTTCAGTTAAACGTTAGAGGTATTTAACATTAAACATTTTTAGCATTAGAAGTGTCCCCCATGAGGTATTACCACTGTTACGCTCCACCCCCAAATAACCCACAATCCACCACAGAGTCACTGTGCTCCCTTCCCTCTGTAATCTGCTTCACCCCCTCCCACAGCTGGATGCTGGAGAGCTGACTATAGGTAGAACTATGCATTTGCAGATTTTTATAACAAGTACTAGAGCCTATATTTATTCCACTGTTTCTACTTTTTCCTAGTGGAAGGCAAGGTCATCTGCTGATAACCTTGATTGGACATATATGAAAACAAATTGTAGAAATATAAGGTTTCTGTTCTACTTGAAGAAAGATCATTTGCCATAATGTTGCCACTCTGCCCATTTTCCTTCCGATACACGGATATGGGCACGATAGATGGTGGGTCTATCTAGGTTCCAGTTTTACAAACATAGATAATAAAAGAGAGAGTTTTTTTTTTTTTTTAAAGATTTATTTACTTATGCATACAGAGCTGGGGTACAGGCCAGAAGCTCAGGGGCGGTGAGAGGCTTCACCAGAGACAGAGTGGGGAGCAGAACAGGCAGATCGACGAAGTACACTGCTGAGGGGAGCAGCGGGTGGGTCAGGAGAGGTCTGCCACACCATGTGGTCACCTCCGGGGCAGGCGGGAATCAAACTCATGCGAAAGTGGCGTTAGCTTCTCAGTGCAGTGCTTTAACCCGCTGCGCCACCAGGGAGGGCCCATAAAAGAGAGTTTTTAATGCATTGCACAATGATTTCTGGAGAAAAAGGCATTGGAAACCAGATTATATGAGAGCTGGTTGGGAAATATAAAGGTGAGCGCGTCTTCATACAAAGAGAAAGCTAAGTATTTAACTGTTCAATTCCTCATTCCCAGCAGAAGTCAAGAGAATTCCCACATTACTGAATTAGTATTCTCCTTTAGCCAGTGACAGTATCAAAGTGTAATTTACAGTTATAGCTGAATAAAGGGTAAAAATTAAAGAGTAAATCAGCCAGAGAGTAATGCTGGCAGGAAGAGAATATGAGCAAGGTAGACTTACAGAGTCAAGGAAAACATTTTCTTTCTTTTTTTAACCGTTTTTTCTTTTAAGATTTATGTATTTATGTATACAGAACTATGGTACAGGCCAGAGATGCAGGGCCGGTGAGAGGATTCACCAGACAGAGTGGGGGGCAGAACAGGCAGATCAATTACACTGGCGAGGGGAGCAGCAGGCAGGGGAGAGAGGAGAGGTCTCCTGCGCCATGTGGGTCACCTCGGGGCCAGGGATCTAACATGCACAAGCAAGCGGCTGCAGGTTGCTTGCAGTGCTGCATCCTAACCCGTTGTGCCATCAGGGAGGGCCAACATTTTTATTTTTAATGGAAAAAAAATTCAGTTTACTTATAAAAACTCCAAGTATAGGCTCTTATCAATGGTAAATATCAGTGGCAAAAGTGAGTCTTTTAGCTAACTAAACAGTTCTTATATGATAGACAATGCTCTCATATGAAAGTATTTTAATTATTTTCCCATTCTACCCAAGCTTGATTTTTTTTTAACAAAAGAAATACATATCACCTCTTATAATCTCAAGATCAAAACAGATTATTTTTTCCCCTATACTTTTTCTTGCCAAGGTATAAGGAGGCCATGGAAAATATGATTCTTACTAATCATATTTTGTTCATCTACTTTTTCTAGAATTTTCAGACATTTAAAAGTGGGAGAAAAGACAACAAGGAATGAGGATTCAGGGCTTAACTTTTTCAGGCTGTTATGGTTAAAGGCTCTGTGGTCCAAGCACTGAAATCCATCCTCAACCCAGGTCCATCTGCTTTCTAATTATAAACTAATAACATTTTGGCATTGGTTCTCTGTCAATTTCATTCTTCACTATTATAAAATTCCACCTTGTTTTTGTCTTCATAAAAAGAAAATTATCAGTATTGCCCCATAATTAAGGGAATGGAAACCTCCTTTTTCTTCACAGATCATCCATATGTATTCATAGCAGAAAAAAAGGCATGGTATAGAACTGTTGCAGTTATTTTGGTTTAGTCCAGTTTTCAACAGTCTCTCATTAGGGTTAACATTTTTCCATCTTACAGAATGATTAATAAAAGAAAGTATATTTTCCTATTCTGCTCAAAATATTTACTTATGAAGTAGATTTAGGATATGTTAGTATTTTGTTTCTAATGTATGTTAGACTTTGCATGTCATACAACAATGTTTACATTTATCTTTGAGCAACTTTACCATACCTTAAAAAAAGTCTATTTTGCTAATAAGGTATATTTAGAAGAGGTCAGAAAATTAATATCTGAAAAAAAATGTCTGTTAAGCTCAGACAGTTGTTGCTTTTCAGAGCACTCTAACATGGTCATGTATTTTTAATGAATGTTGGTGAATCATATTTCTAATTATTCATTAAATTCCATTGGTAGACTCTATGAATATGCTATGCATACATTTCCATGAATACAGAATGAAAATCAAGACCTGATGTTAGGTTTGCTGAGTTATTTCTCTGATGTGATACTAGACTTCATATTTATAAATATTTTATAGTTTCATAGTTTTACTGATATTTGAAATTTCAAATTAATTGCATATATTTGCACATTGTGACCAAAACAATAACTTAAACAAGTTTAAAAAAATGAGCTATTTTATGTCAAAAAATACTATGCAATAAAGAATATCTGAGCTAAACCACCACTCATTCATTTAATGAAACTTAAAAGGAAAACAAAACATTTACAAGCTTAAGTTCTATGAGTCAGTCTTCAGTGATAAGTGAGTAGTTAACACGAATGTGATTTTTTAAGCCCCAGAAGTAACTTGCAAGCAGACAAATATCTCTTTTTCTTTTAGCAATTATGGTAATTTTCTGGCTTTTTTGGGGCAAGTATGTGTGTCTTCCAAGAGGACAAGCTTTTGCTCAGGAACTTACATAGATTATTTTATTTACTCGGTTTAGCAAAATTTGTTAGAAAGTTTGGCCCTGGGCCTCCCTGGTGGCACAGAGTTTAAAGACGCAGCAATATCAAGCTATCCACAGTCACTGCAGCACGCCAGTCAGGGAGCTGGCACACATGGTGCAGCAGACCTTTCCTGTCTCGCCTGCTGTTCCCCTCAGCAGTGTATTTCAGTAGATCCACCTGTTCTGTTCCCCATTGTGTCTCTGGTGAATCCTCTCACCCACTGCCCCCACCTCTGACCTACACAATCTGTTAAAAAAAGTTTGATGCTTCGGTAAAATTTTTAAGAAGTTTCTTATTGATATTCAGATTTTATTTTCATTTGTGATTTTAATAAGACAGTCACAACACAGAAATCAAAGATTTCTGACACAATATTTAATTGCTATCAATTATGGTTTGACATTATTCTATTAATGATAAGAAAGTAATCTTATCCAAAAGAAAGATTCTCTAATTCGATTATCACATTTTCAATTTTCAGTATCACTAAGGAGAATAGTAGTAGGGATGTAGGAAAGACACAAAGGATGAATAATCAATACAAAAACCTTACAGGAACCACTGCCATTAATTTGAAGGTCTGATGTAAATATCAATGCACATAATAAAATGACTTATGGCTCAAGATCTCCCAGACATATTCTTCTATGTAGAAACACTGAGACAAATATCAATAGCCTGAGCAGTATCTGAACTGCTGTTAAACTATAGATATCAACCATGATTGACTCTTATTCTTGATTGATGTATCACTCACAGTAGCTAAGTCAAATTTGTTTGAATATTCATTCATAAGCAATTGATAACTTTACCTACATTTTTTCTGTGGCACAAGAAGATAAAGACAAGCTAATATTTCATGAAACATTTTAATAGGCTGAACCAATTATGAATTATTCTCATGCTGATATCATTAGTATATTCTCATATGTAGAAACACTGAGACAATTATCTAATCAATAGCAGTCATATTACTTAGATAATTATATTGCACTAGCAATAATGAGTACATAAGCTACAGCTGTACTTTTTGCAATAGGTATGACCCCCAATATCTTTATCAGTGTTGGACATGTAGTGATAAATCCATGTATTTTACTAAAAGAATGGATGCAGTTTATCCTTTCTTATCTACCTTCATACATATTTGCATTTTCAGTGACTGGAACACTGGAATAATTTACAAAAAGCCAGTGACTTGCAACTATTAAATTTATTTCCAAAGTTTCTTATCCTCATGCAGAAAGTTATTCATTATGAAAATCTGCCTTCATAAGACAGAGGAAAATTTTATTTAATGCCTAATTATACACTGTAAATTCAATATGCATGATTTAAGGTTGATTATTATGCCTTGGTATTTTTAGTTTACTGTATTTTCATTAAAGAGAAATGAAAGAACATGTTGAAGGCTATCACATTCTTTCAATCATCACATTAAATCATAATTCTCACTGTGGTCAGATGGAGTACAAGGTATTAATGATTTACAATTTTGTTGAAAATATTTATGTAAATGTAGTTGTACCAAAACTCTTTTGTTTTATTTGGAAAGTAAATGAACAGAGACCTTAAAATGGTTAAAGAATGCAAAGCCCCCTTGGTTGTATTTGTCTATATATCTTTCCTAACTAAAGTAGAATTTAGAGTGGCATTTGGAATCCTGAATCTTTTTATGTGAGTTCCCTATTGAAAGATAAATGGTAAAAGAGGGAAAAACATAATTTTCTTAGTCTAGATAAGTTTGTTGTAAATTCCAAATGTAGGACTATCCTAATAATTTTAGTAATGCTAAGGGAGAAACACCTGTTAAGACTATCTGTAGAGCAATATCAAGCTATGGCTAGGCACTGCAGCATGGGTTTGATCCCTGGCTGGCTAGGGAGCTAACCCACATAGTGCAGCAGATCTCTCTTGCCTGGTCCTCTGTTCCTCTCAGCTGTGTATTTCAATAGATCGGGTCTGTTCTGCTCTCCATTCTGTCTCTGGTGAATCCTCTCACCAGCTCCCATTTCTGGCTTATACCCCAGTTCTCGTATGCATACACATATATTTTAAAAGCATACCTATGGATGAAGCTACTATTCCTTTATATACAGTCACAACTTCAACCCAAGAGTAAAAGTACACCTTGGGGACCAGCATAAAGGGCACCAAAGAGTTGGGTTTGTTAAAGAAGCTGCCTCACAATGTGTTTGCAAGTAAGACTGCAGCTCATTCTACAAGGTGCACTAGATGACCCTCCATAAGTATTGGAAATGATCATATCTTCACATTTTCATGTCAGACACTTGATGGTGTTCAGGACACACTACATCAAAAAAAAAAAGGCACCTCAGTGAGACTGTAGTCAGGTTTATTTTGTAAAATCAGAACTTACTCAGCAAAAAAGTGGTCAAAATACATTTTGTTTTTCCCATAAAGGGCTTGTGATGTCACTCTTCCATTTCCTGCTTCATTCCCCTCTGTCTTGTTTTCCCTTCCCACTCATTTCACAGGCTGTAGGGTCTGCTCAGGGAAAACTGGTTGGAGCAGGAATTTACAGGTTTCTTGGTAAACAGACTTCAGAGTACAAGCATGACCACCAGGCACTGCCCACTGACTGAGAGTTACCCTACATTAGTGTGTAGACAGAGGGTAACCCCAAAACATGCATGTTCTAAAGGAGTCCAGCCATCCGTGCACACAAAAGCAAAGCAAAATCTTTATTGTGAAAGAACCGTAATAGGATGATTGTGGATAGAGGTTAGTAACTTCTTAATAAAATAGCCAAAGTTAACAACCCCTGGTGGATAAGTGTTATTTTAGAATTGAATAGTATTAGGAATTTAGTAATTACTACACTTGACCAGCCAAGACTTTAAAATAGTGTACCAGAGTTTTTGAAAAGATCGTCCTGATTAAACCAGTAATAAAGTAGAAATCAAATGGTACAAAAGAACATTTAGGAAATTTTGCCATATTCTTAATATGCTCTATAAACTTAGATAAAATCTAACAAAATACCATATATTTGAGAACCTTTTATTTTTTTTGGGGGGGTGTTAAGGCAGAAACTTAAATCCAATGCTCAAGAGATTCAAAGAGTAACTAGAACATATTCAATGTAATCTTTTGTATTTGTATCTTGTTTTTACTGCATAAAGAGTATTTTCTATACCTTATTAAGTTGGGTTAACTATAGATAGCCATTAAGATTTTATCTTAAAATTGTTTCTTTGATTGAAAGTTAATAAAGCAAAGGAAACAAAATATTAAAAACAGGGAAATGTAAAGAAAAATTTAGCAAAAATTAGAATGTACTCTATATGACTAATTTAAGAATAATAAAATATAAAATTTAGTATCCAGTGTTTTTTTTTTAATTATTGTAATATTTATATTGAGCCTTATAAAAGGCTATATAAACATTTTACTGGCTTCCTTTTCAGCTTCATAATTATTGGGATTCAGATGCTATCTCAGGGCTTGATAACTATGGTACAACCCATTACAGACAATAGTGGCTTTATACTATTAGGAAAATGAATTCAGAGTGTTATCTTTGCGCCTTTATCTTACTTATGTTCACATCCACATATCTTCAATATAATACATCTATTTTGTGTCATTACCCGTTGAGGATTATAAGTATGACAAATAACTCAGAGTTGCCCATTTAATTTGGAAAAATAAAACAGTAAACAAAATATTTACCAATGAGATGAGCATTATAAGAATAGAATCGTAAGTAGAATTTATACAATACCTAGAAAGCAAACCTCACCTGATCTGGAAAATTAAAGAGGTACAGAAAAACTGTTTTTTTGTGGTCTATTTTTTTTCCTACTTAAAACTAAAGAAGTATTAGGCATTGGTTTAGAAAATTATTGGGATGTTGGAGCCGATCATGGTAGTTAAGTTCAATTGCAGGTATATCAAATGTGAAGATTTATGATTGAACTGTTAGTATATGACAGAGGGGTACCAGAAACTCCCTAAACTTGCACCCTTTAAAGGAACCCAGTTATCCATGCACACAAAGCCAAAATCCAATCTTAAAATGGATGAACTTTAACAGAATTAGAGTGGATCGAGAGAGAGAGGAGAAGAAACGATAGCAGTAATACAATATCCAAAATTACTCATTTTCTTAAAGGAAATGCTCAGCCCAACATGAAGCTGATGCCTGAAATTTGTCACTATTCTAGTAAACCTTCTTTTAGGGAACCATAGAATGAGGGCGAACAGAGACAGGCAAGCTTGCAACCAAAGGAGAACCATTCAAATGACAAAGCAAGCTTCCCCATCTGAGTCTCACTCACATGTCCCTTCCAAGAGTTTCTGCATCTTTGTTCCACTTGTTTCCTCCAAGTTCCACAATCTCTGGTACAAGTCTGAAGCCAAGAAACATCTGAGTCCTTCTCCCTGTGTCTCCCTCCACAGCACACCTGACTTCCAGGTTCCATGGCCTCACCTGCCTGCTCAGCTCTACCTCCTATTTCCAAATAGCTAGTCCAAGGCAACTGCTTATACATGGGTTCTGGGAAACAGCACTCCCCACTTTATGAAGCTAACACTATATGTTATATCTATGACATCTGAACCTTTCAAATACCCCATGAACTATATACCAAAGTCCCTTCCCAAAGAGGAACAGGAGACCTGTGAAGCAACACAGGCAGGCACAAACACAAACATGGTGGGCTTCTTATTTCTCTTTTCTCCTCAACCAAGGTCAATTTTGCCCTGACTTTTTACCTTCTATTCAAATCCAAACACCTGTAACAAACAGAGATGGATTTGAGTATATTCTCTCATGTCCTTACCACCAGTCTTAACAATAAAACTATTTCCCTACTTCAAAAAGCTGATGTGTTCAGCATTTTGCTATTTATGCACATCAGACAGTTGGCCTATGTTCCACCACCCTGGCATATGGAGAATATTAAATTGCAAGACTTTGAGAAAAATAGCAGAAGCTGAAAGGTCCCTCTGATCTCCACCCCCTCACCTCTCTTCCCTGGAAACAAGAGGGATATACTTCCAATGTGAAAAGTACACTTCTTGTATCAGGAGAAAAGAAGACAGTCGTATCATCACAGACAAGGAATTTAGGGCCAAGAAGTCTGTATAAACAAATCTTTTTAAACTAATCTTTATCTTCCTTGTTACTTAAGCACCATTTAGCCCAAACCCCTGTGTCTTATCAATGCATCACAAATTTATTGTTTCTTTATCTAAAAATGTATGAAAACTTTCTGTCTAATCACTTTGCATCTTTCTTCTTTTGTGAAGTTTCCCAAGTACCTATAAAAATTCAATAAAATGTGAACACGTTTCTCCTATTCATCTGCCTGTTAGCACAATGTTTAGATGGGTCCTTTTATTTCTCTCTCCTCTCCTGTCTATAACTGGACTCAGAAAACTGGAAGGAAGTGTCACCTTGGGTTAGGCCCAGCAAAAGTTTTAGAGAGAACACAGTTACAAACATTAGCTGTGGGTATTTTCGACCCTCCCTGAAGAGGGCCTCCTGGAAAATCATAGTATTAATTCATGACAATAATCTTCTAAAGGTCTGTGTTAAATTTATTTCTAGGCACATTATTCTTTCATCACTATTATTAAAGCAAATATTTCTTCAATTATGTTTTCTAACAGATTCTTTTTTTTTTTTAAGATTTATTTATTCTGTACCCCTGTACAGAACTGGGGTACAGGCCAGAGATGCGGAGAGTGGGAGAGCCACCAGACACAGAGTGTGGAGCAGAACAGGCAGACTGTCGAAGTACACTGCTGAGGGGAGCAGCGGGCAGGTCAGGGGAGGTCTGCCGCGCCATGTGGTCACCCTCGGGGCAGGCGGGGATTGAACTCATGCTGAAGTGGCTTAAGCTTCTTAGTGCTGTGCTTTAACCCTCTGCACCACCAGGGAGGGCCATCTAACAGATTCTTCAATGGAGATCTACTGACTTTGGTCTAGTAATTTTATAGCCAAAGACTTTACTAAATTACCTTTTCATTTTATCATTTTAGATTCTTCTGGTATGATTATCCATATATGCAATAAAATCTGGCTCTGACTTAATATTTTGCCTCTGGTAACAAAAAAATGTCATTAATTATTATCATGGGAACATTAAATATAAGTGACATTATTGGCTTACAATTTCTTTGGTACTTAATAAACAAAGCAATCATGTGATAGTCAATGTAGTTGAAGCTTACATGCAAAAAATACAAAAGAACAGTGCATACAAAATAAATCAATATTAACAAAACAAGTGATGCATGAAATTGCAACTACTAAACACTGGCAAAACTAGAATAGTTTGAAAGAAGACCTTAATGCTAACATGCAACTACTCACCTAAGATAATGATGTGGCTGGCTGCTCTTCTGTGTTGTGTCGATCTCAAAGAAATCCAACTCAACTCAGTTATGCAAAGAAATGTTTCCTAATAGGAAAAAGGACATGGAAAATAACTCCCTAAAATGTTAAACCTATGTAAGTCAATAGACATAATCCAGGTTATATGTAACAATAATATTTTCTGTGCTCCCCAATATTAATAAAATTATAAATTTAATGTGAAATTTACTTCTATCATGTCAAAGAGTAATAGTCATCATTACCTTGAGTTATTCTTTATGTTAATACGAGGATCCTATATTTCACCAATAATTATGACAGATTTTTTTCTCATTTATTATTTTTTTCTTTTTTTGAACATATGCAACTAGAGAATATGTGAACTAGAGAATAAACAATGTAAAAAGATATAGAAACAATATGTAACAAAAGTATTCATAATCACATTATACCTTAAGCTAATTGGCACACTTAGATCTTTTCTTTCTCTCCTTATTGCTATAGATTCATATATTTTATCATTTGGCTGTGCTGTCTAATTATTTTCCCCAGCATTTTTTTTTCCACAAGAACTCAAGGTGTGGGTTTAATTCATTGAGATTTGCATATTTGGCCATCTTTTACCATTCAGCACAATTTGGATTTTAACTGAAAATAAAATATAGGTGGTCTTACTTTTCTAGAGAATTGTAGTACTTGCTGCATTGATTAGCCTGGAGAAATCCAAGTCTAATTTGAACTTTCTTTTATTTAGATTTATGTTTGTATTTTCTGGTCTGTGCTTGGGAAATCCTTTATTAATGATTTCTAGCAAAAAAAATATTAAAATTACGTTGTTAAAGACCCGTCTGAATCATATTTTCCTGGAAACAGGTTTTCCTCTTTCAACATCTACACTTCAAGTCTTACTTTTATATTCTAGCTACCAGGAAGTAGTATAGTTGAGTTCCTTACTCGAGACTGAAATGAGGATTCTTACCAGCTGTTGATTTTGAAGCTGAGACTTTATTGAAAGGATAGAGTGATAGATAGCTTCAGGGAGACTAAAGGATGAGTGTCCCCAGAGGGACAACATCCTCTCCCTTGTATAGGCCACAAGTAGCCTAAGACAAAGGATGATGCTATTCTACAAGGGTGGGGGAGGGTAGGTTGGAGTAACCTGGGAGCCTCTATCAGGGAACATCCTTTCTGTGCCCCATTTTCAGAAAATGGAAAACACATCCCACTTAGATGCAGAGATCTTAGTATTATCATAAAGACAAGGTTAAAGTTCAAGGTTCTTCTCAAGACCCATGCACCCCCAGCTGGGCCCATAGGTTTGTTTGTGGGTCAGCAACAGTTCTACTCTGACTGCTAAGCAAGTTGGCTGGAACAGAATGTACTAGCAATAGAGAATAAGTAATGATTTTTCATCATTACCTCTGTTAAGTATGCCTCATCTTTATATATGTTTGGGTAAGTTAATTCCTCTTTTTATCACTTTAAATATTCTTAACAATCTAGTAACCTTGTGACTTTGTGAGGTCAGTACCTCAAGAAGGGTCAAACAGGCTGTTCTCAATAAACACAGAATGGGCTTTATAGTACTTTAGTGTGAGAATGGGAGATTAGGTCATTGATGGATTCAGTGGCCACCATTCTCATAGTTCTAATAACCCTTGAATCCAGGTTTTTGTTTCTTCTCACCTAAACTATTAGAAGAAAAATTTAAAAGACATCTAAAGTACTGTTTTGATCATATCTCTTTCTATTCAGTGACTCTTCATTAGCTACAGGATATATTCCTCTATAACTTAGCTTGTCATTCAAATCTCTCTATTTTTGTCTCCTCTCTTATTTCATATTACAATTTAGCAATCAACTAAACTTCATTTCCCACATAGTCTTCTATTTCCAGTATCCTTACTCTATTCTTCACTGGGTCTTCTATGAATTAAAATGTGACACCAATGTCCTTTTGTACAATTTTTTTCAACAACTTAAGCCAGCTGTTATCTCCATCTTCCTTGCATTATAATTCAACCAATCAATTAATTATACAAATAAAGAGTTGTAATGTGGAAAAAAACTATGCTAAACAGGTTTTGTTTTTTTTTTTTTTTTTAAGATTTCACTTTGCTTTTTTTCCTGAAGATAAATTTTCTGGTAGTAAGAGAAAAAAAAAATTCCCTCTGAAATGAAAGGTGGATAGTGTAATGTAATTTGACAATTTTTGTAATAGATATATATGCTATCAATTTGTGTTATTTCCTATTTTTTCATGGTATAAGCAGTATCTTGAAAAAGGCAAAAGCTGGTGTTTTCATTTTTCTAAATTTTTCTTTAGCCCTCATAATATGGACAGTAGTAGTTTTAACTGAAATAAATAACTCTTTCCTGTGTATCAAATTCTAGTTAGATAATGTTCTCTGGTCCAACACTTGCAAGTTTCAGTTTTTTCCCAAAAATTAAATGTTGGTCTGATTCCAGAATGCTTATAGTGAATTCCTTACTCATCTGACAATAGTGGTATTCAGTAAATATTAATTTTAGGTGAATGCCTTATGATTGTTAGCCTATATTTATGAGGCAGTTTTATAAAATCAATATGCCTATTGTAATTGTGTTACTGTGTGTGTGTAAACAAAAGCTCAAAGAAAAAATGTATGTTATGATCTTGTTCCATTAACTAGTGTTAGTGCCTAGCTAAACACAACCTAATAATTAACAATCACACTAAATTTCATTTAATAGATATACTTAATGTTATCTCAAGCCTGTTTTCAAAAAGAGTATAATTTTTAATATTAAAATTGCAGCAAGGCCAAAATACTAAATATCACTGAAATATTCACACAGTGACATCACATCAAGAGATCTGTTCCTATTTTATACCATAACAGTGTAAGGATTTTTTATATTCTTTTTAGGATAGCTAATGAAAATATGTTTCTTCTTATTCTTTTACTAATTGATATGAACATTGACAGTTTACATTACGTATCCCTATTAGAAAACAGATCCCAGAAAGTTATTCCAACTTTGTAATTCTGAGACACATTCTAGAGGTGTATTATACCATGTCTTCAACAAAATTCAGTTTACATACTATTGAAGCCATAATAAAAATATATTTAAAAATACCTTTTTAAAATTAAACCAGGCAAAATTTAAAACATAGTATATATCTCTCTGAAACCTTATGAACAATCCCATTTTGGTGTGCTATAAATCAATAATTTTATTTTTATGTTTCTACAAATTTTCTATACATGTACAATTTACATATATAGAACATTTATGTACCTAGTATCACTTTCTTTAATATATTTCCATGTTAAAATTAAATATTCATTTCTACTAGCAATTATTTTTATACACTTACTAAAGTTTTTCTAACTAGTAAAATGAAATGTTATGTAGGTACTTTAAAAAATCATACATTTCTTAAATAATAATAAGTTACAAATTCTTTCAGGAGATAACAGCTGTTGAAGATATTCTAAAACATCAAATTTAGCTTATAAAATCTTAATTATAAATTTCAAACTCTAAAATGAGAGAAAAATTGAAAGTAAAAAATAAATTATGATTTTCACTGAAATGCAATGCAGGCTTATATTTAAAATTTGGGTGAGTGACATCGATATGTTTGTATCATGAGGAAGAATAAATGACTAAGAGATTTAATTTTATTGTATTCAGATGTGTGGACACCTATTCTTCTGATTAGAAAATTATACTCAATTTTGATCATTCCTGAGATGTGATGCAAAATTGGCAAGAAGAAAACACTGGGGAAAGTAACATATGCTCTGTCTGTATCATGAACACCACGCAAAAACAGTAAATGAGGGCATATTTTATTTTCCAACAGATTCAAGATCCTTCGTAATTTATCCAGATTTAGAACTGGAAAAAAAATCAAAATTCCAATTACTCGCAGTCATTTCAAATTATATTTCTTTTCTCTAAGATTTTGGCATTTCTTCTTAACTTCTTGTCATTTGGAATTTAATTAGTGTGTTCATGCTATTTTTTAAAAACACTGAACAGTACTTTATTTCTAGAATATAAATCCCTTTTGGAAATCGGGTGTCAGTATCACCACATTATTTTCAACTATTGGTTTTCACACTTTTTGGAATTCTTTTGTAGCTTTTAAGAAACATATCCAACACATATTCAATCCTACTTGGCATATTGTTGAAAAGATTAAATTTGAGACATAACAAACATGTCTTGCTAACATTAAGATAAATTGTGTCTCTCACTTTTTTTCTTTTTGACAAGGTATGGCATTTTGACACAGATAAGATTAGACATATGCAAATTTTTCCTTACAAATCAACCTCATAAAAAAAGAGCAATACTGTATAATCTCAAAAAGACTTGCAGTTGAGTTTTTGGCTTTTATATATTTCATAAGTTTCCAGTAAAAGGGCACTTGAGGTTATTTTAAGATTTACAAAGTCATCCATTTTCAGTGCAGTTATTCTAAAACTCATAATCAAACCTAAACATGTCTACTTTAAGGAAATATCATTATTTCTAATTCAAGAGAAACAGAAGTGTGTTTGAGATCGATTTTGCAAAAACTGTCAAACAGACACTTTGCAAATGATCATGTTGTGTTTGGGTTATTTCTCACAATGCAGCATTTTCTTTGAGGTCAGAGATAATAATATTGATGTTCTCACACTAGTTGACATATTTCCTCCATTTGTTGGCATCTACTAAATGATTTCACTAAATATTAAGGGCACACCTGTAATGTTTACAAGAATTTGACATTAAAAATTAGTTTTATTTGGATCTGTAAGAAATAAACCTAAATAAGCACCAAGGAGGGAGGTAAAAGAACGAAGAGGGTGTGCTATGGTGTTTGACTATGAACATTTTGGGGATAGCCAAATAAAATCTCAATTAAAATTAAATAAATTATTTTCTCTTAGCCTTTTGGCTATGGTTAAAGTAAATTAAAAAATCAATTTAAGCACTTATTGGAAAAAACAGGAAGCATATTATCAGTAGAAGTTACTATAATCATGTTCACATTTTGAGAATAAAATAACATGGGCAAGATAGCAAAGTACAATGTGATACTCCATCATCTTATATTTTCATGAATAAGCGAAAACATATTTCTTATTAAAAAGAAAGTTTAAGTATTTAATGCATCCTTGCAAACATGGATGGACAGACAGGTGCCTCCATACCTGGACACTACCGAGCTGTAAAAAGACATGAAACACTGACAATACACAACACTGTTAAATCTCCAGATAATTATGGAGAGTAAAAGTTAGATAAAAAAGAGTACATACTATATAATTCCAGTTATGTAAATTAGAATGACAAATAGTAGATTTATTGGTAGCTTGAAAAATGGAAGAAGGTAATGGGAGAAACAGATTGCAAAGGAGCTTAAGGAAATTTTGAATATAATAATCCATTTTCTTGATTATGGTATAGTTATATGTAGACATTTAAAAGATTACATAGTTTAGGAATGTATATATTGTTGCATGCATGCTATCTCACCATCAAACCATAGGTAGCAAAAAAAAAAATAAATCAATCAAAATATATACTCAAGATAGAATAAACATTAAATCTAAAAATCAAGGAAAAATTCCAATGATTCTTGTGAAAAATTGATGAAAACTTGATTTAAAAAAAAACAAAAACACATGATCGTTAAAAGTTTTCAAAATTCTACATTTCAGGGGTCTCCCTCGGCCTTGGGGGTAAGTCTCAGTGCTACTAATGAGTAGGCCCACAGCTGTGGTCTGAATGATCCGCACCAGGGAGCTGACCCACATGGCACAGGAGACCTCTCCTGACCAGCCCGCTGCTCCCTTCATCAGTATACTTCAGTAGATATGCCTGATCTGTCTCCATTTTGTCTCTGGTGAAGCCTCTTACCACCCACACCTATGGCCTGCACACTAGTTTACATAAAAATAAATTCAAAAATAAGATAAACTCTAGTTTGTAAAACAAATCTTTAACCAGATTTGAAAACAGAGATAAATGTTTCTTATTTTCTTAGGTTCATAATTTTTTGGGCACCAACATGGTCTTTAATTCAGCATTTGTATTTACTAATATAAAATGAAATAAATAAATTTGTCTATTTTATAACTGGAAGTGGAATGGATGGGAGAAAGAAAATGTGTTTTATGTAACTATAAAATACTAAAGAAAAAACACTTTCTCTCATCCAAGTAGTCAGTTAATTTAATCTTACCTACAAATATATAAATTAATGTCATCATCATCAGCTCTATTATTATTATTATTATTATCATCATCTCTACTTCATGGTTGAGAAAACAAAAGGACAGTTATCTAATGGTCCCTGGACAGACTCGTGAATTCCGTCTGTCTCATTGTATTGTCTCTGCTCCTCACTATATTGTATTACCTCTGAAGTTACAGTGAAAGGTTGAACAGTATAATAAGGAAAAAGTTTTAACTGAATTATTTTTTCATAAAGAAAGATTACACTAATCAAATACTGTAAAAAGAGAGTATCTGCTGTTTAATATGTGAGTGTTATAAATCATGTATCAGAAAAAACGTAAAATGTTTTAAGGATTTATTTTTTTTCCTGGGGACAGATTATTTATTACTTTTTAAACTTGGAAATACTTATTTTGAAATCAGAAATAAAATGTTTCATTTGTTATTTATAAAACCTCCAGTGCTTTTAGGTGAGATATGCAGACATGGGAATGTAATTGCATGAAAGAAAGAGCTGTATGTATGACTACACATCTTGACTATTTCCATAATTTTAAAATGTTAGACATAAAATTATATTCTTTAATTTTTGCTGAGGATATCTGAGGTCATATAAATAATATTATTATTCTTTTATACATTGATATAATTCTTGCATTTTTTTATATTGTAATGATTCTGACTGATAGAGAGGTGGGGGCAGTTGAGATGAATTGACTTAAGTTAGTAATTAAAAGGTGTCCACTTGACCATGATAAACATTTGAGGCAAAGAAAAATAAAAACCTAGCTGTGCACTGAAGCCAAGAACAAAATTAAAACTTACTGGTGATCTTGATAACACACCTCTGTAAGCAGTGTTTATACAGCATTCAATTAAACTTATCTTTTATGTGATCTTCAAGACATTCCGCAGATTTTGTCCTCTGTCATTGGAGGCTCTGCCCAGAGCAGTCCTCTCTGATCCAGCTAACTGCAGTAAGGGGAGTTCCAGAACCTGAAGGTCAACATTCTTGCTGATTTTGTAAAACTTGTCTTAAACCTCCTCCATCGTAATAATTGAACTGAATGTTTATATGGTTATAATGTAGATTCCCCCATAAAAAGCATATTGTGATTACATGCAATTGTCTTTACTCATATGTGAACCCCACACATTCTGGTAGGAATTACACTGTTGAGAAAAAAACAAAACAAAACAACAACAACAACAACAAAACACCTATTATAGTAATTTATCTAGCCACGCCTACCTACATTCCAATTTACACAGGACTGCTCTGGTCTTAGCACTGAAAATTCCATCACCCAAGAAACATCTTAGCGAGGAAAACTAGGATGACTGAGCTCTTTAATTAATAAAATTAGAAAAGAAAATTCAAGAAAAAGAGCTTTGAATGCAAAATTATTCCAAAGAAATCAAATCAATTACATTTATATTAACGTACACTTCGACTTTAGCAGGTAGAAAGATCGTAATTTTAGCTCTTCCTGGTGGCACAGTGGGTTAAAGTGCAGCAACAAATGTTAGGCGCAGCTGTTTCTGGGCCAGTTTGATCCCTGGCCTCGGAGGAGAGCCACATGGCGCAGCAGATCTTTCCTGCTTCGCCCGCTGCTCTTCTCAGCAGTGTACTTCCTCGATCTGCCTACTCTGCTCCCCGTTCTGTCTCTGGTGAATCCTCTCACCGCCCCTGCTCCTTTCGCCTGTACCCCAGTTCTGTATGCGTAAATAAATCATTTTTAAAAATCATAATTATATATATATATATATATATATATACACACACACACACACACACACACACACATGTGTGTGTAACAATTAGGTTAATTCAAAAATTGCTCATTCTGAGGTTATTACATACCAAATTCTATGTCATATTTTTGAATACAAAAACAGATAAATTGCATGCTCTATTAAAAACAAAAGAAAAAAAGGAAATGAGTATTCACCTAGGTTGTTCTGACACACTCGTAAGGCTTACTCACAGTATTATAGAATTTTACAGCAAAATAATTCATCATCTTCACACCCGCAGTAAGGAGTACACAATGGGAAAACCCCAGATGACCAATACACATAGCATGGGAAACATTCATGAGGAATGTGACCATCTGGAGAAAATTGTACTTACTGAAGAGCAGTATAAATGTAGTCACTTCTACACTGGGACGGTGAGAAGTGAAAATAATAACTGACACAGAGAAACTTTTCTGGGAAATTGAAAAATATGAATAGTGAATTTTAACATTCACCAAGTTTTTATTATGTGCCAGTGACTATTTTCTAATATGCTTGATTAGTCCCAAATAGCCTGCCTATTTGGAGTCTACTTCATTTCCTTATAAGAAACAGTAAAGGTATCTCTAAGTCTTTCAAAATTTCAACAATTGAGTTTCCCACTATAACTACTGGGAGCCAATAATTGAATTATAAAGCAGAATACAAAATATACTATTAACTGTGAAAGGTTATGTTACTTCCATGAGGTAATACTTGTTTAGTGTACAAAAGCTGTATGAGTCTACAAAGAAAACACTGGTATCCAAGTAAACCTTACAGGACCATTTTAGTCCTCACATCTGCACAATATATTAGTTACTAATTGTTGACAGGGGTAAATACTGAAGTACCATTATTTCTGATTATGAAAAAGTCTGCTAAATATTGCTTATAATTATGGAGACAGGAAATCTTAGCTCAGCATTCAAGTACAGTAGGTAAAACCTGGATTTTTTAAAAATATATATATATATATATATATATACCTTTTAGAGTGGTAAATTTTCTAGCTTAACATGCAAACAGAAGACTACAAATACAATTAAATCAATTTAACAATGTAAAATTAAACTTTTAATAACTAGGTAATAAAGTTGAGTTTATTCAATGCCATTATTTGAATCTGCTCACATATTCTGCATCAAAGACATTCAATTTGAAATGTCAATTTTGACAAAATTAATGTGTAACAAATAATCCAGTAAAATTTATTGAGTTGTTGGAACAAAGAGGAAGAGTTTAATAATTTAAAACAACAACAACAACAACAAAAAATGTGTAATATAATAGGGAATATATTGCCAAAATTAAGGTAGTTATTTTGTATTATTTAATTGCAAATGTCTTGGCTACTAAGCTAATCCTCAGGGTCCTCATTAAACTTGCTTTAGAGCCAACAGTTAATATAACAATTCAGGGGCCAAAAAAGCATTATCACTGGTGAGGCATTTTTCCTTTTTGAATTAGAGATATACTCAGAAAATATAAATTACTTCTGCAATACAAATTCAAAGTAATTTGCTCCAGACAAATTCTGATCATGTCTACTCTTCACATTTTTTTTTCATCTTGCCAGATAAAAGATAAATAATATCACACATTTAGCTCTGTCTAACTAGAAGAACCCAAATGAACGAAGAAAATATTTTTAAGGTATCAGTGGCATCATAGCAAATAAAAGCCTATGACAGAAATAATGTATTAATGATCATTTGAACTACAGTGGGTTAAAAGCACACCCTGGAGGTGCAGTGGGTTAAAAGCACAGCACAAAGAAACTAAAGCCACTTCAGCGTGAGTTCGATACCCAACCCGGAGGTAATCCACAGGGTATTGCAGACCTCTCCTGACCTGCCCACTGCTCCCCTCAGCAGTGTACTTTGTAGATCTGCCTGTTCTGCTCCCTACTCTGTCACTGGCAAATCCTCTCACCACCTCTGCACTTCTATCCAGTACCCCAGTTCTGTATACATAAATAAATAAATCTTTAAAATAAAAAAAAAAGATAATTTGAACCAATAAAAGTGTTACATTTAGGTACAACTGTTGCTTTTCATGCAAATTCTAGTCATGGTTATATAACATGACCCTGGCATGCCATAAAAGATATTAAGAATAAGAATTGAACTATGAACTTGTTGAGTATTTTAATTGTATTAAGGAGTAATTCTACTGAATTTTAGAAACTTTTGTTCAGATTTAAAATAAGTTAGTCAATGATAACTAAATATTACTAATTTACGCTCAAGTATATAGGCAATTTCATAAGGGAAGTTATGGATAGAATGAATTCATAAGAACTTCAATTCTTCTTTGAAAATTTCAAGCTGTAAAAATGATTAACAATGGATTTGCAATTTGGCAAGTTTCTGTAATATATTATACCTTTTCTTGACAATGATCACATCTGACAGAAATCACCACTAAATATTGTAATATTCTTGAATATGTGTCTTAAAGAGGACAAAATATAGTCAAATTGCCCCTTGGTTCTTATTTTTTAAGTGGTTATATTGTTCACACTAGAAAAAATGATGTATTATTTTCACACTGTTAAAAATTGAAATGCTTCTATTTCAGTATATTTAAGTTATTAATGTGATTTGTTTTAGTTGAGCTTATTTTGAAGCATTGTCTAAGGTTGGTTGCAAGTAAAAGAAATACACAAAATAACTTCTGTTTGAGAAAGATAAAACTTTCTTTGTCCCTCACGTAGGAGTTTACTGGTAAAAGATGCAGTGCTGTAAGCAAGTTCTCTTAAAAGTGAATATTGCATATTTCCTGAATACAAAAGGATTAAGAAAAATTAAGAATTGGAATGAATGTAAGGTTTATCTTAGGCAAATAGATGGGATGAATACAATTAAGTATTTAAGTGTAAAGGCATAATGGGTTGAAATTTAGGTATGATGCAGCAAAATTTCAGATGTAAAACACTGAAAATTTTACCTGAATCATGGGCAATTTTTTTTCCTGAAATGTCATATTTGAGGATTATCTATTGACCAATGGTAGATTTACTTATTTGTTTTTTTTTCACTTTTCAGATAACTGATTCAATTTAATGTTTGCATTATTATGTCTTAATAGTCACAGTACATTTATATTAGTAATTAAGAGAGAGTAATTAAGAGAATCATGTCTAACATGATTCTGTCCCGGATTACTTATCATGTCATTTGTACACAGTACTGCAGATAAAATACCTCTATTAAGGGTGGAGTACATAAGGGTGTACACCTTTGATAAGTTTGACACTGGCCTTGGTAAATTATAAGTATCCCTATAAAGTCTCTGTAAGAAAAAGGACACAAATGTCTATGATCAGGAAAGAATTTGTTCATGGGAATGGAGGTTACAATTCATATGGAATATTAAACCATGGGCATTTTGTCAAAAAAAAAATAGTGTATAGAACAAGGAGCTAAAATGACAGTTTTTGAAAAAGCAAAAGAGAGCAATGTTCTTCAAATAAATTGAACAAAAAACAATGACATTTAAGTGGGACCATGAAAGACCTCAAATAACAAAAGAAACCTGAAAAAACAGGGAGAAAAATGGGCATTACAGTACTCACTGGCTGCTCCACTCTACTATATAAGCTTTTATTATGAAACTCATGCCCTACCTCTACATGACAATAATCCTGGTATTTAATACATTCTTTTCTCTATGTTAATGTCCAACAAAAGACTATTCTCTCAATAAACTAAAACAGTAAAGGAATCTACTAGATTTATTTTTATTCTAATCCTAGGACTAGAATATGTTTGCACTTTATGTCCCAAAGATATTATTGCTTTCTACAATATTCCTTGCTTTTGTTTAACAAAAATCTGTTACTCCCCTCAGGCTACCACAACAGAGTACCTCAGAATGTGTGCCAATAAACAGCATACATTTGTAACCTCATATTTGGAGAGACTAGATGTCCAGAAATAACATGTTAGCAAAGCAGTACTTCTAAACCATTAGGAGAGTAAAATTCCTTGCGCTTTTCAGCTTCTAATAGCACTACGTGTATTGTTAGTTTATGACAGTCACTCCACTCTCAACCACAAAATTCATCATCCTTCTTCCTCCTCCATCCATGGGTCTTTATATTAGCAGACGTGTACATGGATTTTTCCTCCCTGTGTCTGTTTTCTCTTATAAGGTCAGATGTCATACTGCTTTAGGGTTCACCCAAATTTAGTATGACATCGTTAACTTGATAACACCCACAAAAGCCCTATTCCCAGATAAAATTTCATTTACAGGTATAGGGTGGAGGGTAAGATTTCAACACATTTTAGGAGACACAATTTAATCATAACATATTTGAGGCTTATAGTCAAACACTATATATATTTGTTCTTCTGTTCTGAAAATCCCTGATCTGCATTCCCCAGCCCTTGTGAAATGACTACTGGCCAATGGAGTGACAGGCAGCTAAATAAACACGGATCCCAAAGATGGTTGTGGATTTTAGAGAACATATTTTGTTTGTGTGGTATCCATGCAATTTTAATTGCTTGGGTCACTTAGTCATATTTTGGGGACAGCTTCCCTGAATGATAACATTTGAAATGTACACATTTGAAATAAACTATATACATGCACACATTTTGACTAACATTAACATCTTTAGTAAGAAAAGGTTTTAAACTCATGTGCTTATTATTTAATACTTGACACAATATTTAAAAATGAAGGATAAAAGTGTATGTGAAGACCTCAGTTAGGAATTCTCATATACCTAGAGCTATATTTTTAAGATTTTGCTTACTTTATTGATCTCATGGATTCTGTTTTGGACAATATATTTAACATGAAAAAAACTTGTGATTAATATTATGCCCCCAAATTCTTGAAAGTATTATAAAAATGACATAGTTTGCATATTCATCAACATAAGTATATTTAAATACCTAGAATGCAAAACTAAATCAGACAATATTCCTTACAATATCAAGTTATATTCCTAATTTTTCAGGAACTCTTACATATCTATGTGTCAGAGAAACATGTGTAGACTAGAGTGTCTGTGCCCACATGCTCATTCATTTATTCCTCTACCTAGTAATTTAATGGATATTTTTGTACTTACAATGTTTAGTGCTCTCTGCTTGGAGTTAAGTGTAGCACCATGAAACAAATAGGCAGGTTCCAACTTGCAATGACTTCACAGAACATGAGACTGCAAATAAAGAAATGATGATACAGGTGTATAATTACATGCTGCAAAAGTGTTAGGAATGAAATAAAGAGGGAGACAGGCGCATAGCAAGGGGTTCTGACCTATCGTGGGTTGATTATGGAACATATCCATGAGAAAATGCTATTTTTCACAGAGCAACTAATGCTGAGAAAGAATGAGTTGATCCAAGAATAGTGCAAAGTGTTTTATGCAGAGGAAAGAGGAAACTCAAAGGCTCTAAAGATGCAAGATTAATTCTAGGAGTGCAGAGAACTTCTAAGAAAATATGCAAAATGAGACTGAAAAAAAAAATAGGCACCAGCACTGGCAGGAAGTTGCAGCCATATTAGGGATTCTGTTCCGTATACTAAGACAAATAAACAGCGTGGTCATATCTCCAATTTGAAAACATTATTTTGCCTGCAATTTGATGAGGGAAAAATTGGTTCAGGGAAATAACTTAGGAAAAATCAGTAATATTTCAGGTAAGAGATCATTGCACTTTAGAAATGAGGATTTGGAAGGAGAGGAGTACACAACTTTGACAAATATTTTGAATGTGCAGTATGTATACACTATGATACAGGTATAAAAAATTACTATTTTCTAGGATAATAAATATCTGTTCTTTGCAACACCATTCCTGCTCAGGGCATGTCTGTGCATATTTGTAGACACAGGCATGTTGGGGAGTTAGGAATGATATGGGCCAAAGATATGACAAACCTCCCTCATCAATAGTCCTTCATTATACTTCAAAATGATCTACAGATTCTCTTTGGAATATTCAATCAATTCCATTTTCACCTCCAAAATATTATTTTCCTTGTGATGATGTACTTTTTTTTTTCCTCTCTCTTACTTTCCTGTTTGAAATGAGAGGTCTAGACAAAGCCTCTCTGGTGGGAGAAAGGCCACGTGTGTTTGGCTGTCTTTTCTATGCACTTAGTGGGTTATTTTGCTCTTTGGTCATTGGAGTCTGGGTACTATTCTCTGAGGTACAATCTGTTCTGCCTTTGGGGAAATACAGCACTGCAGAGAGTAGTTTTAGGTTATCCAAAATCTGTTTGTGTTTTCCTTCCCTAGAATTCTTGATTTTCTATCCCTAAATATTTTGTTTTGCCACATCATTTAACCACCTGTCCTCCAAGCCACATCCACCTTCAGTATCTTACTAAACTTCTCTATTTCATGTTAAGAAGGGACTTTCCCATCATATCATGCAAAAAAAAAAATCAGTTTAATTTTTATTTTTTGTCATCCAGATTATGCTTTATAACCCACACATCAGTTTTTCTGCATAAATAAATAAAAATATGTAGGAAGTTATTACCTTGTTACAAACTTGATTCTGACCTACTCTTTTCTTGAAATTTCAACACTTAGAAACATAAGACTTGAAGGAATTTTATCACTGAAAAAGTGGTTGCAAAACTACCATGATTCAAGAGTTCAAAGCAGGATATAAGGAAATATTGATATATAGAGAATAATCTGCAGTCTGTATGGCTAAAGTGATACCATCACAAATGTAAATTAAACATCAAATGGCCTTAGAACTTATTAACTTAATGAATAAAAAGACATACATAATTATAGGTTTTCTCAAGGAAAGGGGCTTGAAAAAGTTTGTCTTCTCAATCAAATGAGTTGTATTTTATGTACTAGTTATATTCTGTAAAGGGACTACTTTACTTCCTTTATACACGAAGAGTGAAAATACTGTTAGAAAGAAACCCCCAAATATATCCAAGAGAGAAACACTGGCAAGTGTCCTAGACTAGTGAAAGTTCATTATGTGTGCCTTCCAACACAAAGCAAATTATAATCACTAATAATATTTTTCTTCTGACAATTTATTTCAAATATAATGTTCTTAAATTTTATTAGTGAAATAGCAATCCTCAAATAAAACTCTTCATTCCAAAACACTAATGCTTTTAAGTAAATAACTAAATGGTAATTAAAGTATATCATATTCTGTTCTATATTTTGATTCTCCCATGAATAATATATTGATTCTGGAAGAAATACCTAACTAAACCTAAGATTTCAGGGGCACAATTCCCTCATTTTTAAGGAATATTTCCTTAATATATGAATGAAAGTTACATTCATATACATATACACTTACATTCATATACATTCCTTGCAGAAATGTAAGGAATAAATAAAAACGCTTGATTATCATAAGTTATACAAGCTTGGAGGTAAGGGTTTCAAGATGTTGGGAAATAATTTCAATATCAGAGTGAGGAAAATATGAGTGAATTTTCCTTAATGATAAATACACGCCAATTGGCATTCTTTCTTATACTGTACAAATATTAGCTCTTGAGTTATGAATTGCTATTTGAATCTACAGTTCTGAATCTTTGAAATTTACTACTAAAATTCTTAAGTTTTTTTTTTAAGATTTATTTATTTATGCAGACAGAAATGGGGTACAGACCAGAGGAGCAGGGGCAACGAGAAGAATCACCAGAGACAGAATGGGGAGCAGAACAGGCAGATCAACGAAGTACAGTGCTGACAGGCACAGCTGGCAAGACAGCAAGAGTCTGCAACAACATGTGGGTCACCTCCAGGTCCGGGATCGAACTCACACTAAAGCGTTTGCTGCTAGCATGCAGTGCTGCACCCTAACCCGTTGCGCCACCAGAGAGGGCCCAGATTCTTAAGCAAAATCTTCATTTTGCTTCCAAAGTAAGATGTGTCTCCTTCCTACACTACCACCTATCTTCTCCTCTTAGCAGGAGCACAGCTAAAGTCTTTTTATTTCTTCAATAGAATCAAGCGAAGGAAGTAAATGAAGTACATTATAAGATGGTTAGGGAACACTAATGTTCAGGGAGAACAGTGGGCATGAACATGATGTAGCTCCTCAATTGCTGAAAGAATCTTGGTAAAGTGGACACCAGCTGTGTTAGTACAGATGCCCATTTTTGCTTAACGATTGCAGACCAGACAACAAAGCAACCAGTGGCTCTGTCTAATGAAATGAAAAATGTCAGGTAAATCAACTTGTGAATGAATGGTAGAAAGCAGATGCAAACAAAAGTATATTAAAAACGAGTTCTTGAGCCCTCCCTGGTGGCATAGCAGATTAAAGCACAACACTAAATGTAAAGCCACTTGAGCATGAAATCAATCCCTGCCCTGGAAGTGACCCACATGGCGTGACAGATTTCTCCTAACCCACCCGCTGCTCCCCTCAGCAGTGTACTTTGTCAGTCTGCCTGATCTGCTCCCCACTCTGTCTCTGGTGAAGCCTCTCACCACCCCTGCACCTCTAGTCTGTATCCCTGATCTGTATGCATAGATAAATAAATCTTAAAAAAAAATAAGTTCTTAGCATGGATTCAATACTAACTGCTAATTTAATTTACATATAATTTAATAAAATATAATCCCAACAAATAAAAATATCTCTTTTTTAAGATTTATTTATTCATTCATATAGAACTGGGGTACAGGCCAGAGATGTGGAGGGTGAGAGGATTCACCAGAGATAGAAAGGGGAGCAGAACAGACAGATCTTCGAAGTACACTGCTGAAGGCAGCAGTGGGCGGGTCAGGAGAGGTCTGCCTCGCCATGTGGATCACCTCTGGGGCAGGTGGGAATTGAACTCATGCAGAAGTGGCTTAAACTTCTTAGTGCTGCGCTTTAACCCGCTGTGCCACAACCTGCTGCACCACCAGCAAGGGCCAAAGGAAAGTATCTTAAAGCAAGAAGACTTATTACTGATAACTAGCTCATCCACCTACCACACACATCTTCTAGGAGTTTTATGTATCATAGGATATGTAGGCAATGATTTGGCCTCTGCTTAGAAAACCCTAAAAAACAAAGCTTCCTCCTTATTTTAAAGAAAAAAGTCATTGCTAGTATTGCTTTTTAATAAGTTGTAGTTATTGACACTTTGAAGTGAACACACTTGGTAAACATTTCCACAAAATTTTAATTTGATATTTGAGGCAAGACAAAATTTATACAAATTTTCAAATGCTAGACCTTTAGAAATTTAATAAAGAAGGTGAGATAACATTAGCAATTTCTCCTTTTTCATCTGTTGTCTAATGCCAAGTCCTTTTAAAACACTTCTTTATGAGGTTCAGGTTTACAGAAATCATGATCATAAATCTTAACACTCACAGACCTCTACATTTTATTTCATTTTTGAATACAAAGCTAGTTTATTTAAACTTCTTAAATACCCAATTCTCTATATTGTTGTATATGATAATAAATAAGAATGTCAAAGGATAATATCAGCATCTTAGCATTACTATAACCCTTTATTTTAAGAGTCACTTAGTTTAAGCTCACTTATGAAAGAATAGCTAATAATATTCTTATTTATAAGATAAAATTAACAAAATATAGATCTCCTTTCTTGAACAACTTTTGTCTAATTTGTTCGTAATATTGTTAAGAGTTGGTGCATATCTAATTGATAGAAAGCATTAAATGATATTATGTTGATAAACTATTAAGTTAACATATAATTTGTATGTACGTTTCTTTCTAGTTTTAGCTTTGAACCTAAACTTGCTTGACAGATGACAGATAGACAGACAGATAGATGTTAGCATTCACACACACACACACACAAATAGAAAATGAAAGATGATCACCTATATAACAGATGATAGATCTAATAAATAGCATAATAATCTAAGTTAGATATAAATTAGCAATGTATTGAATCAACAAGTCAGATTGAGTACTCTACCTTGTCTATCACATTTCAGTGGTAAAGTAGGTATATAACATTTCTCTTACGCAATAAACAGAACAGGAAATAATTTACATATATAATAGAAATAGATAAGATTCTCTTGAACCATTAGAGAGCAATAAAATTGTATATCACTATATATACCTAAATCCTTGAAATGTGCATCTTTGCACTTATGAAACCATAACTATATTTCTGAATAGAATATATTATGAACATGAGCTAGATCTTGAGAAATACTAATAGGACCTGAGAAAATAAAATTTATTGTACATATTTGTATAGTTATGGTGGTGGGAACTAGGTACTCTGCAAGTTCATATTGCAAAGATAAAATAAATCCAAGTAATTATCAGGAAACTGAATCTACATGAATAGCACCAGAAAATGTGTCCCCTTCCTCTTCTCTTTATACCTTAACTGAAAAAAAAAAAAAATCAAAACTATGTTTGTATTTCTCTCTTCATTCCCACACCCCTTTGTTGAGAACAGAAATTAGAAGTAGGAGAAACAGGAAAACATCTCAATTATGAGTAATGCAGGAGGGATGCAGACTTGAAATTCAGAAAATAGGTCACCAGTGTCATGAAAAGCACAATAACCCATCCTACTCCACATTTTTGTGGGTCTCTTTGGAGTCACTATCAACGATAAGGACAAATGGGTATTCTCTTGCCATAATAAGTAGACAAACAGATATCAACAAATATTTCAGAAAAAGCAAAACTCCTTAAAGAGAAACAAATAACATATTTTATGAAAAGAATATTAGGAAAAGAGTGTTAAGTCGGCCCTCTCTGGTGGTGCATCGGGTTAGGAGGCAACAATGTAAGCTAGCTGCAGCTGTTTCAGTGCAAGTTCGATCCCCATCCCCAGAAGAGATCCACATGGCGTGGCATACCTCTCCTGACCCACCCGTCGCTTCCTTCAGCAGTGTACTTCATCCATCTGCCCGTTCTGCTCCTCACTCTGTCTCTCACCACCCCTGCACCTCTGGCCTTTACCCAAGTTCTGTATGCATAAATAAATAAATGTTAAAAAAAATATTAGATGCAACACTAGTTTACCTTTAAAAAAAAAAGTTGGCAAGTCAACAATTTAATGTCCACTTTTTTTTTAAGATCTATTTTTATTTATTTATGCATATAAGTACTAGGATACAGGCCAGATGTGTGTGTGGGAGTGAGGGGAGAGGGTGAGAGAATTCAGCAGACACAAAGTGGGGAGCAGAACAGGTGGATCTACTGAAATACAGTGCTCATGGGAGCAGTGGGCAAGACAGGAGAGGTCTGTTGCGCCATGTGGGTCACCTCCCTGGCTGGTGATCAAACTCAGCCTGCAATGGCTGTTTATAGCTTGATAATGCTGAGACTTTCATCCCTCTGCCACCAGGGAGTCACATCCAACTCTTTTGTCAAATACAGCTTAGAAACGGAAAATATTAGCATCAACATTTGCTACTAAATATGACAGAAATTTGTTTCAATACCAATTAAAACAAACAAAACACTAAAGGCATTTTAGTTGACTGGGTAAAACTGAGTACTCACTGAATACCTGGCAATATGAAATTACTGTGGATTTTTATTTTTTGCTTGATAATGTATTATATTCATATACTAAGAATTTTATTCTTTAGGTACTAATAAATATGTTCGTATGTGAATTGATACAAGAACTGAGGTTGCTGCAAATAATACATGGCAGAGTGGGTGGGTAAAGTAGATGGTAGCAGAGATGAAAAAGGATTCATAAGTTGATAATGAAATTCTTGTGATGGCTACATGAGAACCTTATTATCCTGTTCACTCTATTTTTACATATACTTGAAATTGGCAGAAAAACAGAGGATACAAAGATTAGGAGCAATGGAATGAGTTAGAAAGATAGTCTGGAAGATTAAGGCCATTTGTCAGTTGTACCCTCAGAGTTTATCTGTGAATAAAGCAATAAAGCATCCATAATTTACAACTTTGTCTAATGATGTTTCAATAAGAGGGGATATATATATATATATATATATATATATATATATAAATGTGTAACACAGTGCTAAAGAAAGACACCTATCTTCATAACAGGCTGTTGAGTTAAAGCAGAATGCACGTGAAAATCTCCAAAAAGCTGAATTACGTACAGTGTGGAAAATAACATTACAAAGTAAATAAGAAATAAAAAAAAATATTTTAAAGGAAGTGAAGTAAGTGATCAGTTATGCAAACAAAAATAATGTATGTATATATGCATGAATGTTTTGTATATTCAAACACATTAGAGGTTAAAGGCAGAGTAATAAGAAGTGAAAGAAAATTACATTGTAACTAGATCACCAAAAGCATTGCAAGGTGGATGAGAGTTATGTACCTTCAGTTCAATAATGGTTTTAAAAGTAAAACTGAATGGAACAGAAAAAAAAAAAACAACAACCAGAAATAACACCACCTTCCTTGTCACTAAAGTTTATACTACTAGTGAAAACCAGTTAATTGTATCATCTTTTTCATTACTTTTCCACTTATTGTCACTCTTCCATACCAAACACAAGCTTCAAAATCTTTTCGCTTGCTTTCCTTCTGCCCCAATAACTATGTCCCAGGTAAATAACTGAAAAATCCCTTTCCATGTTCGCATGTTTTTATTCAGGTCTCTTCTCAAATACCTCTTTATTGGAGAGGCTTTTTAAATTAACTGTAGTTACTTCAGCAGACTCTGATTCCTCACTTGCTTTGTTTTCCTACATAATATTAAACTCCCATGATATTGTTTACTTATTTATTTGCTTTTTAATCTTTTCCCACTAGGCTGTACACTCCACTAAAGCATCTAGAACAGGGTTTGACACTAAATAAAATGGGCTATTATTAATTATTTAATGCCTTGGTAGGAATAAAGAGACAGAGACCCTCCCCACAAAGATTTCGATGGGAAATGATGGTTACATGCTAATGTTCAAAAGCAGAAAATCATACAGGAACATATGTTATTTATATCTTCTTTAAATGCTAAGAATGTCAACAAAATGACATATGAAATTCAATAACATGCTTTTCATTGGATTTAATGTTATGTCTCTAGATATATGACAAACTAAATTAACAAAATAAATTTGATTCTGCTTGCATTTTATCAAAGAAAATCCTATTTTCAAAAAGCCTACCACTTATATTTAACATTTTGTGGTGGCATTTCAGCAGTTTCACTGCAAGTTAAAATAATATCAGGACTATATGCCCTGTATATATCATATTCATAAATAAATGTAAGAACTCAAGAAAGAAGAATCTTTGGTAACAATCTTAGACACAGAGTTAAATAATTAATATGAGAAGGATTTTTATGTGTTAATGACTCCTTTGGTTTATATCTACCATAACTTTGTAAGGAATTCTTATTGGTCCAACATAATATATGTGGAATCTTTTCCACTGGACTGTTTCCTGGTGACACCCTACAAGAATGATAATGATCAGGGGATCAGGGACATCTTCAGACCTTCCCTTGCCCTGGAAAGTGACAGTGGTATGGCCCTTCTGGTCATGCCACTATCTTCCCAGGGTTACCTGTATGCACAGTTCATGCAAATTATCTGGGGGGGGGTGCTTCAACATTAAAATTGGTAACACTTTTAAGGTAAAAGGAACACTGACAACTTTCACACTCTTAAAAGTCTGATGAAAAGCATCAGATGGTTTCACTTATAGGAATCAAATAAAGGATCAGAAAAAATAATAACAATAAATAAAACCAAAAATTACAGGCAATTACAAATCAGAGACATTGAGCAGGGGAAGGAAAAGAGAGGAATGAAAACAGGGGAGGGAAGAACAAGAGGGATTATGGTGATGGCCCTTGGGTGAACTGGTGGTTGAATTTTATGGGGACTGCACCTAGAGAAGAAAGCAAACATTGTACAGAAATGAACAATGATGTAATATATACCTATATAAATTATATATTATATTAACCATGACCAATGAATGAAATTTTTGATGTGTCATTAATCACTGTTATACTGTCAAATTATCAAAAACTGTACTGCTGAAATGCATCGTTATTCTTTAAAGTCAACTTGAAGCTATCTTATTTTTTTCCTTTATAATTTAAGCATCAATAAATTATTTTAATATTTAGACAGCAGTAATATATTTGTGTATGAAATCTGATTTTCATTTTTGTGTTTTAATGTAGAGTCCCATTATTTTTCTATTAAATAGTAGTGAATTTATTGGGAATCATTTCAATTTAAAGATAAGATGTAGAAAGATAAAGATTAGTAACTTCTGAATACTTTCTATATGTTGGGTCCCAAACCACTTAACATATTGTAACTTCTGTCTTACAGCTAAGAAAGCAAAATCTCTAAGGGGTTTTAAAACTATTTTGTTTCTACAGTAAATAAGTGGTGGAGATGGAATTCAATCCAGAATTGGGAAACACAATGGTAGGGTCTACCTTTATCATTGTAAGGATTTGGTAAATTGTATTAAAAATAGGCTCAAGACAAGACTCATCAGTAAATCTCTCTTCTTGAGGTCGAGGTCTGTCCTTGTTTTTTTGTTTTGTTTTGTTTTGTTTTTTATCTTTCTGATTTTTCCTAGACTTTCACCGATTCTATTTTCTATAAAATATTTTGAAAGATTCTCAAATCAGTTGTATCACTTTTATAAAGACATACATAATTTTTGTCCATTACATACATTAAAAGAAATGTCTTGTTGACTTATGGAGTGTGCTTGTTACTGTTTTGCAATTAACGCTTACTTTATGGATCTTTATTTTTTGAGCTAATTTTGTTATAGATCCTCATCCAAGATGGAGGAAATAAAGACTGCTGTTCAGTTATTTTTAAAAGAATTTTAGGTATTTACAATCATGTTTTATTCAGAACTGTGATGTTTTACAAAGTTAAGTCATAAGATAAAATTAACTACTAACAATTTTATGTTAGAAAAATTATAAATTTTTCACTCAGGAAGTTTAAAGTGCAGAATGCTAGATGGAAAGAAGATAGTCAATCAAATTAGTCCTTAAAAAAAACTGGAGTTACACTGGTGGGAAATAAAATTTTAAAGATCACCCATATAGTTTTGGGGTTACACATTAATTGGCCTACTACACTGACAAAGTAGTAAGTTTAAAATCTAGTTTTATTTGGGATAAAATATTGTTGGCTATGGGCATTTTACTTCAATATTTGCTGGAAGGTATCATTGTGGTATACTAGTTGGAAGATATGAATCTCAATTCTTAAACTGAGACTAATAAACACTTTTCACTGGTTACAAACTATTTCAGTCCTCAGGTTAATAAAATAATCCCAACACCCTTCCTGTTTTTCACTATTACTTCTCCCCTTTAATGTCAAACTTTCTCCTAATCAAGGGTTTGTGCACTTAACACTTCCTTTTCCCTGGGTTTGTATGATTGTTCTTCAGTTCTCATCTTTACTGCCAGTCTGTAAAGCCCCAGTTACCCCTTGAAGCACAATTTATAGGAGTGATAATGTTAAAGTTCTTTTTAAAAGACACAATTAAGCACCGCAATTTTAGATCCAGATAATAAATTCCAATTCTCGAGGTAAGAGACCTAATTTGAAATCACACCTTTATATAAAAGCAAGTATATATTCCTTCTTTTTGTTCTTCGATTTCTCCAATTTAATCAAGGAATCCATTTACAAAAGCTTAAATTATATATTAGCTTCCTGCTTAAAATTATTCACTAATTTTCCATGTAGGTATAATTAAGGTATTACGTTTATACTATGATTTATAACAGAACCTTCGTCTCTTACCTCTTCCTCATCACATGCTTGTGGACAGTGACCGTCATGTCCTCCAAAGTCCAGTGCTTTTTGTAACTTAAGTGACTATAGTCGACACTCTTTGGTTTGTTGGTCTTCCTGATTTTATGTTAGTGTCTTATTCTATTTATAGAATTTTATCTTTCTTTTCTAGTTCTTCACCCATCTGCTATCTATTTCTTTTAGCCTTTAGATCAACTTAATATTTGCTTGAAAGCAGCACTCCTGTAAGGAATCTAGAACAAACAAAAAACTGTCTATGCAATGCCATTTGTTATTTCACCTGAGTGAATACCTCACAAAACTTATCAAAATGTATTGTTCTTTTTTGTTCACCCAGGTGACACTGGTTTGTAATAATTTATAAATTATAGTGGTACACCTTCACATTTCAACAAATATATTTACCACATGACTCTCACGAGTAAAAGTCAAGAGTGCATCTAAATGCATTATTGCTGATTTGTAATCTTTGGACTATTATGAGGTATTTGAAACTATCAACCACATCTTGATATTCCTTTCAATTTTGTCTTCTGTTGGAAAACAATCTTCAAAGGGGACTTACTAGAGATTTTTTTTTTTTTATCTCAGTGACTCACCCAAAATGTTATAAACTCAACAGCAGTAATAAAATAGCAAAAATAATTTTAGAAGAACAGTCATGAGGAATTCAATCTCTACTATAAATTGACTTCACATAAACTTTTGAAAATATTTGTGATTTCTAACAAATGTTATTTACCACATAAGCGAACTGACTGTCAAAAATAAACACCAAATTGTTTTCACTTTAATAACATTGAATAAATTGCTCCCTGTAATTTGAATCTCTGTCAAATTGCAGTGTTTGTGTGTGAGTGTTACCAAAGGAAGTGATTCACACTGAAGAAACTGCTTCATTCTATGGTTTTATTAGAAATCAATGCTCACAGCAAAGAAAAAGAGACTCTAAATGAGTTAGTGAAACAGAATTTTATGTGGAGGAAGTTGGGAACTTTAGGAGTTATGTTGTATAAGGGAAATTAAAATTTTACAACTCTCTATAACCTATAAAATTCCCTCTTGATAGCCAAAGAAATATATTCAGGCATGACTGGCTAGTAGACTGTTGAGTTGTTTGCTAACTCAACTATTCTGTTTTATTTTTGCATGTTTGGGAAACAGACACTTGAAAAAAAATATTTTCAAAAGCTATATGCTCATTAAGAAAATTACAGATATTTCAAACTTTTTATGTTGCATATTAGTAAAAATTTTTCTGTGTGGGTGCATGTGCATGTGTGCTTTCCAGTAAGATATTCCCTATGGCCTTCCCTGTACAGAGCTGAGGATACAGACAATTCTCAATACTAATCGATTGACTTACTGAAATATCCTGGGGTTTCAATTAGCTCTGCATGGCTAGACTTTTTTTGTGAGAATCACAAATCCATAACCTGGTTTTCCATGCTTATATAGAAGCATAGATTTGTAGCAGTTGAACAGAAATAATGAATGACTTTTTTGGTAAACTTAAATCTCTTAGATTTTAAGTGTGCATCTTAGATTCCAGACAGGAATCCAGAAACTCAAGAGAAAATCTGAAGTTTATGCTATCATGTAATTGTTTTAACAGTCTGTTACATTCATATAAACAATGCTAAAAATGTAGAAATACAGTAAAAGCTTTTTATTAATTCCATGAAGTATTGTTAAAATTCTTATTTCCAGACCAGCTAGTTGACAAGCACACATACTTTCCTCATATGATTAAAATATTACTACAAATAAAAATACAGCCCCTCCCTCATGGCTCAAGGGTTAAAGCTCAGCACCGCAAGCAAGTTACAGCCCCTGGGTCCAGAGGTGATTCACATGGCTTGTTAGACCTCTCCTGTCTCGCCTGCGGCTCCCCTAAGCAGTACTTCTTCGATCTGCCTACTCTGTTACTTACTCTGTCTCTGGTGAATCCTCTTACCGCCCCTGTACCTCTGCCCTGTATTCCAGTCTGTATGTATAAACAGATAAATCTTTTAAAAAATACAATGATGTTTTTATAATGGTTCATATCTGATAGCTAACATGCATACTTCTGTGTTCTCTGGTCAATAAAAATCAATGGGCGAGTTCCACACCAGGAAAATAGCTGTTAGTTTCCTTAGTAAAATCTATACTTTGACTCATACTACCAGGGATAATTTGGGACATCAGAATTTCTTTTAATTCTATGCAGTCCAGTGCCAATAATATTCTTTAAAAATATATATTTAAAATATTTAAAATATTTAAATTTATTCTTCCAATACAGGTAGGTAATTTGTAAACTAGTGAAAAATAGATGTAATACATTTCTTACTTGAAGTGATTTTAGAATATACAAATCAGAGGACACAGTGTTTAAGTACGAAGGAACTTAAAGGAATTAGTGGAGGATTAAAGCAAGACTCAGAAAAGAGTGTCACAAAAAATGCTGTAAAAGATAGACATTTATGAATATTGGTTATTTCTACAATAAAATTATGTAAATGATCAACTTCAATATTTTTCATTTACTTACAATACTCCTAGGTCAATAGAACAGCAATGCTGTGATAAGTTATGAAGCAGATATTGCAATTATCTAAGTACACAATAAATTATACTTTTTACAACATTCTTGTGAAATTACAAGACATGCCATTAAAACCTGATTTCAAAAATTGTCTATACCAGTTAAAAAAATAAACTTTTCAAATAATTTCAAAATAAATACAACTAACATTACTTAACATCAATAAAGTACTCATTGGTATTAGGTTTTATTTTGCTTGATCCATACAAAAATCTAATGAAGTCATCTCTCTTTCACTTCTATTTTCATATGATAAATCAAAGACTGACAGAAATTAAGAGTAGTATGTCTAATAAGCCATGGAGAATGACTTGGAACATAGATTGGTTTCAAAGTCTGTGAAATTTCCAAAGTCCAGTGTTGTATTCAGTCAAAATGCAAACAGAGGAATACTGCACAGTATCCTTATCTGTGAACAAGTTAATTTAATCTTTAAATTATATTTAAATATTTGTAAATTCTGCTATAGATTTTCTGTTTTCTAAATCAATAACATAGGTTGTGTTCTCCTGACATACTGCACATAACTGTATTAAAGTTTGAATGTCTTAGTCTATTACATTGTTGATATTAATGTTTATTATTATAGTATGAAATGTTTCAGAATATGTGCATTAATATTTGTAGTTTCACTTCCTGCCACTGAGCTTGGCAATTCCATTTACCAATTGAATAATGTTTAGAATAATAAAACTCACTTTTTATTTTCACTTATGTACTTTCCTTCGGAACCCAAATCATAAACTCTTCAGCAATCATCTCTCAAAAGGATATGGTACAAAATTGGACATGTGTTACTACTATGCCCTTAGGATCAAACTTAATCACATACATAATAACATGTGCATAGCAATATCAGGAAACATGTGGTAAGGATTTGAAGAATATGCCATTCACTCAGAAATAACCTGTATTATAACCTGCCAACATCCTTAAAATGTAACGGCCTTGAAGTTTAGAAAATAAACTCACTCTCACATTGCAATCGTTGTCTTAATTTTTTTTTTTAACAGTAGCTCTTCATGTATATAGTCTATCCATAAAGAGTGATGAAAAATTCTGAGTATCCCGCTGTCCAAAAAACTTTAAAATACTGGAATAAAGAATGTATTCTCCCCACAGTGATTTCTTACTAAATCTCCATTAAATAAAAATTATTTTATCTAGTGCATATAACAAATTATTTTGGTACCTCTATCAATAAAGAAGGCAAGGAAAAAAAAATAAATAAAGGTGTTCCCGAGCAGAGCAAAAGATTGGACAGTACTTTCTAAAATATAGTCTAGAAAAGAAAAGGAGAAAAAAAAAAAAAAAAAGACTATGCTTTGAGGAAAATCTACTTCACGGAATGCTAGATCTTGCCATGAATCCCGGCGCAAGTTTACACCATCTTCTAACCATTTCCTTTTCTCCATCCTGCTCTCTTCTGCTTATGCTTAACATGGCTGCCAGAGTGTTCTTAGAAAATATGTTAGATGCATCATACTTGTGCTCCATATCCTCCAATAGCTTCCTGTCTCAGTCAGATCAAAAATTATCCTTTCTGCTATAGCCCCTAAAATCCACTAAGCAACTTTGGTGCCTATTAGCTTCGGAGCTTATCTCCAGCTCCCTCTCCCTCTGCTGATCCACCACCAGGTTTTCTGGACCCTCAAATATTCAAAAAATTTCTAGCCCAGGCCCCTCGCTTTTCCATTTCTTCTGCCAGAGGTGCTATCCCATACAAAGGAGTAGCAGTGAGTTTACTCTTTCTGGGCATTGTGGGTCTGCTTAGAGGTGGAGTTTGGCCAGGTGGATCATGGCCAGGCAGACTTCTTACTTTTCAATCCCTTCACCTTAAAACTTCTTTTCCTTCTTATTTCCTTTTCTGATACTTAATTTAAAGGATGTCTTAATCATCCACTATACTTATTTACTTGACATTTATTAATTGCTACACCTTATTCAGAAATGCAAAATTACAGCACATAGATTTTGGATCTTCTTTTTTAAAATGATAATGATAATAACAACAACACTGTTCTATCTTCACTTTGAACATGGCTTGACATAGCATGCTACAGAAATTTGAGTAGATTTGAAGGAATGGGTAAATGGGTCATGGGATTCTTATTTTTTAACTGTAATTAACTATTGTAAATGTGAAGCCTTCTAAATTAATTTTCACAATTGCAGCAAAATGTCTTCCTTCTGTATTTCCTCTTCTAAAAAAAATTTGGAGAATATATGCTGATTCTTTTCTCAAATGTTTTAGAGGACTTTTGGAATATAAATGAGAGTACTGGCGTATTCTGAAAGTAATTGTTTTATATTTTAATCATATTCTAGACAGTTATGTGATATTTTTGATTAAAGTATTTTTTTACTCTCCTTCAAAACATAGTTCCTTTCACCCCTACCCTCCAACTGATTCTTATCACTAATTTTTAAAGTTCCTCATGACAACTTAAACACTATTAGGGATTATTACCTTAATATTATTTAAGCTATTTTAGCTGTGCTCCTGAGTCACCCTACCCTTTCAAGGCAATCTATTTATTTTCCAGAAATCACTGATCCTCCCAAGGAAACATCTTTACATTCTTGTATTTAAGACTTGTATTTAGGACTTGAAAACAATAACACACATACACACACACAGTTTTGAGGATCTTATGTATCTCTATTCTGTTTGATCAAAGCACAATTATACATAGTTAATAGCATCCTTAACCTAGTTAAGTTTTTTTTTAAATAAGATTTAAATGAAATAGTTACTTGGCACTTAGATGTCATGAAATTGTAGTTTTCATCATAGTTTCTCAGATTATTATTTAAGAATGAAATTAAGAGATTAAAATATCCTATATTTATATCTAACAGGGAAATATTCCATATTTGATCTGAGTCTATTGAGTATGAATAAATTTACATAATTTAATATAATTTGCATTTTGGTTGCTGTCATCTTCATTTATAATTTTGTTCTAGAAATTGACACTAAACCTTAAGTAGACTACAATCTCAGTAACTCTTACAAGTTTTAGATAAATCTATCCTAATATTTTTGTGACATTACAGTTTGACTTTATTCAGTGCATGTCATATTTACTCTGCTCTATAAAAAACTAAAGGATTTCCATTTTTCATGATGACTAATGTAGGGAGAAAAAGTTACCATTCTGCTGGAGACAGGCTCCATGCAAGGGGTCCCACAGAGCTAAGAAGTCATGGCCTTTCAGCCTGAGCTGCCAAAAGGGAAATATAAATGCCCAGAGTTGCAATATTTAAATGAGAAGTTAAAACCCAATTTACATACAATAGCAAAACTCAGAAGGAAATGGACTTATCTGAAAATCTCTTGAAGCTTTTACAATATATAATTTACATGAAATAAAAATCATAGTACTACCTCAAATAAGAGAAGATATATAAAATGTTCTCAGTTGTCATAGGTTCACATATTACTTACACATGAACTTCTGGGAAAAAAGGAGCATCTGTTAACTATCTGTAATTTATCTTATACTCCATACAACCAGAATTGTTTAATGGCAGATGGGAAGAATGCCTTCTTTCTTTTTACCCCACATTAAAAAAAAAAAAAAGAAAATAACAACACACTGGTAACAATGCAAATGAAAGAAAAATAAAGATGTGGCAGATGTAACCTGAGATAGAGAGAAGTATAGAAACCTGACATGAGAAATCTTTTAAAGTTTTAAAAAAAAAAAAACATGTCCAAATTAGATATGAGACAATAAAATATTATCTGCAAAGTTCATTCAGGGAAGACTTAAAAGAAGAGGGTATTTAAGATCAGTTAAGCAGTAAAATAAAATTACAATATGTTGAAATTAACATTTAAAATTTCTATAACTTTACCCAGATTTATATGGAGATCATAAACACTTTTCTCATAATAAATATTTACTTTATAAGCTATAATTGTATTATTTTGATCTTCATGGTTAAAACTTCAGGGAACATACATTATATTACTTCACAAAGATACTCGGGTATTTAAACACAACATGAAAAAACTGAAACTATCATTGTCATTCTTAATATTTGACAATATAAAGTATTAGTTAAGCTGTTTTATCTTTACAATCCATTTTCTCTTCCAAAATCTCTGATGGTATCTATAATAGTTATTATGTAATGCTCCAAATGTTTTCTACACAGAAAATGTCGAAATATAATTATATATATATATTAAATATATCTATAATTACATTAAATATACCTATCTATATTGATATAGAAATATTTCCATTAAAATGATAAAGGTTTCTGGGTCTACCCTGTGGTGCAACAGGTTAAAAAGTGAGTTCTATTTCTGGCCTGGGACACCTCCCACCTCCCTGGGACCCACATAACTAAGTAGACCTCTCTCCTGTCTTGCCTGCTGCTCCCCTCAGCAGTGTACTTCATCAGTCTGCCTGTTCTGTTCCCCACTCTGCCTCTGGTGAATCCTCTCACCACCCCTGATCCTCTGGCCTGAACCCCAGTTCTGCATGCATAAATAAATAAAATCTAAAAAAAAAAAAAACGCTGATAGGTAAAGGTTTTATCATTAAAAAGAAATAAAGTGGTAAGGATTTCTTTCATTTTTATATGGTCCTGATGAGCATGATTAACTACACAAGTCTTATACAAGGGCTACACAAGTCTTTTTCACAAGTAAATATAATCAATTTTCATAAACCACCTTCAATATTTGATATATAATTTAGGAAATTAAAAGATGCCACATAAAATCTGGTTATCATTACTCTGGATACATTATTTTAACGTCATCTGAATGCATACATTCATACAATCAACTCAGTAATTTACATATGAAAATTACTTAAGTATATGCATTAGTTGCCCTAGTCAAATGAAAAAGTTAAATAAGATGGAGAGGTAGAGTGGATTATAATGGCCACTCAGGATCAATTAACACCCATAAATATCTGCTGAACACTTAATTGCTAATAACTACACTATACCTAGACTTTAATGAAGATTAATAGACTTTGGATAGGTTATCTGTTTTATGAAATAAAGAGTTCTTAATATTATATATGATGCAATTTAACATTAATACCATATTATATGACACTTCCATTAGTTTTGAATAAAATATCATTATGGAAATATATTCATTTTAATTTTCACACACAGATATGTTGCACTTATTTTAAATGCTATCTTCTCATTCAAAATAACACCTTCTAGTAGTTGCATAGCTATGTTTCATTAAAATAAAAATAAAGATTAAAAATAAACATAAAAAAGAGTCATCATAAGGTATGAACTCAAATTGGATCATCAGCTACTTAAAAGCTTTTGTTGAATACTATGGCTCAACATAATAGATACTGTAGAGGACTGTCAAAAACATTCAAGAGAATCAAAAATCACTTTTCTAGTTAAGAACATGTGTAATTGAGTGGGTTAGGTGCTGATTGCTAAAAGAAAAGTTTTTAGCCTTACGTCCCAACCCATTTTGTTTACTATTGAAATATTTGAGTTGTAGGGTTCTCAATGTGCTGTACTGCTAGACTTAGTGAGAAATTATTAAATGTGTGTATTATATAGTAAATGTTTGAATATTCTATCGGTTTTCAGTATCCAGATTAACCTTTTCTACTGAGTATGTCTGGAAATTATGGCAATAATATGGATACTCATATGAAGACCCAGACTGACTAAATTTAAACAAAAGGATTAGAATAATTAAATTGATACCACCTTTAAAGTAAGTGTAATATGAATTTTAAAATTCTTAAAAAGGAAGCTTTATTAAGCCAATGTCTTCTTTCCTATAAATTTGGTTATCTTAAGTCTAAATCTAATTAACCCAAGAGTCAATTATAAATTATGATTGTATAAACAATTCCCTTCTGTTAATTGTTCCAGTTTGCTACAAGGAACTTAATTCCTCATGTCTGCACTGCTTGATATTGAAATCAGCATGTGATAAGTGCTGAATTAAAAAACAAAAATTCAATAATTAAAAATATAATCTGAGTGCAGTATTATACAAAACTTATTATTTCAAGGACTTTATCTAATATATAAATTTAAGTCAGGCTAGCTTAGTACATTATTTCTTTCTTTCCTCTTCTACTCCCTTTTCTTCCTTTCTCTCTCTCCTTTTGCTCCCCCTCCTTCCTACTTCCTTTCTTTTCTCCTTCTTTCCTAATTATAGTGTAACAATATATATTCTTTAATTATCATCAGCTTCACAATTTTACTTTAATATTTTTCATGTATATTTCATTTTCTAAATTATAAATACGTCAGTTGATAATCTGTATTATCTTTAGGTATCTTTAACAAGAGCAAATATTTTCTACTTACAGTGTCTTAAACATGCTAAATACTACAAGACTAACAAAGTAGATACTGCTTGGTATTTGCTTTGTATATAAAGTAATGTTCCTTTATAGTAAGCTGAATAATACATATTTTTAGTCATGTGAATTACAGATAACTTTTCAACTATAATTAGAAATATTAGTAAAGTAAAAGGGGAATGCAATATTGAATTTCAGAATAACCAAAGTGAATTTTATTACAACTTTTGTATGGCTAAATATAGTAATTAATGAAGAAGTCACTGATGTTTCAAACATCATTTTACCTCATTTTTAGACAAATTAAAAACCACCAAATTAGAAAAGTTTGAAAATAAGCAAATAACCAATTTCCAAAGAACTATTTAAAAACATGCACTTTAAATTTCTATATTACCTCTGGTGGAAAGTTTTCTATGTCCTGTTTGTGATGTAATTTCATACAGTTTTCTTCCCTAAGGGGAGTAGTTACTTGATTCTGTTCTTGGATAAAAATGATCTGTCACCATTGTTTGCTTTAAAGGGCTTTTTCCTTTTTTTTTTTTTAGCACTGAATACTGAAAGAAAAATCAAGGCACAGGGGATTGCAACCCAGCTGTTGTGGCATAAATCAATATTTAAAACATACAACAGTGGTTTTTCTTCCCCTGAAAGTATGGGTTTTGTGTGCTTAATTTCTTGTTTTACTAAAATGCCCAACTTTGTCATGGAGGAACTTGAAATTGAGCTTTGGTTTCTATTTAAGTTTACTGCTCAGCAATGGGGTAAGAGAACACTAATATAACTGCAGGATTCTGTGTCCTGCTGGGGGTTGCTGAAGCTGTGAATTTCATGAATGGACAACCATTGCTAAGAGAGCAACCTGATTCATTGGCCCCCTTTTGCCTTGAGCAAAGGCAATTTAATTTAATGTCTCCTTAAAAAAAATGAAAAAGAAAGAAAGAAAGAAAGAAAAGAAAAGAAAAAAGAAAAATTTCCCACTAGCTACATCTAGATAGGGATCAGAAGACTCATCATGCTAAATACAGGTAGAACAGCAAATAGCTCTTTCCTGAACAGATTTTGGCAGGACAGCTGCCTTTGAGTATATTCATTTATTTTCTAATCTCTTCTGACCATTTTATACCATGATTTATGTACTAGAAGGTTCTGTCTTGAAATTATCTTTTATCATTTTATTCCAAATCTTTGGTTTACACTGAGAACAGCTTTCATCCCGAGCCTACACACCAAATGCTCTGATTTTGCAAAACTCATTCCCAGCACTCAGGTGCCCATCTTCAAATTTCTCCCTGTGCGAATGGCCCCCCTGGGTGAAGCACTGCCTGAGTGCATCAATGGCAGAATCACAACGTAATTGTCAGAACGGTGGCATCATCACACTTTGTGACCAACTCCCGTTTCTTCCAGGTCTCAGTACAGAGAAGCTAAGGCTAAAGGTTAAAGGACGCAGTTTATTAAATAATTCAAGCCATTAACCTGCAACCTGCAGACCTATGCCAGCCTGTTTAGTTTACCCTGTCTTGATTCATGTGTGGTGTTTACCGATGCTAAAGCATAATGCCTGTTTGCTTTACTTTTATTGCTACACAGTAAGGTAGTGAGGAAGGAGAATGAAAAAGGGTGACAGGACCCACGCAAGGGGACAATAAGAGCAGCAGACTCACTTGCATAAAGAAGATTGAAGCCTTCCCTCCCTCCCTCCAGCTCTGGTATAGGCCCCAGTGCACATCTGCGTCACTTACGGGGGAGGAGGAGGCGCCTAGGCAGAGAAAATTGTACTGTGAGGACCTTGACAGCTTCACGGGCGGGCTTTTCCATTCCCCTCCGTGAATTTGCTTGAATATTTATTTTTCCCTTTTACAAACTGACTATATAAAACCTCTGTTTCTCGCCTTGCAGAGGACATTGACTTTCTCTGAGCTACCCGGGAAGCTAGCTCTGGGGCATCCTTGGAGAGACCAGGAGCAGGGGCGCAGGTGCACAGAGAAGACAGGGGGTGCGCTTCTTCACGACTTGGGGTTCTTTATCGTTCGCTCTCTTTCTGAGCTCTCCAGGCACTGAACTCTGAGCTGCAAGGACAAGAGAACTGCCACCTCCCAGACCGAGGCTGTGCCACGGTGCATCCCAGGGAGGTGCATCCAGTTGCCACCGCCTCCCGGGCTTCGGAGCGTGCAGACCTCCTTCTCTCTTGCATCTCGAACCTCAGGGGCGAACCTCCCCGCCTTACCCACTGCCCCGGGAGCGGGTATCGAGGATCACAGTCCTCGGCGCCCCGCTCGTGCCTCTGCTCCTGCCGGTGGGCTCCACTCGCGCTGATCCTGCCGATCTGACCACAGTTGAGCCGCGCGGCTCCGCCGTCTGCGCTCCAGTGGGGGATTGGCGGGGTGCGCAGCCACCTTGCCCCGTCTGCCCGCGCGGTGCTGAGAGCGCAGCGCTTCCTGCTCCGACCAGGCTCCGCTGACAGTCCCCACCAGCTGGCAGGTGTCTACTCCTGCGCCAACTGAGATCCCTTTGCCTTTTGTGCATTAAGCATGTCAGGGTCTGGACGAAAAGACTTCGATGTGAAGCACATCCTGCGACTCCGCTGGAAACTCTTCAGCCACCCGTCGCCATCCCCCGGCGGCCCTGCTGGGGGCAGCTGCCTGCAACAGGACAGCAGCGGCAGCTTTGAGCACTGGGGACCCAGCCAGAGCCGCCTGCTCAAAAGCCAAGAGAAGGGCAGCGTGAGCACTTTCTGGAAGAAGCCTTCTTCCTCTTCCTCTCAGTCCTCTTCTTCCCTCAACCCACTGAATGGCACCTTGTTGCCGGTGGCCACGAGACTGCAACAAGGGGCGCCCCGGCAGGGCACCCACCAGCCTGCCAGAACTCTCTTCTACGTGGAGTCCATTGAGGAGGAGGTGGTGCCAGGCATGGACTTTCCTGGACCGAACGACAATGGGCTGGTACTGCAAGAGCTCAAAGTGGAGCCGGCCAACGAGAGCCAGGCAACAGGTGAAGGATGTGGACACAGGTACAGTAAGTCCTCAAGGGGCATCCAGACATCTCCCTGTTCCACTCTTCCCCTCCCCAGTCCCTAAGCCCCTCACCTTGTGCTCTGGTAGATACTGAGGATAAAACATTCCAGGTTGAGCATTTTGGTTAGGAGATACCAACCTTTATTGTGTTTATTACCCAATTTGCAGTCTCATTAAAAGTTTGTTTGGTAATTTATTTTGATTCATATATATGTGTATGTGTGAGAGTCATAAATATTTGTGTGTGTGTGTGTATATATATATATATACACACACATAGTTGTGTGTATCTATATATAGTATGTGTGTATATGTGTGTATGTTTGTGTAGATATGTATATAGTAAGTTGTCAGAGTTGTATTCACAAATTGCATTTTGGTAAATTTCCAGGTGGAGTGGTTCTCATATATCTGACACTACCGTTTCTACTGTCCTTAAATTAATCAGATGTCTGGTTATGCGATGTTAAGTCATGTGATTGGTAAAACTTGCTTTAAACACCTTTCAAATGCATCTCATCTACTGCCTCATAACTGACTCACCATGCCATCAGGGATCCATGTGACTGAATCCATATTCCAGGAGTAGTGAGGTAGAGAAAAGGACTACTGGGCAGCAACACTAGCTTCCCTGTGTTTTCCCCTGTGTCGTTTTTCTCTGTCCCAACTACCCTCTTATTCTTGCTCTGACCATGTTTACTGTGTTCAAAGTCTTAGATTTAAACTATTGGGAGTCCCTTTGTATTTAGTATCCAATTGCTCAGTCCTGGGTGGTGCACTCTCAGTGATCCAATTCATATGCATTTTATTTGTAGCATTACATAGCTTTGGATAGAGATTTATTAGTTCAAGAATTATAGAAAATCTTCACCCACCAAAAATTCCTTATCTTAACATTTTAGAATCCTGATCCATCTTTATTCTATCCTACATCATTACTGTTAATAGTTTGGCATACAGTGAGGATATGAAGAAATATATATGTAGATTCACATGCTATCAGAATACATTCTTGAAAAAGAAATACAGGAAAGACATAAGGGAATGATAACATGTTGATAGACTTTAGTCACCTCATTAGCAAAATGGAATCAACTTTTTAAACACTGTGTTGATTGAATGGACTGTTTATAAAATGAAGTCACAAAGAATATATAAAACAGGGTAATATATATATTTTTTAATTATGTTGACAATGTGAAACTGGAGACACAAAAATTTATTCTTAAATATTGTCAATTATATGGATGGTCTGAATTCAAATTTTAATTTCAAGAACCTTGAACATATCTAATATGTTGTAACTTAAAATGTAAGATTTTTACTTTATTAATGAGGGAATTTAAATTACAATTTTCAAGTATGTTAGTTTTTCACATAGACAGGAGATCAAAATATAAGTCTATCTATTATTCAGTTACGTAAGTTTTATCACCAACATGGTTCTCACTTTTAGATATGAGAACCATGAAGTTATTCAACTTATGTACTCACTATATACCTATAATTTTAGACCATTATAAAATAAAATATGTGGGACATATCCTTTTCTGAGTTAATATGAAAACATTTTTTATAGATTTTGGGAACATCTATAACATCTAGCATTTATCTGATAAATCCAAATAAATTAGGGTAGGGGATAAAGTGCCCAATAGATTTAACTTCCTATCCCTACTTTTGAATTTACTCAAGTGATTTTATTCACTAGAGTTAAAAGTGATAAGAATGCTTAAAGTAACCTATTTAACACCCTAAATCTTTATTAACATTGAGTGAAGCGAGTATATCCCAAGACATTTGCAATTATAAAATATTAAAACTCAGGTTAAATTTATGTTTACTAGTGTTTAAATCCTTTAAATATTTTTTAAATTCTCCCTGGAAAAAAAAAAGCACTAGTAATGTTCAATAGTCTTTAAGTGTATCTAAAGCTTTATAGAGCATTGGTTCTATCTTCATGGTTAGTTAAAACCATGCACTAAACTTAGTTACTTTAAACAGATAGTATATTAATATGAGTTAAGAATAAGGTTAATTTCTCAGAAAAGACTTACTTTCCAAAGTTAAACTCTGAGCAACAAATAACATGCAAAAATCATCAGTAATGTGGAATTATTTTGTCTGTGTAAACACATGCAGGGATTCTACATATTGCTTATAATGATCACTTTAAACTATATAAACCTAAAATGATACTTTTGATTAGTTGGAATATCATCTTATCATTGAACTATGTTGTCACTTTTGTTTCAGTTTTTTTTTTAATCAACTTTGACTTCTATGCTAAATTAATCTTCATTATAAAATGGTCCTTTTTCTCATATGTAATTTTTCTGATCTTCTCTACTCATTTGGTCTTAGGCTAGTTAGGATCATTGTTTTAGACAAACATAAATAGCTCTGTTGGTTGAACTTGTGAAAACAGTATCTGGATGGTGCTGAAGGAAAAACTGTAATTGAGAATCTGGAAAGGTCAAATTATCTTGTGTTTGAATTATAAAGGTAGGAGGAAGGCAGTGGTAAATTGCTTTACTCCAGAAAACTAGCCCTTATCTTACCCCACCCTACATGTAAACAAACCTTAGTATTCTTCTACTTTAATTATTACAATGTTAGGAATTTCAACTTTTACAGTCCTAAACTCCTGATCTATGCTATTAATCATTTATTTTCTATAGTGTCTAAATGCAATGGCTGGAAGGAATAGCATTTCCTAATTATGAAGCCATTATACATTCTTGGTATGACTATTATTTTTTGTCTGGAATTCTATATTCTAAGAAAACGAAGACACACAAAGAGAAATATTTATATTCTTGCAGTTTGTGGTGATATGAGTAGGAGGAGGGATGTCATGTTTAACTGCTTATTTTTTCCAAAAATTCTCAAGGAATTCAGTTCTCTGATTTCATGGTTTCAGTTACTATACATAAATTGTATTTCCATATTTGCAACCAAAATGTAAACTACTGATCTCATCGACCTCTCTACATGAACTCTGGTGAATATCACAGAGATAAAATGAATATACCATATACAAAATTGAACTTGTTTTCTCCCCTTCCTCCTGTTCAATTTCTTTCTTCTCTTACAGAGAATGAGTAAGTACAAGTAAGAAATCAGGACCACACTTGCCAACACCTTAGTTCCCATTCACTATTACACCAAACATGGCAGCTTTACTTTGAGAATGTTTCCTATCTTATCCCACATCTCTCCATGTCCACTGTTTACACTGAGTTCTAAAATACTTTTCTTTTCCAACTCAGATTCTGCAATTTACCATCCATAATGCATCACCTTACTGGAGCCAATCAACATGATAAAATAAAAATCTAAACAATTTGATCACTTCTTTCTTTCTTTTCAGCAGACTTTTACCATTCTCAGACCATTATCTATACTGTAGACAATTGGCCTCGAGTGATTTGTCTAGGTCCTTTATTCATCAAACTTCCTTCACTGTCTTCCAGACTCAATATCATCTATCATTTCCTCTCCTTTTGAGCTTCACAAGCTTGGTTCTTATTCTGTTTGCTGGGTTCATTCCTATTCATTACTGATATCATCAGTAAAAGTTCTGTATCTTTCTCATAGAAGTAAAAAGTGATCCTCCAAGAAAGTTTATTTTAAAATTTATTTTTATTTAATTTTTTAAAAATTGTATTCCCCCCACTTGTTTTAGTAGTAAGAATAACTGCTTTCTACTTTTTCTTCACTTTCTATTGTAGCAAGTATAAAGTGATATTCTTGTTGGTTTCATTGTCTGTCTTTACAATTGCCCAGTAGACAAGGTATTTCTGGTTTATCCCCATTGTATCCCTACCATAGAACATATAGTTACTCAATAAGTAATATGCTGAATAAATATATATAATGATGGACGACATTTAGTAAGAACTTGATATTTTCCAGTTAGCATGTTGAATATTTATGTTGGGTTAATTTAACATCAGAACAACCCTGTTATTTCGGTCCTATTATGGATTCCTTTGCTACAATGAATACACAGATGAGATACAGCAGGTGATGAATTTGCCCAGAATCACAGGCTTGTAAGTAATACAACTGGACTTTAATATTTGCTGTCTAGCTTCAGACACTGTGTCCAGTCCCTTTGCCAAGTCTGCTTTTCCTCTGCCTAAACAAATAGTATATAAGAAGCTCCAGCTAAGGTTATACTGAAGTAGTTCTTTTATTCCCTTCAGGAAAATTAGACTTGTGTTTGAATGTTTAAACAGACATCATAAAGTGTTAGTGATGGACAATGCCAGAAAGGCTCAAAGAAGACTTGTTAGACCATAATATAAAATGATTTTTTGAATCATGATTAATTCAGTGCATTTTACTCTATAAATTAATCAAAAGTATACAGAAATACTCTAAATGGAGGGTAATTTAATTTAGAGTCCAGAGGAGAGTTTTATGATAGAATAACTGTTCTAGAAGGTCATAGCAGTTGAAGCAGGGAAATGTCACAATACGAGCCTATGCCATTACAATCTTATAGAGGTTGGTGGACCCCAGCCAAGTATTTGCTTAAAATGAAAAGAAAGCCTTGCGTCAGTCAAAATTAAAATGATCAACTTTAAAAATGAGAAGGGACTATTTCTTCAGGAAAGTCATTTTGCAATTATTTTTTATAGAAGCTAAAATGAAATGATATTCATATTTTCCTCCCACCCCTAATTTCATAGTAAATAAGAGTATAATGGATGATTTTATTCAATTTTATATTGTCTTTGCTGAACTATAGTAGACTGTACCATCTACCAATGTTTAAAACACAACTAATAAAAGTTGACACCTTATTTAGGAACCACTTATTTTACTTATTTTAGGATATATTTATAAATATTATCTTTACAGATTACAATACCACCTTTTTGTTAGTATATACTAATTGTACTCATATGTCCAACAGTTTATTCAGGTCAGTATTCACAATTGTCAGAGCTTTGTAGAAAATGGAAAACTACATTTTGGGAGGGAAACTGATTTTTCAATTTATGAATATAAAAGCATCCCAAATGTCTACCTATATTAACTTTAACAATAAATTCAGAGTAATTTTAGGTTTTCCAGTAAAATAAATATGGTTTCTACTTTTTCAGTTACCTTCCCTTTGATACAGTAGTAGACAGTTTCAATGAAGCCATTCACACAAATAGAACTTAGATATTTTGGTGTACAGTGATATGCTGATGCTTTCTAAAGTTTGATTTGTGTAATTTTTCTTCAAGAGACATATAGTTTTGTTTAGGACAGAACTGGTACCGCCAATATGAAAAATGGCCCCATTATCTGCTTAAAAAATCACAAATTTGCACACCCTGGTGGCACAATGGGTAAGGATGCAGCACTGTAAGCTAGCCTCAGCCACTTTGGTGTGAGTTTGATCCCCCGTCTGGAGGTGATTCACATGGCGTGGCAGACTTATCCTGATCCACCACCCAGTGCTCCCCTAAGCAGTGTATTTCAGTACATCTGCCTATTCTGCTCCCCACTCTGTCTCTGGTGAATCCTCTCACTGCCCCTGCACCTCTGGCTTGTACTCCATTTCTGTATACATAAACAAACAAGCAAACAAATAAATAAATCTTTAAAAAAAGTTAACTAAACAAAAAATAAAAAATCACAAATGTAGGAAAGCATTTAAAATTTAGAGAAGTCAGGGTAAAACTAGATTCCTGCTCTGACTGAGACAGAATATCAAGGACTAGACTTACACTGTCTCCTGAAACAACAACAAAGAATAAAAAGGAAAGGAGGAAAAGATAGATAATAAGACAAATGTAGAAAAGGAAGGATGGAAAGAAAGGAGAAATCAAAACAATAAAATATTTTCAAAGGCACTACACATCAGACACTGAGAAGAGTGAATCTTGAACTCAAATAAAATAGCTATGTCATTGCCACAATCACTGCCTAATTCAGGGAAGCAGAAACTGATACAAGGAGGTGGGGACCAGTAGGAAAATAATAAGGATTGAGAAAATGGAACTGAGTGTCCAGGGAAATCCACACAGAGAGAATTTCAGAATAGTGTCAGAAAAACAAGCTGCACCGGGAGAGGAGCGAGGGAACAGTGAAGGGAACTCTTAATGATTCATGACATCAGTATTCCATAGAAAAATGACAGGAACAGGTGTTGAAAGAAACCCAGTTCTTGGGAAAAGCCAGATCAGATTTAAACAGAATAGTACTGTTCCTAACAGACAAAATGGGAAACGTTGTGATTTACAGAACTTGATAAAGTACTTAGAAGGGTCTCACTTCAGAAAAGAAATAAGTTTTCCTAAAATAAACACTATCTTAGTTCCTTTAACATATATAATAGTGAGACTTGAAAGTATCAAACTGGTTTCATGTATGCAATTGCACTCAAGAACAGCATTGAATAATTACATATTCCAAATATTCAGTATCAAACAGGTAAATTTTGCAATGTCTGATGCCCAGTATTCAATAACTAAGCAGCAAAGAAGTGGGAAAATATGAAGCCTAATGTAAAGCCAAGGTCATGCAGACAATTAAAACTATACACCATATGTTCAAGTAGTTAACTTGGGGCATGGTAGATATGAAGAGATCAGCAACAAACTTCTAGACAAAAATAAAGTGAATAAAATGGCTTAAAATGACAAATACATAAGATGAAAATAATGATGAGTAGAAATTGCAGAAAAGCAATGGTGACCTTAACAATCTAATAACAAAATCAGTTAAAAGGATCATTTTAAAAGGCTGAATAAATATGCAGCCAAAATTCCCAAAGGATAATAAAAAGTAAAGGTGGACAAGGTATTTAAAAAGTAATGGTAGAGGCCCTCTCTGGTGGCGCAGCAGGTTAAAGCACAGCACTAAGAAGCTAAAGCTACTTCCGCATGAGTTCGATCCCCGCCTGCCCCGGAGGTGACCACATGGCATGGGAGACCTCTCCTGACCCGCCTGCTGCTCCCCTCAGCAGCTCCCCTCAGCAGTGTGCTTACTAGGTCTGCCTGTTTTTCTCCCCTCTCTGTCTCTGGTGAATCCTCTCACCCTCCGCATCTCTTGCCTGTACCCCTGTTCTGTATGAATAAATAAATCAATCCTTAAAAAAAAAGTAATAGCAGAACTTTGTTAAAATTATAGAGCCATACACAATAATCTTAACACAGTCTAGGTAAAAGAAACATGGAGGTAAAACTATCATAAGACACATTTTAATGAGATTATTAAATCCAGTCATAAATACAAAAATTTAGACATACATAGAAAATACATGTTATATAGAGAGAGATAAAAATAGACAATGTATTATTCCCCATTGGAGATATTTGAAATTATAAGAACATCATCTTTATAGTCCCTCAAGAAAAATAAAATAGCCCATATATTTTGTTACCTTTCCTCTCAAACATTTAATTTCTTAATTTATCAACTATTGAAGTGGCCTTCAACAGATCAGTGGATAAAGAAACTGTGGAACAGAATATTTTTCAGCTATTAAAAAAAGATGAAGTGGTATATTTTAGAAGCAATAAACAACTTATCATCCAGTACTATGATTGAATGGGAAAATATTATGAGTCAAGGAAACTGACTATGAATTATATTTTTCCTTGTCATTTATGTTGTGTTAATCAGTTAAACTTTTCCACTGTATTGAGTATTCATATTTTGAATAAAAAATTGATTCTAACGTGCCTTGAAACATACATTGGAGTAAAGCAGATCTTGAGATTGCTAAATGGCTTAAGGAGCCATCCATTGAAATTGGCCTGCAGAACTTCATAATGAAAAATACATATCGAATATTTTGCTGTCTACCTTTGGCAGCAGATGAGAAAGGGAAGAAAGAAAAGTTTTACGGTAAAAATTTCTGCAAAGAAAGCTGTGACTGCAGAAGTCTTTTGTCTTGAGGGAGTGGGAACCTCTTCCATTGCTGATACAGGAGGAGAAATGAGATACCCAAAAGCTTTTCCTTAATGAAACAGAATGAAATGGGCTATGCTTTCTTTATTTTTTTTTTTTTGTATTTAACAGATAACTTAGAAACACCAAGAAACCTATTTTTTTCTACAGAGAAAATTATTTTTCACTCAGAAGCACTATCTTATCAAATGTAACAAATTTAACTATAATTTTACTTCCTAGCAACTTTGAATATCCTGCGACTTTAAAAAAATTATTTTTAAAATACAAATCAATTAGTGTACATTTAAATTAATATAGGGCCTCTCAAAGGAGATAACGCAGTCATTTCTGAATAGAAGTTTTTTCTTTTCCCATACTGACACATCCATTTGGAATCTTCAATTTAAAGAGTCACTGGAATATTTTTTTTTTACTTCTAACCCTTCCACATTGTTTAAGAATCTTTTCTTACTCCTAACCCCCTCCACATACATTATTTGATTTCCCTAATATCAAATTTTCTTTTATGGTAAATTTTGTAAGTTTTATTTATTAGTGAATGCCAGAAAAATATTTGTGCTATATCATACCACAAACAGAAAATATGTAGAGTTTCTTATATAAAAGAAAATAGAAAGTAAATTGGTGTTAGTAAAATGCTGGGTGATCTGACTGGGCATTTAGATTATAGTCAAAAAAACAGGGATATTATAGATCAGATTAAATTTTTTGAATTTTACTTGTAATTACTTGTGAAACAATGGTGTAGCTGATGAGATTTAATCTTGAGAAAATGTTTTTAGAAAATTGTGTAGATTGGGTCTTGCTGGTGGTACAGGGTTTAAATCTCAGAGCTATCAAGCTATCTAGAGCCTCAGCGGCATGAGTTCCATCACTGGCCAGGGAGCTGACCCACATATAGTCTAGCAGACCTCTCCTGTCTTACCAGATGCTCCCCTCAGCAGAGTATTTCAGTAGTTCCACCTGTTCTGCTCCTCATTCTGTCTGGTAATTCCTCTCATCTCTGTCTGCTGGCTCATACCCCAGTTCTTATATGCATAAATAAATAACCAAATGTAAAATCTTAAACAAACAAGCCAAAACAAATAAACAACAGATATATTAACTCAAACAACTCACATGAGTCTTCAAAGGAGATAAGACTTTATTTCTTGAGTCAGAAGAACTCACAGGTGCATAAATGCAGTGCTAGACATTTCTAGACACTGATTTTCAGTTGCCATAGATGTGAGGGATATGAATAACATATCAATGTCAAGTGTTCAAGGGAAGCAAAATGGTACCTGACACTTTTTTGGAAGGGATAATATAAGTTACAGACTCAGATTCTCAAGAGATCTACCAAGGTAAAAATATACAGCTTTATGTACACGAATGGACAGAATGAATACTGAGACTTTTATGGCGTGCACTGAACAAGGATGGTAAGATTTAGGGGCATAAGTGAGATTAATTGCATTTTGTCTCATATGGACAAACAAGAAAAAAAATGGTAGACGTGGGTCTATTCTTCACGTACTCTCAGAGAATGATTTTTGTGGCCAATATAAATCTCACCAACTATTTGCGAGGTTTTTTTCATGGGTAAGCATTTGAGGTTGGACATTGCCATAATGAACAGTCTTATCATCTGTAGGACCTAATGCAAAATCAAAATTATTAATCATTAATATTTAAACAATTATTGTTAAAAAATTGTCATGGCAGAGACAGAACTTAAAAAACAAGGATTCCTCTAACCTAAGGCTCCATGTGATGATACAGGTCCATACACATGAAGCTGACCTAGTCAAAGCAAAACTGCTCTCTTCACCCTTCTAATGAGTTCCTTCTCAGTCTTCGTGGTACAAAGTGGGTCTTCAGTATCACCCCTGGTTTCTGAGATTTTCACAATGGTGTCTTATTTACAGATAGCTGCTATTAGACCTTGTGGAGGAACTGAAATTTGGAATGACCTACATCTCCAAGTTGATGGCATTATCATCCTATCTCTTCAAATTTTATAAGGATATATTTTGACAAAAATTGTACAAGAATTTACATGGTAAATTTCCATGGTGTCTACATGGTAAAATATAGTAGTTTCAATAATGATATCACATGCTAATACCATTATTTTATATAATAAATATATATTATTAATACTAATATTAAATTTATTCAACTTCATAATTTTAATTATAAATTATAAGTATAATGTGAAGATAGTATTACTTATATTTCAAGAGAAATTACTTTAAAAAAAACACTTTCCAATCATGCAAGTCAAATTTATGAAGTCTAGATTATTAGAAGAAAAATATCATCCTCCTTTTTTAAAAAATGTGTACTGTTTTCTACTAGTTGAAGTTCCAGTGATCCTGTTCTTTATTTGTCTGTCTTTTAGAATATATTCTGTACTAAAGAATTCTATGTTTACACTCTTCTTCTTCCTGGATGTGAAGTCAAATTATAGGATACAGAGTAAATAACATTTTTTTAACTTACTTTGAGGTTCTTTTCTTCTGTGTTTAAGTCTACTCCTGCTACTGCAAAAGCTTTTTAGGATTCTTACTTTTGAAAGATTTTCCTTGTTAAGTATAAGCCTTGCCAATTCCCAAAATGGAGTTATTCCTAGAGGTCATGTTAAATTTTCTCATAAGGATACTGGTAGAATGCTCCCCAAGGTCGCATGGTATGTGTTAATTACACTAGAATTGATTCACCTCATTGGAAATCACCTTTATATTTCCAACCTGGGAATTACAGGAACATGTTTTCCCTCAAAAGCATATGTGGCACTGGAAACAGGGACTCATTTCACATAACATTAGTAACAGTGTCTAATTTAGCTCCAAATTCCTGTTGGAATCTGGCATGCCCTATGGAATCTAAATCATAGTCTTACTATTCTTCTTGAGAGACTCCAATTGTTGATCTTTTTTCCCTGTAGTTTGCTACTGGATTTGATTAGGAAATTTCCCTCATAAATCTGTAACCTACAATGGCCATGTATGGTATTTTCTCTTCAAGTCTCTTGAAACAATCACAAAATAACAATCACCTTTTAAAGTACACTACAGCTTACAGCAAAGAAGACAAAGAGCATGTGACATGATAATTAAAAACCAAAACCAAAACAAAACAAAACAAAAAAGTTGGTGAAATGTACTTGAAAATAAGTATTTTAAATTTTCCTCATAGAGACAAATAAGAGCCACACTCTTGGGAATTCCATCCACCCAATTTTATACAGCCAGATACTAACAAAAGTCACATTTAGACAAGGGGCCATGTACTTTCATTTTGACAATACCATAATTATGCTCAGTTCTTGGTAATTCAGAGACTGTAAATAGAACAAGCCCTTTTCTTTCTTGGGTCTCACTCATCTTTGATTTTCCCTTTGAGAAGTTGACAATCATCATAAGCATTTTTATTTTGAATTTCTTTTTAAATAAGTCATCCCATAAAGTACCTCAAAGTTCCAGGACCTACCTCCTCAATTTTCACTTTAATTCTGTGTATAATACCACTGGCTAGTTGAGTAGATCAATGACTGAACTACTACTAATTATTTGGAGCAGTAACTGGGCACTTAATCAATTTTCAGGCCACATAATTCAAGGCTATCTCAGTTAATTGAAACAGTCACTTGAAAGCAAGATGTCTGGGAGTGGACATGAAGCGTATACAATTTTTAGCAGCAATGGTGAGCAAGTAGAGGACATGTTTGGCTTCTGAATTTTATCCAACCCAAATGCCCATCAACAGAAGAATGGGTCGAGATGTGGTGTATCCACACTATGGGATACACATCCATTATATGAGAGTCTAGATGCTACCAATTACAAAAAAATGGAGAATAGTTGGTAAAGCAAATTATAGTGACAAGGACAAATAATGGACATTTATATAGCAGATAATGCAACAAGTAAGTTACTTATAAAATCCAGTGATCATTAAAAATGAAATGAGACTTCTGAGGTTACAATGGAAGGTGGCGAGAAATGGTTAAAGGGGATATAAGAATGGTGGTGAGGGGAAAGGGAGAAGAGCGAAGATAGGGCAATGTCTTCGTGGGACTGGGTGCTGGCAGAATGGGCAACACTCTGGGTGCTGGCAGAATGGGCAACACTTCTGCCTCAAGTGCTGACGGCAGAACATTCTTCCAATAATGTGGCATGTTCACAAAATGGTGGTTTACCTCCTCCCCAGTAGAGATTTTAGTAAGCTAATGAGACCCTCAGCTATTTCACATCTCTCAGGATTGGAACTTTCCACGACTTGAGTCCTCCCTGCATGAACAGACTGCTCAGACCAGATAGATGTGGTTGAACTTGGTTAGCAAGTTAAGGTATTGTTTAAAGAAAATCAACCAGGTATTTTGACAACCTTGCTGGGAATGATATCAGTTAAGTGATTGATTGCCCTAATCACCAGTTTCTGTTTTTCTCTGGAGTCATGGCTTGATAGTATTACTTTAAAAAGGTAATAGGGACGTGGGCCCTCCTTCGTGGTGCAGCGGGTTAAAGCACAGCACTAAGAAGCTTAAGCCACTTCCGCATGAGTTCGATTCCGCCTGCCCCGGAGATGACCACATGGTGTGGCAGACCTCTCCTGACCCGCCCGCTGCTCCCCTCAGCAGTGTACTTCCTCGATCTGCCTGTTCAGCTCCCCACTCTGTCTCTGGTGAATCCTCTCACCCTCCACATCTCTGGCCTGTACCCCAGTTCTGTATGAATAAATAAATAAATCTTTAAAAAAATTAAAAAATAAGTAATAGGGATGCAGTGTTCACTAACTTGAAATAAAGAGCTGATAGGTTGGAAGAACACAGAAAGGGAAGGTACATTTATTCCCTCTGGGCACTGATGTACTTTGTAGTAAATAAGATGTACTTTGTAGTAAGTTTCTGGAATAGACACATCCAAATACAGGTAAGGCAAAGGGATGGCTCTTGGGAAGAATGCACTATAGGGAACTGCACCCTCTGCTAAATTATGTTCCCAACTGTGAAGGGTAGTTGTTTGCCACAGAAGACATAACTCCAGTTCTATCTTCCCTTGCTGCATGCAGATGTAAGGTATCAATACTCCCTTTTTGAACATTGTTATCACCTCTGAGCTTAAATATTTCAATAAAAAAAATTAGATTGCTTTTTATGAGAGGTTAAAAAAAGTAACATTTTATTAACTATACTGTATTTGAACAGTTTCAAGTAGAAAAATTATTTTGAAAGTAATAATGAGGTAAGAATATCACTGGTTTCCTAAATAAAAGATATGCATTTGGTTGGAAAGAAGCTGCATTGCAATTCATAGCAGAATAAAACTTTGTTACTTTAAGTTATTCAGCAAATGAGGAATTTTAAAGTTGAGCAACATGGGAAATACTAATAATGCAATCACTTAAACTGAGTAAAGCTGAAGACCAGTCTTTAATAATGGAGATAATACATTAAGATGATAAGCAGAAGGAAAGGAAAGATTCCACTGGAGAGGCTGAATATTTCGCCAAAAGAAAAGAATACCACTAGAGTTTTAGCTTTCATTTTGGGGGAAGATACAAAATCATTCGAATATAGTAAGGAGGGCAGAGTAAGTAGCTGAGGAAAAATTCTTAACCTGCAGAACTCTAGAGATCCTTAATTGGTCCTTTGACCTCAGGCTATTTTTTTTTATTTTTATGTTTTCAACATATAGACAATTAAATTTGATAACTGGATTATTGGCAACCACATGTTACTAACCTGTTTATTAAGCTTATACTCCAAATGGCAATAATACTGGCACTTAGTGCAATTCTTTCCTAATGTGAAACAAAACAATATTGCGAAAAAAAACAGAGTAAAAAAATCCACTAGAATTATTCTGAGCCAGTAAATAAAATAGTGACTGTACCTCATTTACAAATTAGTTTTACTTTTGGAAATAAATGATTCCCTACCATTTCTATCAAGGAATAGTAGTGGAAGGAAAAAGAAATATCCCCTTAATATGGCTAGTTAAGCTTCAATTACAAATTTTCTTTCCTGAATTTAGAAGTCCTGTGGGTCAGCTTAAACAGGATGTCATTTTTCTTACAACATGCTAATAACTACTATTAGGTAAAGAATTGAAAATAAAATACCAAATATCTCTAATTGTATGTTACAAGAAAAGTACTTTTACAGTGAATTCAGTTTATTCGACTACTGGTAAAAGAAGCCATGTGTCCTACATTTTCCAACTTTTGTATTTTTTTTTAATATTTTGAAATGAAAGTAGGATATATTTCAGTCAATGTTCTTCCTCATATATCCTCTTATAATTAGATATTATCCAAAAATTATAGCTAAATAACGTATGGTCTCTAATAAAAATAGCTATAATTTATCAAGTGTTCACAGGTACCAGACATTATGCCTCTTCTATAAAACTCTAGGGAATATATATTATTTTTATTTTTCAGATGAGAAACTGAGGTCCAGGTATATCACAAATCGAAACGCTAAATGCAGAGGAGGTCATAAATAATATATTTAGATATGCAGGTGTGTGTGCAATCACATATTTATATATATATATATACAGGTGATTTGTGGAACCTTTGTTTTTATAGAACTTTTATTTCCACTTTAATAAAACAAAGAGAATTTATATATTCAATCAATGATCACTACTTGAATTTTGGCACACACAGAAAACTTAAGGATGCCAGTCAAAACTTAGTTGATTGTAGAATGATAATCTGTCTTCTTGAAATATATAAGTTCTCTGAGCAATGTATATTTCTGTGAAAAGAATATGGACTCTCTGGGAAAGGTACTGAACTGCCTCCCTATCTGACTTTGCTGTATAAAATAAATGGGTTTTGTCAATTTGCTCATATTTATTGAATATGTAGAATCAGAGTAGCTTTTATACATCTGGATTCTGACAACTGTGAAACTAATTGAAAACATATTCAAAAGAGCTAGAGTCTAATCCTGCAGCATTTACAAACTACTTAACTTAAGGAAAAATTTCTCTCTGTTCTATATCTGTTATTTTGTTAAATGAGGGCTTCCAAAGGTCATTTCTGTGGACCTGTAGTCCTAAAAATTTATCATACTTACATCAAATGGCTCCATTCCTTTTTAAATAATAATTATTCCTTTTAAGTTTTTTTTTTTTTTGTTATGCTTTACTAAATTGAATAGACAGTGGGAACAAGTCTCAAACACATTTGTAGGTACATTAACCTTGATGCCCTGTCTGCTCAACATGAGTATTTACTTCTTATCTGCTTAAGTTGCAGTTACAAGTGTGATTGCTTTGATTTAATCTCCACAGTGAAGTACTGACAAAGGAAGAAACTGAAGGTTTTAAACCCTCTTTTACTCATCTGCTCAGAGATCTTTTGACTTCTGCACCATATATCTGTGTCAGAAGACGATTACAGCTAACTGAAAATTGTGAGCCTCAATTCAAGCTTGTTACAGAGAATAAGAAAGAGTGGGGATTCATGGCCTGTTAATAAATAATACCATTAACTTCACCTTCTTCATTTTATCAATGTATCTCAAATATTTTCTCAGTTAACATTACGAGGGCTTATGCTTATAGATTTCTGCATGCACACCTTTGTACTTTGGTGTGTCCTCTTCACGGGTCTCCTTACACATCTTTAAGGAAACGTCACTATCACAAGTTCTGAGAAGCCTGTTCTTACTCAAGTAGTTTCATTTGTCTGAATTGTAGCGACACTCACTCTGTAGATAGCTATGGTTCTGATTATAGTTTGCCTTTAACTTAATTTATTGTTTTATGTGTGTTATCTTTTCAGTTACAATACTGCTTTCTGAGGGGTGGTAGACTTCAACATATAAATCACATTAGTTCCTGGATCACCTTAATACGTTAATTATTTAGATGTCACAATTCACTTTTCATAGAAAAGCATAACTAGTATTCTGTGACAGTCAATTCTATTCTACATATTATTAATTAAATGAACTTTTTGGAGGGATCAAGCAAACAAAGATATGGGGAAAGTAGTGAGTGAGGATAGGAAAAATCCTAAGTAGTAACTGTTTGGTTCTAGAACATAATAAATCCCATCCCTGACACATAAGTGTTGGCTATTCCTCTTTCATCCCTCCCTCACAAACTAGAATGCTCTAAAATAACAAAACATTATTTTAAGTCCAGAGATTTATACATTTTTTAATCATGAGTTAAAATTTTAAGTTAGTTTTATGTGAATACTCTAGCATAATGTGCTAATTATAGAATTAAGATTCCATATATAAAATAGTATATATCATTACTTTATAAACTATTAAAATCAACTCAAATTTTGTTTGTATTTATTATCTTTGCATAGATAACATTTCATGAAAAATTACATGCATTATGTATATTATTCTAGATATTACATTATCAGAATCAATAACGTACAAATTTAATGTGAAATGAGAGTTCTCATGAGGTCTTGTTTTAATGATTCACAGGTATATATTTGGTAACTTTACTAAAAAATTCAAAGTCAAATTTGACAGGTCATTCTTGAAGTTAGTCAACATGCTTTGACTTACAATTCTCTTACCATTATCTTACTAGATGTTTTTACTCTTTGTAAATAGGCTGATCTATAGAACTAAGGTGATAGATTAAAGACAACAAAATACAAAGCAACCATATGAAAGCAAAATACTAACTACGATAATTACAAAACAACTGTCACTAAGTGTGTAGGGGAATATTTCAAGATTAGCATACAAGTATGAGCATAGCTGTGGTATTAAGAAGTTGTTCTGGCTGCAAAGTTCAGGGCCAAATACAACATCATATTAATGAACAGTTAGGACTCAGAAACTTGATGATGGTAATTGTGGACTAGTAACTACTTTGTGATTTTCATTTCCTCTCTTTTTGAGCAGAGAATATGTAGCTGTTATCTTATACCTGCCCCCCCACACACAACAGTTTACATGCTATATATACCACATAGAATACAATATATGTGATGTATTTGTAGACAGATTGATAGAGGTAAATATACTGAGATAGATATTTAGAGAATAAATCCTATAGCATACACAAAATAGATTTTCTCTCCTTGCTGACTTAGAGGAAATGAAATGTCACACTGCGAGAAGAACAAGAGAGAGAGCCACAATACACGGGTCTGCTGATAGACTCTCAAGGAAACATGGTAGTTTGTCCAGCTACCAGAAGAAGTTTGGAAACAGTTGTCCAATTGCTCCTCTATCAGGAAAAACCAGCCTGGATGAGGAGCACAGTCTTTTGAGCCCTCTAGCTTGACTCATAAAACCTGAGAGGTAATAAATATATTGCAGTTTTAAACTCTTAAACTTCTGGCCTTGTGTAATATAATACTAGAAAATTCACCAAATGTGCTAGTACCTAGAACTAAGTAATACCGGGATGTGAAACTTTCAGTTTTAAATCTAAGAATTCCCTAGGCAAACTGGAACATATTGGCCTTCCTAAATCTCCCAATCTTTCTTGTTGACTTTATGTGCATTTTAAAGGATATTTGTGATAATTTTATAAAATCTGTAGGATTTTTACATCAACAGTTATTTTTTCATGATACGTAATTTGCAATATTTTTGAAAAAAGGAAGTCCTTAAGTAGATGGATGGATTTAAAAGAATGAATGTGCTACATTCCTAAGGATAATATTAAGAACAGACAATGATCTTTTCAAACCGTTCAACATTAAAAGCTAAATTGTACATAATTGTGGCTGGCCAACATATCAGCCTGTCAGGGTATTTATAAAATTAATATGAGCAGATGTTCCAGTGAGAAGAGGAGAGAGAGTAAAGTAAAGAGGCAATATTAACCTTTATGCTAATCTTGCAGATACAAAATGACATTGTTTTAAAAATATACTGTAAATGATTTAATTTTAAAGCTATTTTCTCTAATCACCATACCTCCTGTAGCATTTATGATTTCCTTTTTGGAAGTATGAATGATCCTGTGGTCACTTAATGGCTCCAGTGTCTGCACCCTTGCCAAGTGTTGACAGGTGGCTGAAATGAGAGCCAAGCCTTGTTGGCTCACACCTCAGGTTTATTCCCTGGCCCAGAAAGGTTGCACTTCGACTAGCAGATAGAGAAAGGCAGCCTGATACCTATGCTGACGTTCATCCTTTCAGACACTGCCAGACTCATACGCCAGGCTGCATGTTGGCTAGTGAACCGCACACCACATCAGCGCTTTAACTGCCACAAGCAGCTCTGTCTTGGTATCTGTCTTCTAGGGAACCAGAGATTGAATCAGGAAATTTGGGCATCACTATCATTTCCCGGTGTGAACTTGCACTGATAATCTGCTAGGGCATCTTTTTAAAACATTGTAAAACTGTTAAGCAAATATGTAACAGATTAAGAGCTCAATATTCTGAGTTCATATCCCAACTTCTAACATTCACTTACATCTGTGAAAGTGGACAATTGCTTAATATCTGTCTATTTTTCTCACTCATAATATTAATGTTATGGTCACACTACCTACTTCATTTTCTTTATGGAAATCCTAAATGGCTTACTCTTCTTAAAGTACTTAAAAGAGCATCTGGCACATTATAGCCAAATAAATGCTTGCTGTTATTATTCTCTTCCCCAATTGTAAATGTTGAGGCTATATGATATGTAAATAGTTCAGTAGTTTTTAAATATATGATTCTGGGGGCCCTCCCTGGTGACACAGCGGGTTAAAGCACAGCACTAAGAAGCTAAAGCCACTTCAGTATGAGTTCGATCCCCGCCTAGAGGTGACCCATATGGTGTGAGGGACCTCTCCTGGCCTGCCCACTGCTCCCCCCAGCAGTGTACTTTGTCAGTCTGCCTGTTCTGCTCCCCACTCTGTCTCTGCTGAATCCTCTCACCACCTCTACACCTCTGGCCTGTACCCCAGTTCTGTATGCAAAAATAAATAAATATTATATATATATACGTATATCTACATACATACACATACATAATTATGTATATGTGTGTATATACATATATGTGTGTATATATATATATACATATAATTCTGTTCTCACTACAATAAAAAATACAGAATTAAAATAAGATCCTTTCAAGATATTAGATTAGACATTATCAAAGAGAAGTATCATTTCAGGCATTATGAAATGGAAAGAGAACTAGCATAGGCTCTCTAGGCATTGTGAAAAGAGAAAGTTATGTGTCCTGCTACTACTACTGCTAGGATCTACCATAACATATATACAATGAATTACAAATCTTAGTGTGCAAGAGAATTACTTGGGAGACTTTGAACAATACATATTAATACAGCTGGGAGATTTTAACTCAGTGAATGTGGTATGGGGAGTGAAATAGGAATTGCTAAAAAGCTTATAAATTATTGTCAATAATTCAAACTTGGTTTGAATATTAAGTTACTGATGTTATTGACCCTCATTTATGTACAGGTCTAAATAGTGAGAATCTTTGGAGTCTTCAACTGCAGAATGTGTAACAAGACTGATAATCGTCTAGCTTGAATTTCTATAAAATACTGTATAGTATTCTTTTTTTTTTTTTTTAACTAGGTAGGGTAGATATCTTAAAGCATCTACGCACCTGTTGACCATCAAACTGTGCAGCTTGTCAGGTTAAAAAAAATGATGCATATTTTGAGATAGATCACTTTAGATGATAAGTCACTTACTTCATATCATCATCCTCATATTTCATGTTAGATTAATATGTAATGAACTCTATTGTTACTATGTATACTCTGTGTGTGTGGTGCAATCCTCCCAATTGAAATTCATTGAAAATTACAAAAAATACATGTATGTGGAGACACTGTTGGTGTGGCAATGACATTAAATGAACAGTATAGCTGGCTGTGACTTTTACAGAAAGGCATATACTTGGACTTCCATTCTCATTTTATAGATGAGATATGAAGAGGCTAAGGCTCTCAAATGTTAATTGACCTTTTCAAGGTCCCAGATCTCATTAGTGACTTTCCAAATTCTAGAAAACTGTTCGACTATAAAGCCAATTCCTTCACTAAGCTTTTTGGCCTTTAATAAGATGGAATTAGCATTTGGTTGTTGTTGTTGCTTTTTTATGAATATTTGGAGAGGAAATTCGGAAGTTGTATAAAATGGAGGTTTTCTATGATTGAATTTATCTTCAAAACCTTAACGGAATATATAAATGATACTTTCTGTATAATATTAATTTGCTAATTCCATTTTTTTTGTGAATGAGGAGCATATTAATGTGATCTTTTTGATAAAAGCAGATGAAACTGAATCCACTTTATCCCTATGAATGTTGGAGTAAGAAGATTGTTGGGTGGTACTTAAGTAGGCTAAGAATCTTCAGCCATATATTTTTCCCTTTACTCATAGTGAGTTAATTCTTTTAGTAAAACATGCTAGCAGAGAGAGAAATGAGCTACATGCCATCTTACTAAGTTCTCAGCCTTGATCAAAGCGAAGCAAATATACATCTAGGTAAGTGATGTCCTGTAAAGAAGAACACCTGTAAAGAACAGGTTAATAAAATCTTTTCCAGGGCCGGTGTTTTAAAAGAATACTAAATGTGGACTGAATTCTACTTGACCTTTTGTTTAATGAGAAATCTTTGGGCAAAAAACACAAATCCTCACAAAGTAAATATCACAGAAAGGGCACAAAACATATGCAGAGGTTTTGGATGGCTTTTATTTCATGGGATATTATTGTAGTTTTGTACTTAAAATGTAATTCCTAATATTTAGCTTAGCATCGATTTCATAAATTAATAGAATTTCAGATCAGTTTAAATTTATATAAATACTGAACACAATATACAGTTTCTACAAACCTCACCCACTATGTTGCTGCTCATGAACTTCCTCTATTAACATCTAGTTCAGTGTGATACATTTGATACAACTGATGAAACAATTGATAAATTATTTCAAAATAAAATATATTGTTTAAATGAGGGTATCCTTTGTGTTGCTTATTTCCATGGATTTTGACAAATGCATGAAGTGCTATCACTTCCAGTAAGATACTATATATGCACGTGTGTATACATATTTTATCGTATAGATACATATATATATATATATAATAGTATAGATACTATATTATATATAATATATTAATATATTATATGGTATAGTATGTATATGTTATAGTATTGCTACTATATATAGCATAGTATAGATACCACTATATATATATGTATATATATACTATGTGTGTGTGTGTGTGTATAAAATGTCTAGTAAAATACACACACACACTGAAGCACATGCCCTAAAATCTCCATGTGCTCTACATATTCATTTCCCCATTAAAGTTTTTCAAGAACTGATTTTAAAGGCTCTATAGTTTTACATTTCACAGAGTCATATAGCTGGACTCACATCCCTATGTATCCTTTTGACACTGGCTTTGTTCATTAAATAATTGTCTTTAGTGTTCTATGTCTCTATGGTTTCATAGCTGTTTTTTTAAATATTGTTGAAGAATATTTTGTGTTATCGATATGCCACTGTTTATCCATTTATCTACTGAAGAAAATTTTAGCTTGTCTGAGGTTTAATAATTATCAATAACAGTGGGATAAACATTCACACACAGGTTTTAACATAAATTTTCAGCACATCTGGTTAAATAGTTAGGATTACAACCTTGGTAACTTATGGTAAGACTATATTTAGCTGTTAAGAAACATTCAATGACAACATAGTCACACCAAATCTTCACCAGCATTTGTTTCATTATTTTGGTTTTTAACAGTTGTAGGTGTATGGTTTTTGAAATGTCCGATGAACATATTTTTATATCCACTAACTAACTTAATATTGCTTTCTGGTACAGTGATTGATCGACTCTTTTTCATTTTTTTTAATTGCTTGGTTTTTAATGTTGTGTATTTTTGGTAATTAGATATATAGGTCAGATATACAGATACAGTGCAAGAAATAGCTCTTCAAGTTTATGACATCGTTTCATTTTCTTAACAGACTGTTTCGCAGCACACACACTTCTAATTCAATGAAGTCCACCTTACCCAATTTTTTTCTATCTTGAATAGGACTGTTGGCATAATACTAAGGTCAAGTAAATTTCCTGCCATGTTACTATCGAGAAAGTTTGCAGGTTTTACATTTTACATCTTACCTTAGATATGTGATTTATTATTTACTTACTTAGATTCATGAAAAATGTAAGGTCGATGTACAGGCTGTCCAGTTATTCCAGCACTATTTTTTTGAAAAGCCTGTTAAATTTATTCTCCATTGGATTGCATTTGCTCCTTTGAGGATCTGTTGACTGAATTTGTTTACATTTATTTCTAGACTCTCTATTCTGTTTCATTGGTCCATGTCTTTTCTTTTAGCAATACCACACAATCATGATTACTGACTGGATTTTTTTTTTTTTTAAAGATTTATTTATTCATACAGAACTGGGGTATAGGCAAGAGATGTGGAGGGTGAGAGGATTCACCAGAGACAGAGCGGGGAGCAGAACAGGCAGATCAACGAAGTACACTGCTGAGGGGAGCAGCGGGCGGGTCAGGAGAGGTCTGCCACACCATGTGGTCACCTCCGGGGCAGGCGGGAATCGAACTCATGCGGAAGCGGCTTTAGATTCTCAGTGCTGTGCTTTAACCCGCTGCGCCACCAGGGAGGGCCCTGGATTTTTATAGTAGGTTTTGAAATCTGACCTCTGATTTGCTGTTCTTTGATACTTTGTTATTTGGTCTCTTGTTTTCCTATATAAACTTTAGAGTTTGTCAGTTTTCACAAAGAAATTTGCTAAGATTCTGAAATTATATTTGGAGTTGTATATGAAACAACTGGAACAATTAACATTTTAATATGCTGATTTTTTCTTATCCATGAATATAGAACATATCTTCATTTATTTTGTCAGTCTTGTATTTTTTCTCATATAAACCTTGTGTGTTGGTTCTTTTGATGGTAAGGTTTGTGCTTTAAACTTCAAATTCTAATTTATTATTAATCATATATAGAAAACAACTGACTTCTGCTTATAAACCCTTCATTCAGCGCCTTTGCCAGCTATACATTTCTTGTCGGTTACAGTTATTGTTTTGTAGTTTTTGCAGGTTGGGATAGACAGTTATGCCACTATATTATTTTTAAATGGATGTTAGATTTTTTTAAAGGTTTATTTATTTATTCATACAGAACTGGGGTACAGGCCAGAGATGCAGAGGGTGAGAGGATTTACCAGAGAAAGAGTGGGGAGCAGAACAGGCAGATCGACCAAGTACACTGCTGAGGGAAGCAGTGGGCGGGTCAGGAGAGATGTGCGGCGCCATGTGGATCTCCTCTGGGCAGGCGGGGATCAAACTCTGGTGGAAGTGGCTTAAACTTCTCAGTGCTGTGCTTTAACCCACTGGGTCACCACGAAGGGCTGGATGTTAGATTTTAAAGCTGATTCTCCAAATATTGATTGGACTGTATTATTTGATATGATATAATCATATGAACATATTTAAACATTATCAGTCAGTATGATTCCACTTATTCATAGTATGTAATTAAATTTGTAATTGTATTTTGTCTACTAATATTGAATAGCTTTGCTTTAATATTCATGAAATATATTGATCTATAATTTTCCTTTTTTTTGTCATGTTTTTGATGTTTATTTTAGGAGAATGCTTCATACAATGAGGTAAAAAGTAGTCTCTCTGCTTCTGTTTTCTGGAATATACTTTAAAGAACTAGTATAATTTCCTCTTTACATGATACTAGAATTCCACAATGGGGATATCTAGGCATGTTGTGTTTTCTAATTTGGAATGTTATTTATTTTTCAATTTCTTTAAAGGCTATACAGATTGTCTGTGTCTTATGTGAGTTCTGGTTGATTCTCTTTCTACAGATAGATCTACTTCATCTAAGTCATAAAATTCAAGAGCTGATTATTGTTTATATTATTCCTTATTTGTCTTTGTGAATGCTCATGAGTTCAGTGGTGATGGTTCCTCTTCTGTTTTTTGATAGTATTTGTTTCTTCTTCTCC
>NW_004567111.1:23822086-23831409 GCF_000260355.1 Condylura cristata
ATAGTAGGTATCCAAAAATTTGCTTCATAAACTTTTGTAAATAAATATCTCATTTTTAGATGATTTAAATAGCTAAATTAGGCATTTTAACATTGCTCAATACATTTCTAAAATAAACTTTGTTTTTCTGCTACCTCTTGAGAACTCAATACTTGAGTGTAAATTCACAGTGCAGACAGTAAAAAGCACAGCTGGTAAACCACAGGGCAAATTCACAAACCCTTGTGTTGCTTGATTTACTTCAGTTAATCACTGTTTATTTTGAATAATTATGCTATAGTCTGTAGTTAAAGAAAATTTGTCTGAGCAAATTGATAGAAATATTTATCAATGTCTTTAGTTAATGTTTTAATTTCCCCAAGATAATCCCTGTGGAATGCAAAATTTAGCTCACTAGTCTCCATAAAAGGAGCTGTTATATGCTTAGTTTTCTCTTTTAAATATTGGTTTGCTTTATCTTGGTTTTGATGAAGCAATGAATGTTAGTAGTAAACCTGGGAATTCTGACTACCATCTGTCTGATCCACCTGCTAAGCCTTAATTCAACTGATGTTCAGGTGTCATTGAACAAAGGCACTGTTTCTAGCATGAACATAAATCTGAGAATTTTCTGGATATAATGGGTTTGTATTACTCCACTTTGCACAATTGTTGCCCCTAAAACACCTAGATTTTGAGAATAAAATCCGAAGAAAAATGTTATATCTTCTACAACCTTCCACCATACTTAAAATTTATCTTAAATGCTAATTAAGGCAGCAAGTTGATTGTCATTCCAAGTGCTAATGAAGCTGCTTTCTTGCAACTGATTGTGGTAGAATAGGCAGGCTTTTTTTTTGGATTCAGTCTCCCCTTCTTAATCAGCTTCTTCCCACATTTTCCTAATTTAATCCCCTATCCATAATGTAGTTTGCTCAGTATAGGGCAGATTGTCTTACACAACACAATCTAGAAATATTTAACTATGAAGTTGTAACTGACAACCTTTCTGCAGTCAACTCTTCTATGAAAGGTGCTTGACCTTAATCACTCAAGGATATGAAATCTTGCATGAAATTACCATAAAATTTGAGAAAATGAAGTGGCATTTAATTTGGTCTTTACTACTGTATCTACAGTCTTGGTTAATAACAGTCTATAACTTAGTTAATAACGTAGTTAATGAACACAAAGGAATTACTAAAAGAAGAAATAACAATAGCTCAACTGAAAATATGGACCATTACAATTATAGAGGACTTTCACCAAACAAGGGTGAGCAAGAGTTAAGATATGCATCAGCTTCTGAAGGCAAGTTAGAACATTCTTGTCATGAAACACTTAACATGAAACACACTATACTATTCATAAGTATTTAACATTCACCTTCAAATGTTAAATTTAATTCTGACAAAGCTGGCCACTTCATTTACCATCAACTTCTAAAATTTCTGTTGATTTAAGTATATAAGTTCATTTCTTCCCCCTCCACCCAAGTTTGTTAGTTTAAATTGAGTAACTTTGTTTAATAACACAGTATATGATTCAGGATATAGGAAAACACCTATTGAGATGTATGTTTGTAAAGCACATACATGTGCCTTTCTTGATTTCTCTATACTTGTATTTACAGCACTTTCACATTAAAAAGAAAAAAAAATCCATGGCTTTTGCTAATATTATACCTCTAACAGATGTTGAACTTCAGGGCAAGTACTGTCTTACTCATCTTTTTTATTCAAGAAACGTAGCAAATTTTTTTTTTTTAATGCCAACTGGCCAAAATATATATTGCTGCTTTGTTCTTTCTCTTTCCAGTCTGGCTAATTAGTCCTCTCAAACAATTATTGCTATGTTCAGTCAATCTCCCTTTCATTAGTCCTCTAACTGAAGCTTGGTAGTTAATCAATTCTTGAAAAAGATTATTTTTTTAATAATATAAGATCAGGCCCTCCCTGGTGGTGCAGCGGGTTAAAGCACAGCACTGAGAATCTAAAGCCACTTCCGCATCAGTTCGATCCCCGCCTGCCCCGGAGGTGACCACATGGTGTGGCAGACCTCTCCTGGCCCGCCCACTGCTCCCCTCAGCATTGTACTTCCTCGATCTGTCTGTTCTGTTCCCCCACTCTGTCTCTGGTGAAGCCTCTCACCGCCCCTGAGCCTCTGGCCTGTACCCCAGTTCTGTATGCACAAATAAATAAATCTTAAAAAAAAATAAGATAAGATCATTACCCTAATATGTTGATGGATATTTTCCTGAATAAAACATTTCTGAGTTTAGGATGCTTTGGGTTAATGTGATTAACCATGCTGAGTTTAAGAAAAACTCGGATACTAGGAAGAATAAACTATCCAGTAACATAAACTCATCTATAAATGAGTCAAAGCCAAAAGTTGGTATTTTCAAAGCTTACTCTCCAGTGAAGAAAGGTACTCATAAACAGTCAGTCATGAGGTAGCTTTCAAGAAAGTGTTATTTAACAATGTTAAATATTTTCATATTTTTTAGGGAATTTGAATGAGTTGAAATTTCTCAATTTGTTTTTTTCTTTTTCCCTAGAAATACCCTGGAATAAGATGGTGAGATTACATTTCATGAAATTGAAAATTTTGTAAGAGAAAAAATTCTGTTTTACTTACACTGAAATTTTTGGTGAGATATGTTACTATGTCAGGTTGAACTTAAGAATCAGTTAAGTTTTTTACATTGATATTTTACACTCATTCCTTATTTTACTTTTTTAAAGTAATAATATAGTTTTTTTTACATCATTTTGTGCATTTTTCCATCTCAGTTGTAATGCCTGTGAGTTTCCCATCACCAAATCACCTGTTTTTCACTTTTCTAATTTAATTTCTACCAATGGATACATTTTTAATAACAAAATGGCATGGAAAAATGAGAGTGGATGCAAGTGGATGTATAAAAACTACTGTACACATGTTCATTCATTTTAATAATCAAATCAGAAGTTATTTGATGATACCAATAAAGTTTTAGTAAATGTAATACAAGTAAAATCTACAAATGCTGTGATTGCAGATTTAAAAACTGTTTATCTTTCATAGAGGTAAACCTATGCACTGGTAATTGATGGTACCTGTGGTGTAACTGTCTGGGAAATGAAAACACAACTATTTAAAATATATTTAAAATGTATAAAATAACACAATTTAAATATAAAGCACTTGCATCATTCAAAGTCTGTACATATGCCACCTACAACACTCAAAGAGAAAAAAGCAAAGATGGATCTGTAGGCTTAAAGTTTTAAATAAATGTTTAGAGGCCCTATCTGGTGGCGTAGCGGGTTAAAGCACTGCACTGAGAAGCTAAAGCCACTTCCACATGAGTTCGATTCCCGCCTGCCCCGGAGGTGACCACATGGCGTGGCAGACCTCTCCTGACCTGCCCGCTGCTCCCCTCAGCGTGTACTTCGTCGATCTGCCTGTTCTGCTCCCCACTCTGTCTCTGTTGAAGCCTCTCACCGCCCCTGAGCCTCTGGCCTATACCCCAGTTCTGTATGTACAAATAAATAAATCTTTAATAAATAAATAAATAAATGTTAGAATCATGAGGTATTCAGGGAAAACTGAATTGCCATTAAGAAAGATTAGAAATTGTCGTCAAATTTAACAGGTATCAACTAGCTATAGCTAAAAGTAACAAACTTGCGATTGAGTAATCTCAAATGAAAAAAAAAAAAGAGAAAATAAAATTATTTGAGGTAAAAAAATGAAATAAAATACAGAAACCTAGAAAAGAAATAAGCATGATGCCTTAAAAAGGCAAGACCTTTTATTTAATGCTTAAGTTTCTTTTTTTAATGATAAACATTAACTGTATTCATGTAACTAGAATAAAATTCTATTACATGAATATAAAGGGGATGAAATATTGAAACTAAAAAGAATAACATGCTTTACTAGAGAGTCAAATCTAAAACATCAAAAAAAGTTGTGATAAGGCAGGCAAAAATAGATTAGATTTACTATCCATCGAAGCATTTATATTCATTTTAATGTGGGGGAAAGCTGAGTGTCTTGTATTAAGAAGTCTGATCTAGGTATTTCTAGCTCATTATATTTATGATGCACATTATTTACATGGTTGAAATTAAACACACTTAGAGAACATATATTTTAGCTTTATAGCTAAATCATTTGAATTCGCTGTATTTCTAAATTCAGGGAAATGATTCTCAAACTTGAAATATTTTACACAGGTTTATTAAAATTTCTCACGAGTTCAACAATGTTCCATGTGGATATTCTGATGCCTATTGACTTTGTTACATTTAGAGGTACACAAGATTTATGCTTTTTGACAGTGTGCTATATTCCAAGAGTAAATGCAAACTCAAATTTGAACTTCCTCACCTGCAAAAAGGGGATCTGTCCATATTTCACCTTTTTTTTTTTTTTTAAGATTTACTTACTTATACATACAGAACTGGAGTACAGGCCAGAGCTGCAGGGGTAGTGAGGACATTCACCAGAGTCACAGTGGGAGCAGGACAGCAGGACTGCTAAGGGGAGCAGGAGAGGTCTCCTGCGCCATGTGGATCACCTCCAGGCTGGGGATCGAACACACACTGCAGCAGCTCTGGCTGCTTGCAGTACTATGATTTAACCCACTGTGCCACCAGGGAGGGTCTGTATTTTATCTTCGTACCAAAAGAAAATTAAATCCTCTAAGAAAGATGCCATAATCAGGAATCTCACTGATCTTTCATTTCCAGTATTTGGTCTTGAATAAAAAGTGCCAGTCCTATACAAACTTTAAGTGACCAAAATCCAATCACCTTTCCACCATAAAAACCTTAACTGATCGGCTGATAAATTTTAATTGATGAATTAATTCATTGAGTCTGTTGGATAAACAATGACTTAAAATAGTCACTTTTATATGTTTAAATGAGAATAAGCTATCAAAATATGTAGATCCTTTTATATGAATATTAACATTTAATCAAATTTTAAGCAATAAACCTAATGAAATATATGCAAGAATTCTGCATTGAAGACTGAATATTACTAAGATATTTTTTTAAACTAATAGGAATAGTCAATTGGTAAAGATATTTCTTCTTTGATTATATATACATGAAATATATCCAAACTAAATTCCATTTAGTTTTGTGGAAGATAGCAAGCAAAAGTTGCTCTACAAAATAAAATTTATTATGAAAATAAAGAAATTAAAATATTGTGCTGTCTTGCTAGGATGTATGATTAATTAATTGAAATAGAAACAAAAGTAATGTCTGGTGAATAATAAGTTTGCCAATGCAATACACTAGGGAGATATGGTATCTTTAATAAGTGTGAAATAAACTAGTTCATTTCTATATATTATGTGTAATATTAATTATAGATTTATCATCAATGAAATTAAATGAAATATAAAGAATAGAACACCTAGACAAGCTATGAGAAAATACCTGCATATATTCAAATAAGCCTAGATTTCTAAAACAAGATTCACAAAGGGAAAAGATTGATATAATCAATTTTACTGCAATTTAAAACTTATGTTCTTAAGAGCCCACCACTAAGAAAGCGAAAAGGCAAATGCAAGTAGATGTTTGAAATTCATCATTCTAAAAATGTATTATTATTTAGATGACATAAAGAATTTTCATTGGCAGGGAAAGTATAAAGATCCATTTTAAAAAAGAAAATAGCAAAAAATATATAAGACTATTAAAAAAAACACACATGCAAGTGAACAATTAAATGTAAGTTAAAAAGCATAGTAAAACTGGCCCTCCCTGGTGGTGCAGCAGGTTAAAGCACAGCACGAAGAAGCTAAAGCCACTTCCACATGAGTTCGATTCCCGCCTGTCCTGGAGGTGACCACATGGCGCAGCAGACCTCTCCTGACCTGCCCGCTGCTCCCCTCAGCAGTGTACCTTCGTCGATCTGCCTGTTCTGCTCCCCACTCTGTCTCTGGTGAAGCCTCTTGCCACCCCTGAGCGTACCCCAGTTATGTATGCACAAATAAATAAATCTTTATAAAAAAAAAACAAACATAATAAAACTAACCAATTTCTAAAGCTACCTATCAGAGTGGCTAAGCGTTATAAAAAAAAAAGGAATATTCAATATCAATAATTCAGTTTAGTGGTTCAAAAATGATACACAGATTTGCACAAACATTATGGAAATTGGTTTGAAGTCTGTTCTAACTAAATATAACACATTCATGCTTTTTGAACTACCAGTTCAATTCCCAGATATGTTTACCCTCAAAATAAACACATATGTGTACTCAATATATATGTAAAGGAATCTTCATAATAGTTTAAACTTTAGCTCAAGCTAAACAACCAAATAGGCATCAATAGAGTGCATAAAACAATGAATGGCATATATAAATACTGGATCATTTTAAACAATGAAAATGACAGAATCAGATTTTTAGAGGGGAAGTTAATGTGGTCTCTATACCTGCAGATGCTTAGTGATGTACACCTGGGATGTATATAGTGCTGTAATGCAGTGTTACTTCAAAAACAAAACAAAACAAAAAGGGCTAATTCTATATACAACTCACACATATGCATACCCAACTTAAGCTTGTGAATTTCACTTGAAAAAATCCAGACACAAATATACATAAGACTATGAAGTTCTGATTGAGGATGGGTCTGTTTAATATGTATTATTTCTATTTTATGTGTTAAAATTGCACGATGGCAGTTAAATTATATTTCCTGATAAGTTTGTTCTTCTATGAAAAATGGAGGTTGCCACGTCCCCGCCCGCGGCGCCTAAGTGAGAAATCCTTAGAGCTTGGCACAGTCAAGGTACCGGGCACACGGGAGGAATACATGGCCCTCCAGGAATAAAAGAATGGCTGATTCTCAAATGGTCCCTGTAAATTTTTGATTTGTTTTCCGATTCTGTTGATGCACAACAACAAAAAAAAAATGTCATGGATACTGTGCTTCGTTTCTAATGATACTCTTGATAGAAATGTAACTTCCTCTATTTTCGATACTGATTTACTCCTGAGAAACGCCCTTACAATCTTTAATATTATACAATTAACTCCTATATACCAGGTGGTTTGTGAAATGAATGGAGAGAGTAATTGAAAGAAATAGAAAGGCATAGGTAATAGATAGGGTATTTGTTTAGCAGCCCTGAACCTTGAATACACCGTGGTTTCCTAGGGCCCCAAGTTGGTTTCAGACCCCTGGCAACATCACAGAAACAAAAAGAAATTAATGTATTACCTGTCATGCCTCTATTGAAAAAAATCATTGTACCCCTATATTTGCTTGCCAAAAAAAAAAAAAAAAACACTGTATAAATGCTCTGCACTCTCAAAAATAAATCACATTCAGATATGCACTCCTAGAAGTCGTATCTGTCTGTCACTCAACCTCATCCTTGTCCACCTTGTCCACCCTGCGCCAGAGTTGCCATCCCTGAAACTTGTCTCCTGCTCCTGCTGCGCTGGTCCGTGGCAGGAGGTTATTCCTATTTAATTTCTTATGGAAAGTAAAGGAGATGATGTGTGTCCATCACTAGTTCAGTTTGTGACATATGGTAAATATCGATGAAAGCTCTTTTTAAACTTGTACAGAAAAATAACATTATTAAATTCAAATCTTAAGCCATGGCTTCAAATATGAAAACTGTGTTCTATGGTTCCTTTTACATTATTCCTATAAAACAGGTTGCACCTTTATTCACAAAGCTTAATTACTATCACAGAAAAGTTCTCATTTAGAATACACCTACTTCAAATTCTTTCTAATAAATATTGAAGAATAAATAATTACATATTCTTTAGTCACACCTTGCTTTCCTTGGAAGTTCCCACTGAAATAGTGTTAATTTTTTTAAATTTATTTTTAATTGAGGTAATATCTGCATACCCATATCAGGAACTACCACTGAGGGCGATCACCACTAAGTCACCCACAGTCCACCACCATGTCCACTGTATTTTCATCCCTCTTTATTCTTCACTCTCCCACTCCTTCTTCATGTTACATGACTAGGTGGATAATTGGGCCTTAAAAGTGCAGTACTAAATAAACTACATTAACAGGAGGCATAAATCATACAGCTTTATGACTTCATTAACTTCAAATTATACCACTCGCTGCACACACACTTATTTTTTTTTTGTATCATTTTTTTTTTTTTTGCTAACTCCTAGGTTTCCAGTATGAACTGAATTGAAATCAATGCCTTATATAAAGCTAAAAAAGTAGACACCAATGATAAATAACATGAATTCCAGGTGACTAAAATATTGGAAATCTTTTTCATACTTAAGAATGAAAAATTATTAAAATGTTGCTTACTAGATTTGGGCAAATATTATTAACTGTATACAAAAGCCAAAATGGAAATAAATACTTTAATTTTTATGTATTTAAATTAGGATTTTTATTTTGGATCCCTTCCCTCTTGTCTCACAAATACATATGGATTTCCTTAGCAATTTATTACTATCTTGGACAAATAATAGAATAAATTGCCAGACACTCCATGACCTCAGCAAGTGTAGATAGAACTGAGTCATAAGTGAGAAGGGGCAAAAATTATTAAGGAATCCATCAAGTTGAAGGAAGAGACAATTCCTGTATTTTATGCTCCATTTCCTCACATTAATATGTACTAGTAATATACCAATATATACACTAATGTGTATATATATATATATATATATATGTATACATGAATGTATGTATAGATATATACATGTATACATACACACATACATATGCACATATGTACACCATTCTCAATTTCTGTAAACAGACAATATTGGTAGAAGGAATTTTTCTTTTTATTGAGTTAAATTTGTATTATGTCTGTGTAAAAGTGCTTTTTTTTTAAATTCATTTATTTATGCATATAGAACTGGGGTACAGGCCAGAGATGCAGGGATAGTGAGAAGATTCACAAGAGACAGTAGGGGCAGAGCAGACTGACTGATGAAGTCCACTGCTGAGGGGAGCAGAGGGCAGGTCAGGAGAGGTCTGCCTCGCCATGTGGGTCACCTCCAGGGTGAGCAGAGATTGAACTCATGCTGAAGAGGCTTTGGCTTCTTACTGCTGTTCTTCAACCCACTGCACCACCAGGGAGGGCCCGTAAAATGCTTGCTTTTTAATGGATATACAAGTATTCTTTCTTTTTCTAATTTTTTTTTTTTTTTTTTTCTTTTTTTTTGAATAGAAAAACCGGTCTGTAGGCCAGAGTTACAGCTGTGGGGAACCGTACTGGATGAGGGGATTCACCAGAAACAGTGGGGAGCAAACAGGTGAATTTACTGAAATATAAAGCTGAGGGAAGCAGCAGAAAAGACAGAAGAGTTG
>NW_004567111.1:23831509-23845739 GCF_000260355.1 Condylura cristata
TTTTTTTTTTTTTTTTTTTTTTTTTTTTTGCATAGAAGAACTGGTGTGTAGGCCAGAGGTACAGCATTGGGGAAGGGTAGTGGATGAGGGGATTCACCAGAAACAGTGGGGAGCAAACAGGTGAATTTACTGAAATATAAAGCTGAGGGAAGCAGCAGAAAAGACAGAAGAGTTGTGTGGTGCCTTATATGAGTTAACGCCCTGACCAGGATCTAACTTTTGCCACTGCAGTGACAGTTCTGAAACTTAACTCCTAGGCCACCAGAGAGAATCACATGCTTTCTTTCTGATGAGTGTCCAGTATCTCCTGTACTGTTTTTCCTAAGTTTTTTTTTTTTTTTCCCAAAGTTATGGCTACAAACACCACTTAGAACTCTCAGTATTAATATTAGGATTTTCTATCAAAAGTAAAGCCTGATGAGTTTGAAGCAACTGACAGCAAAGGATCCAGCTGTCATTTACTTGCATTTGTTAAATAACAACTGTAAAATGTCATTAAATGATCGCTTTGCAGAATTTTGGTTTTAGTAAAAGAACTATATTAATACTTAGGATTTAATGAAGTGCTATAACTCTGTGAGCCATAATCATACAATAAGAATGAGCTATCACATCTGAATGTTTATATAAGAAAAAATATCCTAATGGTTATTTTGTAGATCACTCTATCTTCTTACCCCACAAAACACTGTGTAGAGATCTGTGACTCAGACCTATCTAATATGTCCCCTGGTAATATATTATTTTCAAACTAAACCTTCTTTGGTGTTCTGTTGATCCCCCATTCTTGCAGTATGGATTGCTAATTACATTATATTGTTAAGTAGAATGTTAGAGAAAGATTTAGCATTTACAGCTATCTATAGAAAAGATTAGATAAAATTTCCTAGGGCTAGGTATTATGATGCATTTAGTTAATGCATATACAATGTTTTCAAAGTGCTAATTTCCACATAGATATTGATTATAATATGTTGAAACTTATGGTGAAATTGTGCTGATAAAGGAATTATATTTGTGGCTGATAAATAACAAATAAAAATGAACAACAATGAAATCTTAACATTTTTCTTTGAGCATATTTTTAGAATGTTGCACAAACTGCTATAGTAAAAGCTTGCATCATCATAATTGCACCCAGATATAAAAAATAAATCAGTAATTCAAATTACTGTAGAAACTGGAAAGATTGGTGTTTGTTTTAATTGAGCTTTAGAATATCACTTATGACACATACAAGGAGCATCAGTCAATCATCTTTGTCCTTAGGGGATTTTTCAAGTATTCTATACTATAGTTCAGGCCTTAGTCTCTTTATAAGGAAAAGAGAGTTAAGAAAAAAGACACATGGGTGATTTGGTGATGGGGGGCCCAAGGGGATTGCAAATGAGATGGAAAAATGCACAAAATGATGTAAAAATAAACTATTATATAAAAAAAAGAGAAAAGGAAAGCCTCAACTCATTTATGTTAACTGAATATATCAGAACTTCAACCTTCATTTTAATATGTTATAGTCTTAAACCTTATAAAACTTTAACTCTGTAGATAAAATTTTAATACAGAGATAGATGTTAATTTCTGAAGAATTCTATGGAACACTTTCTTAAGAAGGAGGAAGGTTCCAGAATAATGTCTAAATACATGTACCACAAGTCAGTCTCAATCTAAAGAGTTACTTTCGATGATATAAAACATTGAAGAATGACTTTAACTTTGGATAAAATCTATTGCTAGTATGAAAATGCTCAAATTAGATACTTTTTCATAGTTTAGTAAACTTAAATGATTGCTTCAAGTTAGTGATATTTTCACAGTGAAATTAAAGCATTATTTGACTGCTTTACTGATAATTTTACTGATAAATTTTGTATTTCACATTCTTAGAAACACAAATTATCTCTTAGTCACCTTTACTCCTGTTTTCTCCTGTTCTAATGTTTTATAGTTTTAGAAATGGATTGTGGTCATTTGGCTTGTTATCAATATTAATAGGCTGTCAGTAGATGGCAGGTAGAACAATATTTTTCTTTTTACTTAAAATAAGTCAGACAAGGTCCTCCCAGGTTAGTGCCGATGGGTTAAAGTGCAGCACTGTAAGTGAGCTCAGCCACTCAGTGCAAGTTCAAGCACCAGCCCCAGAGGTGACCCACATGGCCAGGCAGACCTCTCCTGACCAGCCTGCTGCTCCCCTCAGCAGTGTACTTCATCAGTCAGCTATTCTGTTCCCCACTGTGTCTCTGGTAAATTCTCTCACAGCCCCTGCACCTCTGGCCTATTCTCCAGTTCTGAATGCATAAATAAATTATTCTTTAAAAATAATGAAACCAAATCCTAACACTATAAAATTTATATTTCTGTATTTCTATTCTGCACATTTTTTACTTGACTTCATTTTCCTATATAAAATTAACATAACACCTTTCTTTTAATGTTTATGCTTATTATGATGCTAAAATGAAACCATGTACTATACATAAAAGCACACTTAAAAACATGATTTCTGTAAATAAATGACTACAAATTTACAGACCCTAGAATGGTATCATTTGTATATATTAAATTATAAAAGTTTACATTTATGACAATGATGATTATATTTTTTAGCAGATGATGGAAGCAAAAGTGAAATAGCTGCTGTTAATTTGTATGTTGATTTAGGGGCTTATTAATATTTTTATTAGCAACTCAGACCAAGAACATGTAGTGATTAATAGAAGAAATATGATTGTTTCCTACATAATTTAAAATGTAGGTAATTTGTAAATGAAAAGATGAAGTTATATCAGGAACCAATAATATGTCCACAAATTTAGACATATAAAGAAATAAAGTCTTGAGTTAGACAATATAACCATATGAGACTTGGTATTATCAATTAACAGGCCCATGATGGATACGCATATTAAGTCTTCTCCGTCTGAATTTTCACATATATAAAATGGATTTTAATATTTCCCTTCTGGAAAAAAAATGTTTCAGGAAATATAAAATGAAATAATGAATAGACTTATGTGATGAACTTAATGTAGGTTATACAGGTATTAATTTGTAAATGATGTACAACTGACATCTATATAATGCTATATACCAATGATATTTCAATAAAAATAGTTTAATAGAAAATGGTGCTCACACCACAAAAGTTAAAGTTAAGAGTAACATTTCCATTTATACATAACCAATAACTCAAGACCATTCAAATAATCTTCAGTAAATGAGTGAATTAAAAAAGTACTTTTGAGCCCTCCCTGGTGGTGCAGCAAGTTAAAGCACAGCACTAAGAAGCTAAAGCCACTTCAGCATGAGTTTGATCTGACCCCTGGAGGTGATCCACATGGTGCGGCAGACCTCTCCTGACCAGCCCACTGCTCCCCTTAGCAGTGTACTTCATCAGTCGGCCTATTTTGCTCCCCACTCTTTCTCTGGTGAATTCTCTCACCATCTCTGCACCTCTGACCTGTACCCCAGTTCTGTATGCATAAATAAATCTTTGAAAAAGAAAAGTATTTTCTAATATTTCAGTTATGGGTCAATAAGAATTGAGGCTAACATATGGGGATAGAAGGAATGAAATGGGAGAGGGGGTTCAATGGCATCTAGAGGAAGATTATTGATAGTTTGTAGTGGCTGGTAAGTTGGAGATGCAGACTCCTTACGCCTTCCAAAATCATAGACAGTGTGGTAAGCCAATTTTACCTCAATATGAAATAGAATTTTAAAAAGAAATAATCTTTTCTTTAAGATATGCCAAATTGTGGTTTAATGTGTACCAGTAATAAAGTGCTGAAGTCTCCTCCACTTAAAGCAATGGCAGTTCATTGGTTAATGCTTTGAGGAGATCTCATCAAACATTATTTTGAACTCTTTATAATAATAAGGAATTGACATCAGAGATTCTAAGAGAGACATCCTAGGTTTAAAGGTGACCACTGAAAGTACTAAGAATGGACACTGGTTTTAGATGAAAGGCTTGGTCCATGCAACACTGATTATTATTCTGTGTATCATTTCAAATATAGAAGTTAGAAAATAAGTAATTTATATTTATAAACACCCCAGAAAGAGAAAAGTGACACTTTGAAGTTAATCCTGTTTTCATTATGATTTTTTCAATTCCTATGTTTAGGTATGTTCCTAGAGCGGTGTGTTCAGTATCAGGTTTGCTAAGCTGAAAATACTAACTGTAACAATCAGACTACTGGCTAGGGGTTAGAAGAATTTTCCTTTTCAATAACATTAGAGTTTTATGCTTTAAGCTTAATGAATGAATTCCCTATATTGTTGTTGCAAAATAGTGAATGAGTAAAGTAATGTGTCTCTAAAGAACATGGCCTTCATAAACCCTATTATACAGGTCCAACTTTGGCCTTCAGAGTTATTATACATCTATATTCTGATAAACTAATTTCTCTTTTAAGCTACTTTGGGAACTGTGAATAGTTGTGCAAAATGAGCTAATTTTATATTGAATATAGTCTCTCCTTTACAAAGCTAATAATTTTTGTTGTTTTATTTTAAAATCAATTTGATCAAATGGACATTGTACTTTTATGAAAAGATTCAGTGTGTAAACTTTTCAGTCTGTGTACTGTTCTGTCTCCTCCTCTGCTCAGTGTGCTTTGATATTACTGTGCTTATTTTAAGGCAGTTGGGTTGCAAGGTCCATGAGAGAATGAGCATCTTATTGATTGCACTATTCATAATCTATAACACAGGAAAAAGAGAAATTGAGTGAGTTTATTCAATGTAATTTGAGATTGCAAATAGGGAGGGAAAAGTCACAGCCAGTAGTTCCTAAACAATTGCCTTAACGATTTGGATGAGAGAAGTTGAAAGAGAATCTGAATGGCAACTTCAATACTTATCCTGGTAGGATACGGAAACATGTAATCTGAAGTCAGGTGAAACCTGGGCACAAGTCTAGAATCATCACTCTGTACCGCTTAGGTCTTAATGTGAAATTATTTATCTCTTATAAGCGCATTATTCATTTATTGAGTGGGAATGTTTTTTCTTACTTTTCAGGGCTGAAATATGATTTTTAAAATCAGACCATACTACAAAGTTTCTGTTGTCCTGACTATATTTTCCACCTTAATCTTTGTCACTTTTTTTCTGATTCTCTGGTCCCCAGTGACAAACAAACACAAGAAACATATCTGTGATCCCTTACTATGTCCTTTCACCACATGTGTTCTATGTCTAGAATGTTATACTCTTTTGAAATCTTGACCAAATCAAGTCATTTTTCTATAATAAGCTTGTCCTACTACTAAAAAGATTTCAACATCATGTCATCACTTCATCTTCAAAAAAGAGTACAAAAGGCAAAATATAAAGGAAAATATTTTCTTAAAGAAGTCAATTGCAAGTTTTATAGTATGAGAGTTTTACTGAGATGAAACAACTTTCAGAGGTAGGGTTTAACTATAATTAAAAGTTTTGATGAATTGTAGAGAAAATTCTCTTCTAATTGGGAAACTAAACATTAGCTCTTTCACTTATTAAGAGTTCATATAAAGCAGCAAATCCCAACTTGCCCAAACTAAAAGAACTAATGGAAAACTTTGCTATGGGCCAGTGAGGAGACGTGCTACAGGAATGCTCTTTGGGTCGTTGAAAAGAGATATCCCTTCAAACAGAATTACATTTACAGAATGAATCCAGGGATGTTTCAAACACTTAAGGCATATATTGTGCCCAATGGACTTTAGAAATCTGAAAGGGATTTCATTGTTTTATTTTAGGATTTTTAAGTAGAACTTTAAGTTATGGTATTCAATTTTGAATGACTTTTCCCCTCTATTGTGTATAGTCTGTGACACTCTCATCTAATAACTTCCATTTGCAGTTTTCTGACAGATGCTAAATCTTCCATAAACCTGTGATAGGGAGATCATTATTTTGTTTTATAGTAGGGAAAAACTATTATAGAGTAAATCTGCTTAATAATTAGGAGAATGTTTGCACATGAGGAATTTTACTAACAAAAAATGATGACTTACAGTATAAAGGGTATTTGTGTGCTTGATTTATTAGAGTACCAGGATTATTTTGCTCTTACTTTAAATATTTATTTTTAATTTTGGTTGAAATAACATTGGTTTATAGTTTTAGTTGTACATTGTATTTCCACATCTGTATATACCTCATTCAGATCACCCCAAAAGTCTAGTTTCTATCCACCATCATACAATTGATCTTTACCCATTTCACACAATTTCTAACCCTCTTCCTTTCTGGTAACCACCCTCTGTTCTCCAAATGTAAGTTTATTTTGTTTTGACTTAATGAACATAGGAAGTCATCCTATTTTTTCCCTTGGAATCACCTTAGACAAAGAGCTCACACTGCTCTTTAGGTGATGGATGTACTGTGAATCAAGGCTTCATTCTTTGAGACATGGGATGCCTTAGGTCTTACAGATCAATAGCAATTTGTGCTGTGTGTATGTGTAAAGATCTTCAAAATGACTTGAGATATGAATTACTGTATATAACACCCATAAGAGTTAAGTGTTGCTGTTTCCTTTTCATACCAATAAAACTTGGTCACAGAAGGTTAAATGGTTTCCCCAAGGTTACTCAGTGAGTTATAATCACTGCTTGCCTGGATATAGAGTCCAAGAGTCTAATTCTGTTCTATGACTCCTACAAGCTGACAATTTAAATGCTGAAAGACTGACTGTGTTGTCTACAGGTCCAGGGATGAACTAACATTCTTTCTAATAGTAGAGGTAAATGATTTCATCTTTAATTAAAAAAAAAAAACTTTCAAATTGCAAATTACATGAAAATTTTGAATATCTGAAAAATATTATTCAGAAGCTTATTTAAATTATAGAAGAAAATCAGTTTGGTTTTCCATACAGATCAGTCCAACAACAACATATTAATATATACGGATATGTGAATAATATTTTGTCAAAAAATAAATGATGCAATTCACATCTAGGCATTTATTTTACTACCAAGTATTTTTAAATGGTTTTTGAGCAACTGAGAAGAAAAATATATTAAAAATCACTATGTGAACTTGTGCGTTCATATATGTCATTTAATTCAAGTAGAGAAATAATTAAGTTCTGATTGTTTTACAGTGTCTATTAAAACAAACAAAACTAGGTATCAGGATAGGATGTGAGCAAAATTACGGTGTTACTTGAGACAGATTGAATGAGAAGTTTCTCTAGGAAGATTTCATTTCAGCAGACTTCTAATAAAATGAAAAATGAGCATTATTAATAACCAAGGGACTTCTGTTGTCTAATGCTTTTATTTTTCAATTACTTTAACAGTTTTATTTTTAAATAATAAAACATTGTTTTACAACACCTGTGTGATTCAGGGTATGAGTTCACACATCTTCAGATATATGGTACCATACCATGCTAACCACTATACTACCCATAGTCCTCTACCACAGGCATTGGACATCTCCCCTTTTACTCTCCTTCCTTGGCCTCCCATTTGTCATCACACCATTTATACAGTGACAATTCTAGGATTTGTTTGATTCAGTTTTATCTGCCCCTTTGTTTCTTTATAGTCCATATTTATGTGTATATTTGTAGATGTTTTTAACTATAGCCCTAAAATATATACACAGATATAAGCCACCTTTCCCTAAATTAAAAAAAAAAAGTGTATTTTTATGAGGAAGAAAACATGAAGCACTGTAGGAATATAAGCAGATTTCAAAAAGACTAGTTTTGTGGGGAGAAAGAAATGAAATTTGGTCACAAAGAGCTTTATATGACTTAGCACAAAATTAGGATTTAATACTGATTATAATGGTAAATTCTAGCAAAGTGTTCAACAGAGGATGTCAGGAACCTAGTTCTAGGATGGCTCTTACTTGTGAACAAGTGATTGTGAGGGTAAACAGTGCAGAAAAGAGATAGTTAGGAAGCAACTACGGAAGCACAGGCAAGAGAGGATGGATCAGGGTAGCAGGGTACAGGTGCTGAGAGATTCTTTGGTATGTAAAAGAAAGTAGCCATGGGCCCTCCCTGGTGGTGCAGCTGGTTAAAGCACAGCACAAAGAAGCCTAAGCCACTTCCTCATGAGTTTGATCCCCTCCTGCCCTGGAGGAGATCCACATGATGGACCTGCCTGCTGCTCCCCTCAGCAGTGTACTTCATTGATCTGCCTGTTCTGCACCCCACTCTGTCTCTGGTGAATCCTCTCACCCTCCACATCTCTGGCCTGTATCCCAGTTCTGTACGAATAAATAAATCTTTAGAAAAATTAAGGAAGTAGCCATATTTTTGCTTCTGGGAAGATGGAATAGATGGATTCCTCACTCTTCCTTTGGTTATGTACAACTAAACCTAAGATAAATATTACCTATATTCACATATATTTCCATATAAATGGGTATGCACATGTACACACACACACACACCCCACATGCAAAACACACAAACAGGTACCTTTTGATCAAACAAATGATACATAGTTGGGTTTTATTTTCTTCATGTTATAGCTCAGATGGGATTATGGAGAAGTTCACAACATGGAAATGCCGATAGACAAAGATGAAAATGTTCCCAAGAAAATCTGTTCTCTCTACCCAAATGCTAAGAACACACAGCCTAATGAGAGAAAGTCTTAGAAAATAAAACACTATACTTCAGCCAGCAAATAAAACTACAGCTTCAAAAACAAACAAACAAAAAACTACAGCTTTATTCTCACATGAAGTCATTCACCTTTCCCAAGGTATAAGGAAATTCCACTGAAGTAGTCTCAGTCTGAAGTCTCATCTCACATTGACAATAATGAAACCTCCCTCTGAACCCCTCACTACATCATATCAGGGGAGACCATGCAGGGAGCTTGGACTTCTAACCCCACAAAGAGGTAGAAGAACATTACTTAGCAGTGGCATCAAAGGAGTTCTAGTTGAGAGCTGAGTTACTACAGATTATTCAAAGGAAAAGCCTCTATGATGTCAACAGAATCCACATAGAAGCAATAGTAATCTGTTCCTACACCTGCAACTAGATTGGTGTAGACATCATGTGGACCCTCAATTACAACTTAACCCCCAACTAGTAGAAACAAAGAGGCCCTTGTTTTCTACCTCTCACCCCCACTCTTCTCCCATCCTGTATAGTGATGCTGAGTAGAGGACTGAGACATAAACATTAACTGGGAAATAATAAAGTGGTAACCTACTTAATTCAAAAGAGCAGTGTCAAAGAAGACCTACTACAATATTTAAATTAGATACAGAGTAATATATAAATTCAAAGTGTCCTGTTTAATAGACAATTACCCATCATATTGGTAATCAGAAGGAATTCAAAGAAAATGAAAAGAGACAGTTGTATGGAACAAAACAGATGACAGAGCAGTGCATTATCTCACAAGAATTAAAAGGGGCTATCATACAAAAATTTAAAAGAGCTATCATCAAATTGTTTCCAAAAGCATTATAAAAATGCTTGCTACAAATTAAAAGAAAAAAATTGTTTCAGCAACTGAATAGAAGATAAAATGAAAAAAAAAACAAGGAATTTAAATAATTAATATATATAATTAAAATAAGTCAATTAGAAAATGAAAAGATCAATTTTTTTTAGAACTAGTGATAGAATTTTAAAAACTATTCGATTTGAACAAAGAAAAACTAGATTGAAAAAAACATGAACTACAGCAACTACAAGAAAGTATCAATCATGTCAATGCTGTTCCATAAGCAAAGGGAAAATGAAAAGAAATAATTACTAAGGTTACAAAAATAATTGCTAAGATCCTAAACTCAGCTAAATCTATAAAAGAGAATAGTACCCCAATACTAAATTCTCAGTAGCCATAGTCAAAGCCAGGACAATGTGGAATTTATCTTCAATGTATATCTAGTATGAATATAGGGTATGTTCAGAGATACCATTCCTAAGAAAGATGATAGATAAATGCATTTTCTTGTAATCTCTATATAACATCCATGCAGCTAGTATCGCCATTGTTAGCAGTCAATTCATTGCATTATTCTCAAATATAATAAATTTAGAATAAAGAAAAGTGAGTGATTAGTATTTTAGGAACATGATCCGCAATTCCAAATGTAATACCTTGTGCAATAAATATACTGACATTATGGTTGTGTTGATAGCTATATTTATGTTTTGAACCATTATTACATTACTTCCTATTACATAGCTCCCAAAGCAATGGCATCAGAAAATTAAATAATTCACCAGTCTTTCTTTGTAACATTTTTTCTAAATGCTTCTAATTAGCATATTAGATATCCATTCCTTTATCATTAGCCTTCACTTAATATTGTATCAGTTTAATGAAGTCCTTATCATCTCATTTGATTTCCTCAACAGAGCACTTAACATAAAAGCTTTTCTCCTTCCCTCACTAAACTCAGGTTCATGTGCTTATGGTCTCCAGGTTCTCCAACTACATCAGTGTCTTTTCTTTAATTTTCTAAATCTCCAGGATATTTAAGAGTGAAACAGTGGTTCGGTCTCATTTTCCAAACCTTCAAAATCAGTCCTACTGATAAACAAAGACTTCTTCACTTGATATTTGCTAGGACTGATTCTCATAAAAGAGTTAATTATAAAAGTGATTATTTTGTTTCTTTTACACTTTTTAATTTTAAATTAACATTACAAAATAATTTAATTGCAATTATTAAGTTACTTTAAGGGACATATTTCATTATTATGTATGCATCCCACATATTAGTATTTGTCTCTACACAGCACAGGATCTAAATTGCATAATGGATTTAATGAAGGACAAATCCCTTTATTACAATTCCATGACTTTCCTATAGCATTCATCTTAAAATACACAGAGCAAGGTTAGAAGTATATTAAAATTTTTGTTAACCAGTAATCTGGTTCCATATCAATTAAGATACAGGATATATTTATCTCATTCTAAATTTTATAAATCTATTAAAAATTCAGATACATGTGTGTATCTCAAGAGAAACACATGGTTTGTAATTCCCAAAATGGATGCTATGTTTCTCTTCCTAAACATACCTACACAGACACACACAGACACCTCCACACCTCAAGCACATAGCTACGCCTATACATTTTTTTTTTTTTTCTGGAAAAAATTTTACTCTCCTATGTTTTCTATTTCTGACAAGGGAACTTTTTTTTTTTTAACAGTTCTGCTCCTGATCCCATACAAGCAGTGATGCATAGAAATACAGTTGCCATGACAACTGTTCCACAAACTTAAGGCAAACCCATATCAAACTAACTGCTGAGTCCTAGCTCAGCAGACAGATGCAGAGCCTAGATTCAGAGCTTTTGTTTTTCCTGACACTTCTGACCTGAAGGATCCATTTCAGCTTACAAGAAAAGTTACTTAAAAAAAAAAAAAAATCAAAGTTGTAGTAGATTACTTCCAAATTCCTTAATTTATATGTGAAAGATGTTGTAGTAGAGCATTTGTTTAAATGCTTGAGAGCAACAATACCTCATTTACAATCTATGCATATTCATGGACTGAAACAGAACAGTAAAATTATGCATGATTAAAAAATTAATAATACATAAGTCATAGAAATTTTTTTAAAACAAGGCTGCATATATTATTGAAGTGCTGGGGGTGATTCTTAATATTTAAATAACTGTTATTTTCTGTCTATAATTTAGAGAATTATGATTCACAGAAATGTCCTAGGATATATCTCAGTCAGAAGAGAATATACCTGAGGATTTGATAGTCTGTATTAGGGCTTAGTGGCTAGAGTGTTGCCAAACTACACATTTATTAGAGGCTTAAGAGCAATCCCTACTATGGTGTTAAAGTGTTGCTGAGAGAAAATTACGAATGGTGCTTTTCTTTTATCACTTACTTAGATAAAGGAAAGTAGTATATTTTCTCCCAAAACAGGTCAATGAAACTCAAAGTTATTCAAGTAATACAAAAGACAGCAGCACATAAGGAAAGTATTTGAGCCAACTAAAGATAATTAAAATACAGTAAAGGGCACATTTTAATTTATACCAGCTTATAAATCATACTTTTTAGATCCACACTATAAGTACTTATCATCATCAAATTATGTCACTGAATAACAAAGGTGACATTTATGTTCCTAAACTTATCTAGCTATGTCGATTGGAACTTTATAAAGATTTAAATTTTAGATGATTTTTCATTTAACTAACATTTTGTCTTATGACCATTAAATACTATGAGCATATTTCAATTTCATGGTGCTCAAATTTCATAAAAGTACTAGTTAAAAAAATAGCTATAATTTAAATTCTCATATATTTAAAGTCTTATATTATAGCCATTATTGTGAAAGGAGTTCAAAACGATGTAGATAAGTAATTGCATATCCAAACACACACAAATGTTATTTAAGATTAACTATTAAATTATTTTAACCTTTTGAAGAATTTTGAAAACTATACATTTTACAAAATAAAGAATGGTTTAAACTACTTATCATAGACAATTTTTTACTGAAGTAATATATTGAAAATATACTAACATATAATAGGATGACTTTTGTAAATTTGTTTGGCTGAGAAATATAGACATTATGGTATTTTATGACTCTAATTTTTATGAAATTGTGGTTCACTAAACTTATTTCCTTAAATTTGCCACATCACTGTTATTCTCCTAAACTTTATACTGAAATATGATAAATATCAATTTCAGATCTGTCCTTTTATAGTTAAATCACCTGCAATACCTATGAAATATTTAGGTTTTGGGAATTTTATAATTTTCACAGGTCATTATATCAATTACTTTTTTCTCAGCAAGCCCAATCTATTTTTTTGTTCCATTGTACCATTCCATAATCATAGTATCTATTAAAATGCTAAGGTCTGTGGCACAGTGGATTAAAGCACAGTGCTAAGAAGCTAAAGCCACTTCTGCATGAGTTCAATCCCCATCTGCCCAGGAGGTGATCCACATGGCGGGGCAGACCTCTCCTGACCTGCCTGCTGCTCCCCTCAGCAGTGTATTTCCTCGATCTGCTTATTCTGTTCCCCACTCTGTCTCTGGTGAAGCCTCTCTCCACCCCTGCACCTATGGCCTGTACCCCAGTTCTGTATGCATATATAAATAATCTTTAAAAAAATGCTAAAACCTCTGCTAAGCACTAGGTATATATGATTATTTTTAAAATATTTACAATAAAACTTTAAAGTAAGTGTGCATATCCACACTGCATGGACTGATCTTGAAGTTCACACAGTCAAAACTGATTTACCCAAGTCTATAGAGTACATCAGTAATACAATCAAGATTCAAACCTAACTTTTATATTCTAAATCTTTTATATTCTAAATCTTGCCAGCTTTCCTCACTCTATCTTACCATTTTGTTCACTGAAACTGTAATTTTGACTAATCTTGCTTCAATTTCTCTTCCTTCTAATTGTTGTCATGCTTTATTAATCTATTCAAGTACAGAAATCATCCTTATTATTTATTTACTTTTATTATTTCCATGGCCTATCATGATATGCTTACTATTGTATATTGGTCTAGCATTGTAGACCACTGAAATAACTTTTTCTGTTTTCCTTGGCAGAAAGTGGGCTGTGGTTAGGTACAGCACTGTTAGGGCAATCAGGTCATAGAGAGCTTGGGATTCATATCAATCATGGTCATTCAGCATCACTCTGCAAAGAATGTCCATAACTGCGCTTTGGGAAAAAGTAGGTGAGATACCATTTCTGCTTAAAAAGTTGAATCTTGGGGCTCTCCCTGGTGGCGTAATGGGTTAAAGTGCAGCACTGTGTAAGCAAGACAGAGCCACTTTAGTGCGAGTTCAATCCCTGGTCCTGGAGGTGACCCACAGGGTACCGCAGACCTCTCCTGGGACCCGCCCACTGTTCCCTCAGCAGTGTACTTCGCTGATCTTCTTGTTCTGCTCCCCACTCTGCCTCTGGTGAATCCTCTCACCTCCCCTGCACGTCTCGCCTGCACCCTAGTTCTGTATCATAAAAAATAAACCTTTAAAAATAAAACAAAAAGTCACTTTTAAAATCAATTCATTCAGTTTTGTAAATTATATTATTAAAGGCCTTGTGCATGTGTGTTTGTGTGTATGTGTGTGTGAGTGAGTTTCACATTTATCTTTGATAAATGTTGAAGCAATAGTGATTTTTGACCATTTTAAATTCTATAACTTTTTTGATCCTATCAAATATCCATTGATCTAAATTATTTACTAGTTTTGATCCTCTTATGTTTTTTTTTTTAAAG
>NW_004567111.1:23846362-23859890 GCF_000260355.1 Condylura cristata
TATATATATATATATATACACACACACACACACACACACACACACACACATACACACACATGCACACACACATGTTGTGGGGGTATATATACCCCCCACATATATAGTAAATATAGTGTGTATAGTAAAATTAGTTTGGGCAGGTCATCTATTGACAACTGAAGTTCAGTTTTGAAATTACAGATTTAGTGTGGACTTTCTCATGATGCATAATCAATATATCAGAACCCACTATTTAAATATTTAAATATTTCATTCACATTGTTGTCTAGATGGGATGTTCAGTAATAAGAACAAAAATAAGGACAAAGGAAGACTAAGCCAATATGTAGCATATACCAGAATTCTTAAAGAAAAAAATGAAGTAACTACCAAGCACCTACATTGATTTTTAAATAAGTTCACCTCAAAATCAAATAAACAAGATAGCCACTTAAAGTCATGATTTATGCTTTGCAGAAGTAGATGAAACTTTGATCCTCATTGGCACATATATTTATAAATTTTATTTCAAAAGTCTGTATCATCGTATAAATTCTGTGTCTCACTGAAGTAAATTAGTCAAAAGGACTTATTATAGCTTATGTGAACAACAATTTCATGTAAGGGAGATGTGGAGATTCAGAGCCACCTGATATGGTTAAATTCCTGCCAAGTTGCATGAAATTCATGTGTATGCAAAGCTCAGATTCTATTTAGAAATATAATACTTTCTTCACGGGACTATTGTGAAGATTATAAATAAAATATCTAAAGGGTCTGGCTGATATTAAAAGCTCATAAATTATTAGCTATTTTTACTCCTTTGACTGTCCTTTATTTAGACCACAGTTTTAAATCATAGAGTGTCTATGCCCTTAGGGCAACAAGCAGTTTCTTCAGGAGCTAAAGGTTTGGACCTTAAGGAAATCAATCTGCATATCATCAGCTTTCATAAGTACCCCTCCCTAAATGTAATCCACATAAGGATGTACCTGTGTTTTACAAATTGTCCCTTACTAATTTACAATTATTACAAACTAAGGAGGAAGAGAGGGAAGAGAGACAGATGGAGCGAGGGAGGGAAGGACGGAGGGGGATGGGAGAGAGAGGGTAGGAGGGAGGAGGAGGGGGAGAGAGAGAAGGTGGGAGGCATTTTTATTTTAATGAGAATTTTTACAAAGGTGCACTAGGAGTTAAAAATTCTTGACACTAAGTAAATTGTAGGAAAAATTTCTGGAAAGCAAGGAAAAGGGAGATTCTATAAGAAAAAAAATCAATGAAAGCATTCTAATTTTCATGAAAAATTGATGTCATAGCATCTGTTCTCAATCTCTGTCTCTCCCACCATCTTGCCTTTCCTCCTTAGCACCTCTTTACCCATAAATTATAATTAAGAAATGATATGGTTATCTTGATAATATAAATGGCCATTTTAAATGAAAACTTTAAATGAAAACTTTAAATGAAAACTTTAAATGAAAACTTTATACACTCTTAAATTTAAATCTTATTAGGCTGCATTGTTTACCAATTTAGTTTAATGAGAAACATTTTGTATGTTATATGAGCTAAATTTTCTGCTACAACGAATTGAAAATTATATATTCATACCTTGTATTGGTCAGGGGAAGAGCATATATCTAGAATTTCATATAATAAATGGACATATAATTTTTCATTATAATGCTTTTGTGATTACGAAGATGAAGAAATCTGATGACCTGCTATTTGAAGCTGGAGACCCAAGAAAAATGGTGATATACTTAATTCCAAGTAAGCAGCCTGAAAACTAGAATAGTTAATGATGTAAATTCCTGTCTGAGGATAGACAAAAATGAAATGAGATGTTTGAATTCAAGAGTGAGTCAGAGGAGGACACATTTTTCCTTCCTCTGCCTTTTGTTCTATTCAAGTCCTCATCTAATTACTTGCCACCTACATTTGGGAGTACTTTACTGAGTCCACTGATTCAAATGCTAATCTCACCCAGAAACATCCATAGATACCCAGAAGTAATATTTAATTTAGGTAGCACATGGTCAGTCAAGTTAGGACATAAAATTAAACATTATGAAGCATATCAACAATACTAGAAACATTGTGTTGTGTATCATTCACATTTTTATATCAAAATGAAAACATATGGGGAAACTAATTACAATGGGAAAATAGATAATTTTATAATGGATTCATCTGGTAATCATCTCTAAACAGGTTATCAAAGTGGATATAGCAAAGACTGGACAACTTAATCTATCAGGATCTGACTAAGTTAAGGCATCACCTACACTTTTTACAAATGTCTAAGTTTAAGATTTATTTTATTTATTTATGCATACAAGAACAGAGGTGTAGGCTCCATTATGTGGGGTTGACAGGACTCACCATAGACAGTGGAGAACAAAAAAGGCAGATCTACTGAAACACACTGCTGTGGGGAGCAGCAGATGAGACAGGAGAGGTCTGCTGTGCCATGTGGGTCAGCTCCCTGGCCTGGGATAGAATCGCAGAAGTTGGTAGTAGCTTGATAGTGCTGAAACTTTCATTTACTGGCATTATAAACCAAATTCCACTGAGTATAACAAAAGATATTCTGATTCATTGTTGGTGATAATGCAAAATGGCATAGCCATTTGACAAGAGAGTATGTCTGTTTCTTATAAAACTAACATGTTTTATCATATGATCCTGCAATTGTGTTCTTAATATATGTCCAAAGAAGTTGAAAAAATATGTACAGTCAATTAAATAGTAAATCCCCATAGGTTTCATCTCACTATCTGTTTAGATCAGTCCTTTTTACTTTTGGTTTGTACTGAAACAACACTAGGAATAGAGTGACATGGTTGGTAAGAGATCAGTCTCTAAATTTTAGCTTAACTAACACACTTGCAGCTTTCAACATAAATTTTCAACACTTTTTTTTTTCCTTTGCACATGAAGTGTTTAATGATCTCGATCCCAATATTTAACTACCATACACATCTATTTAATAGATAGAAGGGACATTGAAATTTAGACTTGAACCCTCCATAAGATTTTTGTGTGTGTGGTGTATGTGTGTTTTTGACTGCCCTTTTATATAAATACTTTCAATGTTGTTCCCTTTGCTTTTTAGCATTGAGATTTTGTAATCATCACTCTGTGTGTGTGTGATATTATATACTTCTTTATATCTGGTTAACATCAAAGGACTATAGGAGATATGTGTGGAGTAAAGCAGTGTATCACTTTTAGTGGACAGAAAGAGATCAGTACTGACTTGCTTTTTGGAGAGAGTTCTTTCTTTGACAAAGGTCAGTGAAATTCTTAGACAAGTCTTTTGAGTTTTGGATCTGATATTTTCATCAAAACCTTCAAGAAATCGATTAATCTTTTTCTAGTTCATTTTTATTTATTTGAAAAATAAAAGTGTTCAAAATTTATGGGTCTACCACATCTCTTAATGTAAAATGATAAAATGGACAGAAAATATGTCCTTTAATGAATAACAATATGATCAAAAATTTGATGACAATATAATCTCAATTTTATAATATATACATAATATGTATATGCATATTTGTTTAGACTCTTTACTGCTGCCAGTTGAATGATAAATTCTGATCACATTTGCAAGTCACGTTAATATAAATCAGTTAAAATTTTCATTATAACCTTTTAATTGACTTAACTTTTTTTTCTACAAGCAGCACATTATATGTTGTGATATTGTGTTTATTATTTTGAAATTGTTTAAACTGCTGTGAAACAGCCATACATTCTTCTAGAAATCTATTCCAATTAAAGCAGACAATGAACTTGCATATAATATTTACCAGTATATTTTTCTTCACTAAAACAAATGTGTTTTGACTGTTCATTTGTTTTAGCTATCCTATATTTCAACCCTGGAAGCTTACTGAAAACTCATAAACAACTGGCATTATCATTACCATCATCCATACTCTACATTTTTATAAGACTTCACAATGCTTTAAACACACTGATGTTATATAGAGGTCCCACTGCAACTGCAATAACAACATGAATCTTGGGGACTTTCATTATGGATGTATGGATGATACTTTGAGAAGTCTGAAAAAATACCCACACTTTATTTTACATTTCCTTATCTGTGCCACTAACTTTCAAATAGACAGACTCAGTGATGATTTCTATTAGATATTTTTTTTCACTAGCAATTTGACAGATTCAGTGATGATTTTCTTAGCTGTCATACTCAAAGTATAGCATTCTACATTCTTTCTCTTTTACTTCTTATCATCTGATAAATATTACTTGAATCTTATTGTGGACTGCAACATTCTGACATTTTTCAAGCAAAAAAAAAAAAACAATGAATATTGTAGTGACATCAAATAATTGTGTGTGTTATTTTTTTTAATAAACTTGCACATTTAGCTTCAATATCCACTGCCCTTTTCCCCTCCCAGTTTATAATTGATTTTGGATGATATCCTGTTATTTCAACAGAAAATTAATAGTGCATCGGAACTCTCAAATCCATTTTAATTCACTTTGTGTTCCAGGAAAAAGAATATAGTTTTATTGTTTAAATTATTTAAACAGGATAATATCAGAATGAAAATTCTTAACATTATGTGTACTCCCTATGGACACTTAATATTAGTGTTTTACTTTGTATATGTTCCTAGAGAAACTATAAGATTGGATATATTCTTTTCTCCTCAAACGTCTTTCCTGGCACTCTTATAAGTAAGCCAGCAAGTAAAACAACCTCTTAGGCAGTCTTATTTTTCTAGTTATAAACCTTTAGGAATATGCCATAAGCTTATCTTAAACAACTGAATTTTGTGTCTATAACAAGCAATGATAAAAAAAAAAAAACTTGCCTTACTAAGTTTGGATTTTTGGATTTTATCACATGTAGTGGTCTTTAATTCAAGGGTGTGGAATTTGTTCTATAATTCCAACATTATTGATATCTGTGGTATAGCAAACTTTTAATCTACCAGTACAAAACTAATACATTTTTAAAATTTATTTTAACAACATTTAAATATTTCATAGTGATTACAATGCATATATGATCCTGAATTTCTATATAAGATGTTATCTTATAGTACATACATGATTTACCTATGTACCAACATAAAAGCAAGGCCAAAAAATTAAAAAAAAACAAAAAGAAAGTTAAGTATGTTAAGATTCATAGAGCACTATTTCAACAGCATGAGATCACTTTTCCTGTGATAAAATTAAGATAGATCTACTCCACTATTGTTACACTACCAGCTGGTCTTTTCTCCAAGTTACCAAAAAAATCTGTAGGAGACAGAAGCTTTTATAACTGTAAAACTGATCATATGAGCTGTGAAACAGCCCAGCAGAGCAACAGTGAATCTGTAATAAAAGGGCAAGTCTCTCTCCCTGTCCCACCAGATAAATATTCTCATTTATTCATTTATCCTGTAGGTTTAATGAATGTTTTCTCTCACTGTAAGGAAAAGAACACCCCCTAAGATGATAGTATCAAAACTGCTGTCCATCAGGTGATAGCAAAGATGGTGCCAACCTGAATATACCCAAAACCTTCAGATGCTTGAACAACAAGATAGGAAATGCTAACTATTTCACAATTCCCCCTCTATCCTTTGTAACTCCTTTTTTTTTTTTAAGATTTATTTATTTATGCATACAGAACCAGGGTACAGGCCAGACGTGCAGGGACGGTGAGAGGCTTCACCAGAGACAGAGAGACAGTAGAACAGGCAGACTAATAAAGTACTGCTGAGGGATGCAGACGGCAGGTCAGGAGAGACCTGCCATGCCATGTGGTCACCTCCATGGCTGGGGATCAAACTCATGCTGAAGTGGCTTTAGCTTCCCAGTGCTGTGCTTTAACCCACTGTGCCACCAGGGAGGGCCCACAAACTATTTCCTTTTATCGGCTAAGGGAGACTGAGCACAGCAGTCAGTATTTACAATGTAATCTGTAATGACATTGACATTTGCTGATGGGTTCTTTCCATGTTCTTTATTTTTTATCTTATGTTAAACCCACTTTTAAATATTTAAATTCTAGATCTAAATTAAGTTCTGCATTCTATTTAAAGCAGTTTTTAACTATATTTATTTTTCATACTGTATGTTTGTTTTGATTTCTTGCTGAACTCATTGGGCTAGGATTTGGTTTACTTGAGCTTCCTTTCCTAGTGATTAATTTCAGTGTATTATTATCACAGTCTATAGTTCTTTATGGGAGATAATTCTAAACAATGTAAGGAATTAATGTGCATATAATATTTAAAGTGACAACTAAAAAGGCAAATGTTAAATTTGTTAAATTAAAGTAGGTTAATAATATAAAAAGCATGGTATAAACTATTTTAATGATACATAAAATTCTAGCAAAATCACATGTTCAGTAATTCATAGCACTATTCAAAGTTTGGGTTTTTGCCTCTCGTTCCAAACCCAAGAAACAAGTTCCTTTTCTCCTTCCTATACACACTTTGTTTTGATGTCTTCCATATCCTGCTGCATCTTATGTCAAAATGAAAATTTCAGTGACAGCTGTCCAAATACTTTAAAATGAAATCCTTTGTCAGCAAAACCTTATTTTATTGTTGTTAATATGCAAGTGATAAACTGATATTTGAAACTTTAAAAAAAAAAAGGAAGGAGAAAATTTAGGAAAAATCTCTCTGAAAACCAAGAATTTAAATTTATGGCAATAAATTAAAACAGAAAACCACTAGTATTTTAATAAAACTGAGAAAAAGAAATAAATAAAAACAATTTCAAGATTCCAGTGCAAAAGATAAAGACATTAGAAATGGAAATAATTATGAGAATATGAATTTGGAGAAATGGAAATTGAAAATAATAAAAATATAATAAACTGATGGGAAAGAAGACAAATGCTGAAATATGACAAATCATTTGCTCCTAAATTACAAAGGTATTGGGGGAAATTATGCAAAGGCAATTAATTACAAAAAGAAAAAAAAATATATGGAAGATTTCATTTCCATTCAAATTTGCCTGAAATTATTGGCTAATTATAAATTCACGAAGTTTAGTCAAATTATAAAAATATAATTCTCAAAAATTGTTAATACATTCACAGGGATTTTGAAGTACCTCTTATATGATTACTGGAGCAAAAAAATAATAGTAAATATTGATATTATGTTCAGAACAACATTTTCAAGACAGGGCTCTCAAAATGTGGAAAACTTTAAGAACTTTTGGAAAATGTTACAGTCAATTTAAATAACAATAACACAATTTAACTCAAAATTGCATAACTAGAGTAATAAATATTTTGAAGAGTTAAAGATGACTTCTAAATCTGAACTTGTCTAAGAAATAAATTTTCTTACCTGTGAATTTATATCAATATTATCCCTGTGAGACCTCTCTGGAGCAAGAGTCTGTACCTGTAACAGTAATAGCAGAACAATGACAATATGTTCAGAACAAAATATTCAAGATAGGGCTCAATTTGTCTTTTGTAACTAATGCTCAATGTTTATGGTAGAGAGAATAAAGCTCCTCAATTGTTTTTATTTTTACTTTCTTCTCTGTCAAAAGAGATGCTATTCAGGATGAAAAGAGCAGAAAAAATATTGATTAATGCAAGTAAACTGTCAACAAAGAATAAGCAGTACATATAAATACTCAAAAATATAGTTTGTAACTGTTTTAGATCTTTTGTCTAAAATGTTAGGCATCCAAATGAGACTTCTCATAACTTTTTGAAGTATATCCAAAGTCAGAAAAGAATCTACAAGGCGAAAACAAAACAAATGTGCTATTTTCCAAATAAATAGGGGATATGAATTGTGGATTATAATCCAATGACTTTGATACTAATATTAGAAAAATATGATTTTTTTTTTAGTTTCTGTGAATCCTAAGAGAAAGAAGAAGTTACTACATTAATAGATCAATGAATTAAATATAGGTGCCTTCATTTTGGGGAGATTTGATTTTTCTAAGTAGTTAAAGTGAAACTATAAGTGTATATGAAATAATATTGTTCTCAGTAAAATAATTTTATTAGAAAGTTGTTGGAAAGTAGAATGGCAGGAAGTTTTCCATTGTTTCCCCCCTTGGATTTGATTTTTTAATATTTTTTATCTGACTTTGCCAAAGGTGAGGCTGAGAACTCATCAAACTGATGTGATTGTCAGCTGAAAAATACTGCAGTTCATATAACACAATTAAAAAGAATATTAGCAGGTCTCAATCAAGGTGGTGTTTAATAAACACCTAATTGCTTTAGGTCTGAAGCAATTTAATGGGAGATTCTTAAGTAATGGTAGTGATGCCTGTCAGGTGCAATTCAAGGTTGCAGCTGGTAGTGGAGGTTCTGCCCTCCTCTGTTGCTGTCATTATGCAGATTTTATTATGAGTCTAGTAGTTATAAGACAACAACAAAATAATCAAATCCATTCTCTGAATGTCATTAAGTATGGTTAAACCAAGACAGCATTAATCATTGCTTATCTGTTAATGGAAAAACATGATTTAACTGAATATTGTCCAGCTCATTGTTGCCACTGAGATATGTCATGTGTGAAGACAAGAAAAACACAATATTCAATAGACAAGCTGATTGACAGATCATCTGTTTTCACTGTATTTAAGTAGTTAAGAAACTTTGTACTAACAACCCCATCACTCCCAAATTGTTTGGTACTACAAATATATTTTGACTTAGAAGATTTATATAAAATAAACGATTATTTTAAGCATAGCATTGACTGAATGTACTTTCTATACAAATAATGTTAGTCTCAATACATATACAACCAATGCAATGAAAACTATTTTGTATTTTTTTTGAAATTTTCATTTTATTTATTTGAGATTTTTCAAGTAACGCTATCACTACTTCTTAGTTTTAAGATATACCCTAAATGTTCAATTAAATAATCTGTACAGATTGATAGGAGTGACAACAAACTAGAGTGACAACAAACTATTTTCCAGTAATTCTTCTCCTTTTTCTTCAAATAAAGCATCAAATTTGATGAAGATAGAGATGGATACAATTATAAAAGTTGGTGTTCTTTTATTCAATGTTGCATGTTTTGGAAGCCTATATTTCTAAATCATACAATGTGGTAAACCGATGTTATTATAATATGAAAGATATAAAAATAAAAAAGAACCAAGCATAAAAATAAAGCAATGGTATTATAATACTCTGCCTTTTACTTTCACTTCAACCATACTGTTTTTAATTATTTCTTTCTCTTTTCACCCTCTATTATTTATATTATTTTAAACTTGTAGTATTTTATATTATTGTAAATGCTGTTTTGCAATACTGTGTGTGAACCATAAATGCACAGAAGAAAACATAGACAAAACACTCCACACCATAGATTTCAATGATGTCCATGGACACTGGCCTCCAACAGCCAAAATAAGCAAGTGGGACTATATGAAACTAAAAAGTTTCTGCATAACAAAATAAGATATCTTTAAATAAAAATATATCATACTGAATGGGAAATGCTACTTTCACGCCATACATTCCTGGTTATTTCTGAACTTCCGAACATTTTCAGGACTCTGAGAAAAACTTCATTCCAGGTATATAGATCCCGTACTTACTATTTCCTTTTGTCATCCAGAAGTCATTTTATCAGAAAATAATAACTGGATGCATCCATAATCAAGTTTGAAAAGTAGTAAAATTTAGTTCCTTATTTCAGTTTTCTGAATCTTTCCCTCCTAGGTTCCTATCATAAAACATTCCTTGTGTTTTGCTAATATTTCATAACGCTTTTGAACTTTAAAAAATGTCCTTATTGATAAAACTGTTTCACTACCCTTTATCTTTATAACTCTGTGATTCTTCAAAAGCAATTTATGAATCATCTTCTACAAGAAACCTTCATTTATATTCCCCATCCTCACCCTCAGAGAGACTTTAATTAAATGTTACCCCTCTAATCTCACAGAATATTGTATGTTCCTCATTTTAAGTGTGACACTGTTGTCCTTGTTTTTTTCTGTGTCCTCACAAGACTTCTTAATGATGAAAGCTGTGACGTGTGTCTATTTCATAATTAATTTTTTTCAATGTCTCATTGTTTATCTGTTGAATACATCCATAAAAATAGAATTTTTCAAAATATCAAAATTGTAAACTAAAGAAGACAGTAACTCTTATAACATTATTCTTTAGATAAAACATCCTGTAATCATGGGCATTAACATCAAATGCAAAATCTAAAGGGAGAGTGAAGTGCTTTGCATTGTGAGAGGAATTATTATAAGACTGATCCACTTCTGAAGTTGTTTCTATTGCAGATATATAATTTTCTAAATCAATGAAAACTAATTAGTTTTATTACATCAACATGGCATATTCATACTGATAAAAAATTAAATTGCTATCTCTGTTTTGGCATATGCATTCAGTGCAAGTCAAAAACTTGTGAGAGTTTTGTCTTCAAGTCCCTAAAAAATTATAATCAATTCTGATTATCACTAGGTAAGTGAAAGGAAACTTAGATGGGGAGAATGATTGTGAATCGTAAATGAGAACCATATAGCTATGAGTGGGAGACCTGTATGAAATTTCAGGCAAATACTAAGATAAAGGATTAATGTTGCTATACCAGTAGATTCTTTTTTTTTTTTTTTAAGGTCTATTTATTGGTGGGTCCTTTGCCTGGACAGACCTCCCCATCTCCCCCACAGAATCATATGCACACTGTTGTGTGGAAACAGAAAGAATGAGCCATGGGTGCTGGAAAAGAAAAACAGGAGGAACAAAGTGTTCCTGCCTTGTGTTTGCTACCTTGTGTTTACCTGACTGTTCTTTGACCCCATGTTATTGTCGCATGTTAGTGACGCACTTGCTGAGAGCTTCCGCCTCCCCCCAGCCCCAGGTTCCATGCTGAAGGGTATAAATAGGGAAGGAGAGAAGAATAAAGTGTGCCTTTGCTTGCTGACCATGAAGTGTGTGTTTTAATCCTGACATCCTTCGCTCACCATCTCTGCTGTCGTGCTGGCGCGGCAATTTATTTATTCATACAGAACTGGGGTACAGGCCAAAGGCTGAGGGGCGGTGAAAGGCTTCACTAGAGACAGAGTGGAGAGCAGAACAGGCAGATCGACGAAGTACATTGCTGAGGGGGAGCAGCGGGCAGGTCAGGAGAGGTCTGCCACACCATGTGGTCACCTCCCTCCGGGGCAGGTGGGAATCGAACTCATAGGGAAGTGGCTTTAGCTGCTCAGTGCTGTACTTTAACTCACTGCGCCACCCGGGAGGGCCTATACCAGTAGATTCTTAACCCATACATCAGATGGCTGCTGATGTGCGCATGTGAAAACATAACCATCTATGCACACGAGTGTACCCAAATATAGGGCTATCACTTCAGGCACAGTAAAGAGACATGCATACCTATTTCCAGAGGTTGGCAGAAAATTCTATGATACTGACCAGATAATGTTCTAGGCATGAATGCTAACTATGACACAGCAGAACACATTCTTACCCTTCTCTGTTCTTCTTGAGCTGTTTGAGCAAACATATGCACACCAGAAAGATTAGTGAAGAAAAAGGAGCAAATTTAATTAGAAACCTATGGAGCATGCACATGGCTGTAAATTGTAGAGTAAATGTAGCAGACTGAGGATTTTTATTACTGAGCTAGTGGATGGGATGGGTCCGGGGATTTCAAAGAAAGGAGGGAGTGACTCCTATGACAAAATCAGATGTCCAGATATCTGTCCTGCCAAAAGATAGGTGTTTCAAGTAAAAAGTAATTTCTGGAGATGACTCTCAAAATGGGTCATCTTCATTCTTTAAGATAATGGCAATAGTTTCCCCTGAAACCCACAGGGCCTCAATTAACCTTTGCTTCACAAGCCAAGGTGACACATACTGGAAAGAGTCTCCTCTGGACATCTTGCTAAAAGCCAATCTGACCTTTCTGGAGAAGCTTAACCTTCATTCTAAAATAAGTGAAACAACCTAGGCTTTCTCAGAGCACTTATTCCTAAGAGAAGGAGAATTCCTTCATCAAGTCACAGAAGCCTGAAAATACTTTTTGCATAAATATTCAAAATGAAACATAAACACAATTGCGACAGCCAGATTTTTAAGAACAGATTTAAAATGTGAGTAAGCTGACTCATAGTCACTTCCGAAAATGATAATTTAAAATAAATATTTTCAAAGATTTAAAAGTTGGGTAATTCTAAAGCTAGAACTCTCACAAGTAAAGTACACTGGGATGCTCAGGAAAACAAAATAACAAAGGTGGCAAAATTTGATTATTATAATGTCTATTAATGTTACACTGTATTTAATAAAGAAAAATAAAATAAATTTTATATATCATCTGTAGCATATTGTTAGAAAATATAATTATTTAATTTTTGAGACATTTCCTGATCACAGAAATACCGATTTCTTAATTAGGCCATTTTTACTACTGGCATATTAAGTGAAGAAAAACATCTTGAGTAAAAATGAAGTTTTATTTTTAACTTCTAAGACACTGCTATTTATCAGGCAATATAAATACAAATTAGAGACCATATATCACTAAAAAAAATGTTTTCTATACTCTATTAAAATTTTATTCATGGAGAGAGAAAATACTGCAATATAGTTAGGGACAGACTGTAGGTTACCCACTAATTTCGACACCAACAATGGACATATGCCAATCTTTTCTCAATTAATCCAAAGGTCTAATTTTCTAACAAGGAATATTTAACTTTTATTTTTTAAACAGTTTATTTTTACATCATTTTGTACATTTTTTTTTCCCATCTCAATTGTAATCCCCGCAGGTTTCCCATCATGAAATATTTAACTTTTATTGCTGTTGTATCTGTTTTTGCCAACACCAGCTTTATCACAGAAAGAATAAGGAGAAAGGAAACACACAAAAATAGGTATCTTAACCTGTAAAATATCTTGTCATTGAGAGAAATGTGCAGCAAAGACCACCTGAGTGACCTAGATGATTATGAATTCTGAGTGCTGTTCAGGACTTGAGCATTTACTCTCCGAGCAGCAAACCACATTTTCTGCTCCAAATTTTATTTATTTTCCATCTCTCGAACTTTCATTTCCTACTCAGATCCTTATTTGATTTTCTATATGTTTAGATTATAGACTTTTTTTCATTTGCAGAAGTTCATAATTGTAATATAAGATGCCACAATGCATGTATATTGCTATACACACACAAACACACACAGAGTGAATAGTTGTGAGTTTTGTCCTCAAGTCACTAAAACAATGATAACACATACTTAATATCAGTATTGTCAGCAGGAAAGTAATGTGAGGAGAGTAATTGTGAATCTTAAATGAAAACTACACAATAATGGGTAAATACCTGTATGAAATATATAGCAAAGACTAGGATAAAATATGATGTTGCTGCACCCTATAGATTCTTTTCATTTAATAGATGACTATATACATATGTATATATATTTTAAAAGATGTATTTATTCATGCATACAGAACTGGGGTACAGGCCAGAGGTGCAGGGGCGGTGAGAAGATTCACCAGAGACAGAGTGGG
>NW_004567111.1:23859990-23861806 GCF_000260355.1 Condylura cristata
AAAGAGTATCAATGATGTGTCCTTGGCCCCTAAATCAACAGAGTTAATGGGCATCTCAATGTTTACATTTGTTTCCATGTTCTTTACTGAGTGAATGATAAAAGATTTGTAAATATTTTTTATTTCAATGTATGAAATAAGGCAATACTCAGTAAACTGAGATTCTTTACCATTTGACTAGACAGACTGTCACCAACAAAATTTGGCTGGATAGATTATAGGTAAAAGTATGTACTGTTTCTACAGCCCTAACTAAATTATAATAAATTGCAAATGCCTAGATTTAGGATTTCCCTTTATATGATTCAAAAGTACATCAACTCAAGTCTCATAATTTGAAAAATACTAGTTTTTCTCATCCTGAAAAATGCCAGGATTTTCCATTTGTGTGTGTGTGTGTATAATGTCACTCGAAATGTCAGATTCAGTTAAATAAAGACTGTTTCGATATTCTGACATGGATGTATATATGTGCTTTCATGTGTGACTGATCTCTAGGAAAAGTTAATTTTTGTGCAGATAAAATTATTGGAAGGAACTTATAATGAAATTAACTTCTATAAATCTATTGTTAATCTTAGAAGTACAATGTTTCAAAATGAAAAGCACATGCTTGATTTATTATAATGTCAAGTGTCAAATACATTTTTTCCATTTTTATTAATATCATACAATACTGTTAGATTTCCATATTATTTTTAAATTAAATTGCCAGCAGCATTCCCCTTAATACTTATAAAATATGAGAAAACTCTGGATTCATATCTATAATCACACTGGTTTCCTAAAATGTAAATTTTAATAATAGCTTCAGAACCTTATACTGAAAAGGAATTTGTGTATAGGTAAGATCTCTATGAAAACATTGTTCATATCATTTTATGATATGATACAGATTATCATCGATTAATAATTATAGTTTTGGCTTTATTCCTATGAAAGATGTGTTTTCATATAACAAATCAAGGAGATAACATAATAATGTTCATTTATATTTTTATAATTCTTTTAAGAAATAAAAGCATATCAATTACTGCAAAATCTTCAAGATTTTTAGATAATAAGCTATGTTAAAACTGGTAACACAAACATCAACATATGTCAAATTTATTATATTTGTGGAGAACATGCCATTTAAACCATCATATTCTATAAATACCATTTAATTATACACTTAAATGTACTAATCTTTTCATAGAACACCATTAATTTTCTACATCATTATTATAAATGTATTTTAGGTCAGACACCTAAAAGTAGAAAATACAAATTAATGGAAGAAACCAAAATCTTCTAATACACAAGTGGCACACTAGTGAGACTGAATACTTTATTTTCACACTACTAGTAAATAAGAGTGTCAAATATTAAATCACACTTTATTATTGATTACTAACCTATTAATATATCTTAGAAAATATGTGAAGTAAGGAAATATCTTAAACATGCAATATTTCAGTTCTTTTATTTAAAAAAAGTTCTTAGTTCTTAATGACATTTTATGAACAAGCTTATCTGCCTCAACTAAAATCTACTACATTATTCATAATATAGCTAGGATCCTCCTATAGGTAATACAGTCTATAATTTCTTTGTCCTGATTTACTAAGATTAGAATCCCTCACTTTGTGCCTGACAGTATACTTAAGTATGTATGTTATATTTACTAACTCGTTAGATTTATTATGTTTTGTATTTTTATATTCAAGGTACAGTATGTGCTACAGTTAATATGCAACATAATATATTCACCATTATATATGTCATAATATCTCTATAATGCATGTCATAAATTTATCATTAAGAAAAACCCTTT
>NW_004567111.1:23862191-23866051 GCF_000260355.1 Condylura cristata
CTCTGTCTCTGGTGAATCCTATCACCCTCCACATCTCTGGCCTGTACCCCAGTTCTGTATGAATAAATAAATAAATCTTAAAAAGAAAAGAAAAAAGAATTATCTAAGTGTCATTCTCAAGCAATCTACTCCCACTGTGACTGATAGATATTTTCTTCTTGCTAACTAAAATTATGATTGCAAGATGAACTCTTGAAATCTATCTGGAGATCAGTCATTTATTGCTGTGACATATTTAATATTTTCCTGTCAAATTGAAATATTTTAATAACTAAAAAGCAATACATTTTTCAGATATGTGATTAGGATATAAAATGATGGGAAATTATACTAAAAGTTACCACAAAGGAACCATATTTTACATGTTTTACCATATATATTTATTGTATTTTAGCTAACATGATTTTAAAGTACTTATTTATTTTCAGAGCTGTATTAGAAAAATATATCACTTTAAATAATGGAATAATAGATTAAATAGAAAAATATAAATTTAGAATATCTTATATAATAAAAGTAATTAGAATATCTTAGATATTAGGGAGGAATAAACAGAGTAAAAAGCTGTAGAAATTCTATTGCAATTTTCATAACTGAAACACATACATTCCTCTAAATTCCTTTTTTTTAAATGTTAACTAGCTCTCATTTGGAGGAAAAAAATGCACAAATTCCTTAAGAAAGGTCATTTTAGCACTTATTATAAGAAACTTCTTGTGTGAAAGATGAAACTTAACTTAAAAATATACCTCTGTATCATACAATAAATGGATGTGACAATTATTTTTCAAACTCCCAAACTGAGATTATATTATGGTGAATGTTTTTAATTTCAATGACATTACTGTCATATTTTAAAATCTGCACAGCAGGATATTATTTTTCACAGAAGACCTTACATTAATTGACTCTATCTTCTTAGTTTAAAATAATTTTGCTATACACACAGAAGTAATAAAGTATATTAATAATATTCTAATTATAAATTGTCAGTGATTATTCAATGTTTCTCAGTAGATTTTATTTGTGAGTATAGTAATATTAATTTTGCTTACCTTATCATTTTATATAATAAAGTTATTTCAGGTAACAAGAAGTAAAAAACCTATTATAACCTTTTGACAAAGACAGATTTAATATTAAGATACTTTGTCTTTAGGAACCATTGAATAACTTCTGAATTTTCATGTAAGGCTTTGATACACATTGAAGTGTGAGGTAGATAAAATAGGTAATATAAGAGTTATTTATTGCTTTTCAGTGTAAATAAAAACAAAATGTAGCTATTTATAGCAAAATGCAGAGATCAAGCAAATTTTGTGTAATGAAATTAGGCCAGATGAGAAAAATATTGGACATTGACATAGTGGATGAAGTTAAATGTTTATAAAGACAACAATAAACTCAGTGGACTCTCTGAGGTTAAGAGAAGGGAGGAGGGAGAAAGGGAAATGGGACTTCTTAAAAAATATATTTATATATGTATATATATATTCATATATATATATAAAGATTTATTTGTGCATACAGAACTGGGGTACAGGCCAGAGACTTAGGGGCGGCTAGAGGCTTCACCAGAAACAGAGTGGGGAGCAGAACAGGCAGATCCACGAAGTACACCGCTGAGGGGAGCAGCGGGCGGGTCAGGAGAGGTCTGCCATGCCAAGTGGTCTCCTCCGGGGCAGGCGGAATCGAACTCATGCGGAAGTGCTTCAGCTTCTAAGTGTTGTGCTTTAACCCGCTGCACCACCAGGGAGGGCCAAAAAATAAGTTAATTAAAAAAAAAAAAAAAAAAACAACAACAACCTCATGGGTCTAAAAATGGTTAAGCAATAAAATGGTTAAACAATAAAATATATCTTTGAAGTTATTATGTTAGATCACAACAAAATACTAACAAAAGGGAAAACATAAACTAGTTGAGAAGGGTGACAGGGTAAAAAATATATATATATATGATGTTAATATCTTCAATGGAGAACACAATTGCAATCCAGTCAAAGTTGAACCCTCTAAGAGCTTCCCTATCACCATGGAAAGACTTTGGACAGAACCGGAAGCCAACTGATTTTGGCTGCCTGTCATCAGTTTGGTTAGCACCTGGGTTGAATTCAAATGTGCTATATTATTATTTCTTGCTGTCATCTATTATGTGAGCTTGTTTTTGGTCCTACATTTCCTGATGTTAGGTTTATAATATAGTTGATAATGTCTCCATTCCTGAACTTTGGCTCTAGTTCCAGTATCTTCCACTAATAATTGTATAATACATTTCTATTACAGTAATGATTTAAAAGTTTTCACACACACACCATGTCTTAGCCATTGGTCTTAAAGTTAGTTCCCCGATCTAAATTGTAGCCAGTATAAATATTAACAAACATCATAAGAGCTATGTATATGGCTTAACCCAAACATAGATTTATCCAAAAATATGCATTTACCTTCAGTTTTTGTAGATTATTTTCTGAATCAATTCCAAGTCTCTTAGCACTACCTGAATTTAATCTGATCTGGTCAATGTGTGTATCTATTTCTCCCCTGACTACTGCAATATTCTCCTACCACATTTCCCTGTCTGCAGTTTCTTCTAATCCATGTATATAATTAGCTCACTCTCCTGTTTTTAAATGTTTAAATGCTTAAATAGTTCTTTCCAAAGTGTTATGTGGTGTGTGATTTTCAAATATAAATAACGGTTATTTTCAGTACTACTTTCCTTGAGAATACAAAAATACAATAGATATTAAATATTTTCTCAAAAATAAATGTATTTGGGAGTATGAAACTAACCAAAATTAAATCCATTTTATTCCCACATATGTCATTTGTAATATTTTTTTAAGATTTTTTTAAATTTATGCATACAGAACTGGGAACAGGCCAGAGGTGCAGGGGTGGTGAGAGGATTCACCAGAGACAGAGTGGGAGCAGAACAGGCAGATCAACAAAGTGCACTGCTGAGTGGAGCAGTGGTAAGACAGGAGAGGTCTGCCACACCATGTGGGTCACCTCCAGGGCGGGGATCAAACTTGCACTGAAGTGGCTGCTGCTATCTAGCAGTGCTGCAGCCTAACCCACTGTGTGACCAGGGAGGGCCTCCTCCTTTGTGATTTTTAAGTGTAACAAGTATCTTTAAGAAAAGCAGCCAATATGACATTTTTCAAAGAGATCATCTCTCTATTTTGATCATGATAAAATTACTCTATGAAACACATTATTAGATGCAGCTTAGCAGATAAATTCTAATCTTTTTAGTATGTCATTCAAAATATTTTCAGCCTCCACTCTCCGCAAATTTCTATAGGCTTCTTAAGGCATTGTATTTGCTTCCTCCTATCTAAATATAATATGCATTGATCTCTATTTTTTTCCCTTACATTTTATTAATTCCTGTATTCATCAAGAAATGCTGCCATCATGCTTTAAGGCAAAGTATGCAAATCACTGGATTGTTAGTGCTTTAAAATGTGTCCTTATTAAAACATACACACTTATTTATTAGTTGTATGGTCATAATTTATGTTTCAATTTATTTTCCATTTCTCATTTGTCTTTTTGAACTGAATGAAATATCCTTTATCTACTATCATTGTTTTAAAAGAGCTTTGAAATCTGACTATTATTTCTTTTTGTGCTATACATTAGTTTCTTCAGGAGTACTTCTATAACATCTTCCTCATAAAAATGATCAAAATAATTCTATTACCCATTTTCCTTTAAAACATCTGGAATTGGCCCTCCCTGGTGGCGCAACGGGTTAAAGCACAGCACTGAGAATCTAAAAGCCGCTTCCACATGAGTTCGATCCCCGCCTGCCCCGGAGGTGACCACATGGCGTGGCAGACCTCTTCTGACCC
>NW_004567111.1:23866351-23880499 GCF_000260355.1 Condylura cristata
TTAACTTCCTCCACTTGAGTATGGATGGACCTAGTATTGATCCTAGTCAACAGAATATGGCAAAAATTATACAATGTTACACCTGTGATTATGACATATTATATATTATGTATAACATACATAATATAATCATTCAATTATATCTTCTTATATTATCACTTGTTCTGATTTGATACAGAATGCAAATATAGTAGGAAGCTGATGTGGGTAAGAATTGCAGATGGCTTCTAGAATCTATGAATGATGCTTAGGTATTGACAGTGTCCCCTGAGCCCTAGGAAAGTCTCTAGAAGACAATGGTATTATTCAGATGAAAGGCAGCAAGAAACCAGCCCCCATTCTACAAATACAAGGAAATTAATTTTATCAATAACCTGAGAGATCATGAATGCAGATTCTTTCATGGTTGACTCTTGAAATGATAACATCACATGAGCAACACCTTTAGTGCAAATTTGAAAAGTAGTCAAAGACCCATATACTGACTGAACTTATGATACACAGGACTTATACTGTTTAAGACTGACATTTTATGATCATTACTTATGATCAACAGAGAATGAGTGTGTAACATCATAGGTATTGGGTAAGGTACAACTGACATAACAGCAGAAAGCAGCATCAGAAATGATGTGAGTCACATATATTTATGAAATTCATTTTTGTACCTTCTGGAGCTCAGTTTTGCATATAGTAGATCTAATGATGGAATGCTGATGCACACATTGTCCTTTATGAGTTTATAAATCATAATGAGCTAGCCGTTTCACAGATATCTCCTGGTCCACTTTCAAACTCTTCTATGATGTGACAGCATACTAGGGGATAATTCTCAACTACAGGATGTTTACTGAAAGATGAACAATGGTTTTGCTAAAGTCTTCCTGGGCTATACTTTCTTGGGTGGGTGGCCACATGCTCCCTCTAGAGTTCTTATCAGCTACAGCTATTTCTACCACCATTTGTACAGGATCATAAGACTAGAAAAGCTGAACAGTTTGTTCAACAGCTCAAACATGGCAGATGCCTTTCTTGCGCTGGGCTTCAGTCAAAGCTTGCAAGACTTCTAAGATTATTGCAAAGTCAGCAGGCATAGAACAAGTAATTTTTTTTTATGTTATGTATCCCACACAAGAACAGTCAAACCTCATGCCTTATTTTTTAGTGGCAGGCCATATAAGATATATCACTTTAATGATACTTAACATCTCAATCTATTTTACCCTTAGACTTTTATCAATGTGACTTTAAATTTGTAGGATTTTTCTCCCACTCTTTGACAAGTAAGACATCTAGCATGCTTGTTATTTCTTACTCTCTAGATCCAACAAAGTGTTGGACAAACATGATATGGTGGGTTATCAAGGGGTTCAATTTTCCAACAACCTATATGAAAACAGAGCATTATCATCCTCTTGTGTTAAGATATTAAAGTGATGCTGATGTTCTTGGTAGAAGAAAGTAAATAAGTTATTTCCCTAATAATGTTGTTTGATTAAAAAAAATATTATGCCAAGTAGATAGTTGCATGCTAACTACCAAGGGTTGTGTTGATTTCCCTCTGTAGAACTGTCACATCTGGAATGTCAGGTATAATTATCATCACTACCTGATTACATTTGTGCTAATCTAATTATTATTCAAGATCCATCTGGAACTTGTACCTAACAAATGAATGAATTAATTTGGGATGTAGTAGCATCTCTGCTCTTTCTTTTTAAAATAGTTTCTCTTTCATGTTTTCAGCTTTTATGTGGTATTAATATTTGTATGTTCCTTAAGCATTTCATGTAACATTACTGTTATCTAAGGTGCTGTTTTTCAAGGGAATGCCTCAACTAATATGGTACAGTGGAATGTCCATGTGGGATTGACTGTCTTCTGAGGGAATACATGGAAATCATCCCTGCTTGAGGCAGAGCAGAGGGGCCACAGTACACTGACATTTTTCTACTCTTTAATCTAATTGACCTATAACGATCACTGGTCAAATAGAAAATTAGACCAGATAGAAAGAAAAGCTGAGGGTGCTAGATGTTGTTTTTTCTTTCATGGTACAAAACCAAATAGAGACAGGAGAAACTAAATGTGACCTAGGGAACTGTAGGCAACAAAGGAATTATAAACTAAATTTCATTATCTTTAGAAAGTTGTATTTCTAAGCATTTGTTTATTGAGAACTAGTGATAATTTCATTGAGGACTTCCCTGATACTACAGAAATTAAAGACATGATGCTATTAATCTATCATGAGCCACTGTGGCATGAGTTCGTTCCCCAGCAAGGGAGATGATCCACATGGCACAAAAACCCTCTCCTATCTCATCACTGCTTCCCTCAGCATTGTATTTCAGTAGATCTGCCTGTTCTCCTCCCTACTCTGTCTCTGGTGAATCGTCTCACCACCCCCACACCACTGGCCTACATACCAGTACTGGCATGCATAAGTAAACTAATCTTTAAAAAAAAAAAAGTTCATTCATTATAAAACAAAAATATGCTGGCCAGTAGGAGTAATTGTGGTTGCCATTAAAAAGGTGCTGCCCACTCAAGGCAATTTAATTTTACCTGGGCTTATTTACTATAAACATAGTTTAAAAAATAAGGTACAGCTAGGTTATTGCTACTCTCAAAGGCACATTCTTTCTATGTCTTTTGCAGCATATTTACATAGGAAAACATATCCTGCTATACTATCTAATTTATTAAGTATTCAATTCCCAGCACACTTTGAGAATTGTCTAGCGTACTTATCTTAAATAGCTTATAATATGTATTTTATTTATTTCCACAGCATCCTATGAGGAGGTTCATTAATGTTGCTTTTAATATTGCAGATAAATTAATTGAAACTCAGAATGTGTAGTCGCTGGTTGAACCTAGAATATATATATTTGTTTTTAGGATAAAAAGTTACTTTTTTATTGTTCTGTGCTACCAAGTTATTTGTGTATGTGTTTCAGTACTTCGGATAAAAAGACTTAGTTAAAATCCAATTATCTTGTAAGAGAAAATTGTACCCAGAAGCAACATTATGACTATATACATTTTTCTTATTTCTAAGTAATAGCACCTGGTGCTTGAACTTTAAATGTTATATTATTTCCAGCATCTAAACTTGTCTCTTGTGGATTATTAAAATATATTAAAATTAGTAGTTTAATATAAGGAGACATCTGTATTGAGCACTAGTTTACTCACCCAGAAAAACACTTGATGATGATGTTTTATTCCCTGGTATTATAACATGAAGTTTAATTTTAAATTTTTAATTGTTCTAAATTGTCCACTTCTATAACACACCTTATTTCTAGATAGAAGGTTACTGAGATAAAATAGACATATGATATTGTATTTTGTTGTCTGAAGATATTTGTTCACTTTTTGATCTTTGATATTATTCGTAATAAGAATTTGCAGTTTAAAATTAAAATAAAATGTGTTATATATGAAATATTTAAGCAAAATAAAAAAGGGAAAAATGGAAAATATTTTATTCCTCCCTAAGATACAGCTTGGAAAGCCCAAACAAATATTCCTTTAGTGGAAGTAAACTATGAAGAGATATATTTAAAATATTGAAATACTCTAATTTATAAGATGAACAGTTATTATTTTTTTTTTCATTTAAGTAAAGGCATCTTTCATTACATTCAAGTCCTACCAAAGAATGATTGATGTATGAGTAATTCCTTTATTTGACATGAGAAAAATGCTCTTTAAATTATTTCTCTCAAAACAAAATCTTAAAAAAAGACAACTGCTTATAAATTTATTTTACCATTTTTTTCTACCTTTAGTCATTGATATTAAATAATAATAATCTTGGGATATAATCTTTCTTAGGGACCCTTGTTGAAAGGGTTTTTTAAAGTAGCATCTGTAGCATATTCTTTATTACTTCAAAATGTATGTTTGCACATTGTCAAAAAATGCAAGAAAATATATATTTTGTTTATTTCAATTATGCATTTTTTTTCTCCTGAGCCTGGAAGTTATTTGAAATTCAAGATTAACAATTCAAACAAATCTTTACTAAATACTGTGTTTGCTCGGAACTTTGTTAGGTTTGGGATTATGTATTTTTTTTATCAAAAACATATTTTTATACTATATGAAACAACCAAGTATTATAAATTAAAATTGATATTTGGCCAAAACCATCTTTTCAAAGAATATTCTTTATAACGATAAATTATTGAACTTCTAAAATATTATCCATGCAGGCTTGCATTCAAACCATGCTAGGTAATTAACATGTCAGAGTAAAGGCCAATCTTCCAAGCTACGAGGATTAAAAGAAAACTTTCTAAGAGAAGCAAGGGTTTCAAGTAAAGAAAAGCATGTGTGTTAAGTATAGATATGTGTGTAAAGCTACAGAAATAAGGGTCGTGACAAATTGAAGAGACTGGAATTAGTTAGTATGGTTAGAAATAGAGCTTGAGCCAAAGGGTATTGAAAATTAAACAATATCAGATCAAGTAGGAACTTTTAATATGGGATTTTAACGTGGAAGGCATTGAAGGCTTTGATACGGTGGACGATGGGCTGAATTTGTTATGTGATAAATTTAAATAGGCACAAAAGTTGGGATCTTAAAGTAAAAAAAAAAGATGATTGCTTGTTGGTTATTAAAATTTTTTTTCTTTAGTTAATTCAGTCAGACCTTCAAGAAGTCATTATTTTCTCATACAAGTAACAAAGAATAGGAAAAAAAAAAGTCGCTGCATTAAGAAACACAAATGAACGCTAAAATATTTACAATAAAAGACCCTAAATGGAGTGTGTGTGGTTCTGTACCTCTGAATCATATATAGTGCTATAAACCGTTACCTCAGTTCAAAAAATTAAAAAAAAAAAAGATATTAGTGCTTTGTCAATAGCAGTTTTCTCGATGGGCGATTGGGAAAATAAGAATGTCATGATTGAATAGTGTTTAGTGGGTCTGAGATAAATATAAAATCAGTAATGGCAATAATTTCAAAGGTCCTCATGACATGGTTGTGAAAAGAAATGGAAAGATATAGATTTGGCTTGAGTAATTAATTTGGTCTAGAAAAAATATTCATTTTATTGTTTAGCATATCTTAGGCTGAAGAAGTCAACATGTTTCAAATTTGTTGGGAAGTTACAGTAGACATTTAAAATAGTTTTTCTTTTGGATTTAGGCTTCGTGTTGTTTGTCTATAGTAAAGATAAATCACAGGATCATATAACATTGGAGATTGATTAGAAAAAGATTAGAAAGTTTGTTTAGACTGAAAATATATTTTTAAAAAAATTAGACAATAACAAAAATCATTCAAAGTCAAATGTGTCTTACCTAAAGAAAACATGGTAAAGACATAATTGTTACCTAATTTTGTCTAAAATTTTAAGATGTTGTCCTAAATTTTTAAACTAATAAGGTTTGCTATGTGATAAGAAAGGGAAACAATAATTCTTAGATCAATATCCTAAGTGTTCTGATTGGAAACTCCTTTGTAAATCATGACAAATTCAAAGACAAGTTCTGCTCAAATCTGAGAACAGGAAACTTTTATGAAAAAATGTGTAAGCCCTGTGACAGTAACTTTATTGGGAGAAAGGCAAATTAAATCAGTATAGCCATTTCTCTGATAGATGGACCAAGATTCAAGAAAAGTGACTTGTTTATAATACGGAAAAACTCAGAGTCTAAGAACCTTAAGAAAAATATCTAACCATGAATTTGTATACACACTCACACACACACACTCACACACACATAATAAGAACCTTTAGAAAAAATATCTAGCCATGAACTTGAAATACACACACTCACACACATATGTAAAACTTTCAAACTGAAAAAAAGTACATTTACTCAATAATTGTTAGTATACCTATATTACATAAAATAAGGTACTATCTTGACAGTGATTTGTTTTTACTTTGAATAAAACTTGTCAAATTCTATGTTCTGTTACATTTTTTTTTCCCCTATTATCTTGGGCAAACTCTTAGACCTGCATTATTTTATTTCTTTCAGTATTTGCTCTAATATTGCATCTGTCACAACCTGGGGAAATTGAAAGTATACTAAATTAATTTCTTAGAAATATTCCTAGATATGAAAGCCTTAGCTTTCTTCTCCAAATATTTATTCCATGTCTATGTATATGGATCTGGCTAGAGTCTTTATCTTAAACTCCCTTTAAACCAATCTGGAATTTGTCTTTCCTGATGGCCTAGGGATTTAAGTCTCAGTACTATAACTGCTATGGACTGAGTTGGATCCCCAGCCAGGGAGCTGACCCACATATGAAAAAGCAAGTTCTCCTGTCTTGCCCACTGCTTCCCTCAACAGTGTATTTCAGTAGATCTCTCTGTTTCACTTTCTCCTCTGTCTCTGGTGATTCCTCTTACCCCCTACATCTCTGACCTATACCCTAGCCCCTTTATGCATAAATAAAAAAAATAAACCTTTAATAATAAGTAAGTATATAAACCAATCTAGAATCATTCTGCAGCACCGGCTCTAATATCTTTACTTTCAAAGCTTCATACAATTGCCACACACCAGAAAAATCAGACTTTCATTGGGGCAGTTTTGTTATATGTGGTATTTCTAGTTCTGACTTGCTAATTTAGGTACTTGTAAGCCAATAATGACAGGCTTGTTCTAGAATTTAAAATGTATCCTGAAGGACATTTTATCAGATTTCCTTTCAATGTTCTAATGTATAAGAGAATTCTGCTGTCCGTACTACATAGATAGACCTAAGCCTGAATTGTTAAAATACATGCTGGGAAACAACAACATTCTGGGTTATAATTTGCAAACTGTGAAAGACAAACATATGATATTATAAAATGTGTATTAGTTTCAAATATTCCCAAAAAAATATTGTAAAATCTGATGGAAATAACTATATTGTACAGATAAATCCTGTAGGTAACAAGGCACCTACATATTTTTAAATGGATTTAAATTTGTGAACGTGTTTATAGAATTTTTTGATTTCTGTGTGCATCAACATCTTCTGGAAATCACCAGATATATTTTTTCTTCTCTTACTCTAGTAAGATTTACTTATTTTTCTCTTGTATACATTCCCCTTGCAAGGCCGTTCAGAAAAATGTTGAATAGAAGTAGTACTAACGGATTTTATTTTCAACTTCAAGGAGGAAAATGATCTAATTAAATATGATGTTTATGGTATGAATTAAGTGACTTTATATGATTGAAATATGTTCCCTGAGTTCAATTTAGTTATGATCCATTATCAACTACATATTTAATATGTTTTTATTTAAATTTACTTCTTATATGCATTTTTTTTACTTGGATACATATATTTTGCTAAGGCTGTTTTTTCAGTTATGTTTGAGAGAATGGCCATTAGTTTCCCTTCTTTTAACAATCTTGTTAAATTTTGAAGCAATACTATTTTCCTCTCATTAAAAACTTGGGGACAAATTACTTTTTCAGGTCTCTGGTAGCATCTAAGAAAGTTGTTTTTTTTTTTTAGCCATTGCAATTTTCTTGCTGTAATGTGTGTTTTCTTTATTTATCCTGGAATTTATACTGAATATTGAAACTGTAATTTGATGTCTCTAATATATTTAAAATATCCTTGGCTGATATTTACTCAGATATTTTTGCCCTCTCATGCCTTTCCCTGCTTTTAAGACTACAATTAGGTGACTATTTCAATTTCTTACCAAGTTTTACTTGTTAAAATTACTGTTTTTTAAATTTTAACTCATTATTGTAGTTTAAAAATACTTTTATTTTTAAAATCACATTTTCACCTGCACCCAATCTGCAAATGATGTTAATCTGACAAAATTTTAAGTTGCATTACATATTGTTATGTATTACTATTTGATTTATTCAAATTAGCCAATATTGTACAAAATTGGACTGACTGTAACCATAGGAGTTAAATGACCCATGTGTTCAAAATTATCTGTAGAATTTAGGTGCCTATTTTATTATGTTTTTCTCTTAGGACATGTATCTTTATAGCCCTATTTTTTTTTCCTTTAATGTCAAGCTTTGTGTGTTTATAAGAAATTACAGTGTGGATTAGGTTATTGTTATCTGAAGAGATTTTTAATTTTAATCCTTATCCCTAAGATGTAGACTTTCAGACACCCTAACATGTGATATGTGTTTTTTTTCCAATATCACTCATTATTGTTTTTCCTAAAATTCAAATTTTTATCTTTTAATTGCTATTTATTCTCCACTTCCTATAAGACTTTCCCTGCTTGCCCAGCACCATTTGGGGGATCAGCAAATATCTTTAGAGAAAAGCAGTACAGAATGTTAGTTCTAACCGAGGTCTATCTTTGCCCTTTAACTTTGGCCAGTTTTTTAAAGCCCAGTTCCAATACTCATTCTTCCCCAAGCACTGCTGATACTGTCAGAGCTTCTGCTTAGTTACATTATGCTAAACTTCTCAAACTCCCACCCATGCTGCTTAAAATAAGTAAATATCTTTAAGGGAAAGAAAAAGTAGCATGCAGGATGATGAGCTGAATTTCATGAATTAATCTTTATTCTAGGGTTTGGTCCTGGGAGTCTTTGTTGCATTAGCAGCTATTATTAAATGCAAATAGTTGTTTTTCCTACCATAAGTATAAGTTTTTCTAGTGTTCCTATAAGTTACTGAATTGTAAGAAGTAGAATTCTCTATCTGACTTTCTATCTTGAAATAAGCTATATTTTTTACTACTAATTCATTTTCATTTTTAATTTGCCTTAAGGATTTTAAGGATTTATTGTCAAAAAATGTGTTTGTGTCTGCTGGATTTATCACACACCTAATTATATTGAGATTATTCTCCCTGATATGGAATATGGTTTACATATAATTTTTTTTGAAAATCAATTTATTATTTTAATTTGGTAACACTGGGATCCACCCCATCAATTATGCCATCCACAAGTATTTTTTTTTTTTTAAGATTCATTTATTTGTGCATACAGAACTGGGGTACAGGCCAGAGAGAGGCTCAGGGGCGGTGAGAGGCTTCAACAGAGACAGAGTGGGGAACAGAACAGGGAGATCGACAAAGTACACTGCTGAGGGGAGCAGCGGGCTGGTCAGGAGAGGTCTGCCACGCCATGTGGTCACCTCCGGGGCAGGGGGGGATTGAACTCATGCGGAAGCGCTTTAGCTTCTCAGTGCTGTGCTTTAACCCGCTGCGCCACCAGGAAGGGGCCCACAAGTATGTTTTTTAAAGCCTTCATTGTGGGAACTCCCTAGTGTAGCAGAGGTTAAAATCTCAGTGCTGTCAAGGTATGAACAGCCACCTCAGCATGAGTCACTACAGCAAGAGTTTGATCCCTGGCTAGTGAGCTGACCCCTATACCACAGCAGACCTTTTCTGTCTCCCTGCTGCTCCCCTCTGCAGTGTTATTTGGGTAGATCCATCTGTTCTGCTCCCCACTCTGTCTCTGGTGAATCCTCTTACCCCTGCACCTCTGGTCTATACCCCAGTTCTTGTATGAATAAGTAAAAATAAATTAAAAAAAAAAATAAAGCCTTCATTGTGATACAGTCTATGATATTAATAGTTGCAGTAGTCAAATTTAAATACTGTAGTCCTTTAAAATCATAAGCTTGATGTATATTTCATATGTCTTATTAAACATATATTAATATATCTGAGTAAATATAAGTACTAGGCTGATACATTTATTTGTTTACTTTTGTTTAAACAGTTGGCTACAAAATATGAATCTCAAGAGGGGATATACTTAATAGTTTAGTTGACAACTTTTTTCATAAGCTACATTTCATAATTTTTCATAATAAAAAGAAACAACTTTTATAAATTTATGGAATTATAACTTAGAATAATATGGTTAGGGAATCTGCTTCAATATCAAATTGATTAAATTATTTTCATTAATCATTAATATTATAATAGGCATGTTAGGAAATTACTATTTAATGCCCTACTACGGACAGATGATACATCCTTTAAGTCTTTTAAGCATAGAAAATCAAGTTAATTTATAATTCATCCATTGTTTCATAAAGTAAATCATTGATTCCACATATATCTTTTGACAGGATAATAATGATGACAATAAGGAGAGATGAATTGACTTTCTCCATAAAATTTAAAAATATTTGTATAGCGCTGGACAATAGTGGCACATTTACTTTTAAGCATCCTTATTTATTTTCTTACAATATTGCATTTTCTAAATACGACATTTTCTTATGTGCTGTTTACAGGCTGTCAGGAACTGGACATTCTCTGACACCTCAAAGTGACATGGACTCCAGTAGCTCTGAAGAATTCTATCAGGCTGTTCACCATGCTGAACAAACCTTCAGAAAAATGGAAAATTACCTGAAACAACAGCAACTCTGTGATGTTATCCTGATTGTTGGGAACAGGAAGATTCCTGCACATAGGTAGAGTAACCCATCCTTCTCGGAAATATGCATTCCATTGTTTAGAAGTGATAAGTTGGTGTGCAGTCTCCAGAATATTCAGATTAGAGAACTAGGATCATAGAGAAGTAGCTCTTGAAAGCTGACTATGGAACTGAGACAGTGAAGGGGGATGGTAAGGCAAGGACAAAGTTGAAGGGCGAATCACACACTATGGTGGAGGACTCAAGCATGGTGGTGGGACCACTGTGGTAACATCACTGGGAAGAGAGAGGACCCTGTACTCCATAACACAAAATGTAAACCAATGCAGCCTTAAAATAAATTAGAAGGACAATCCACATTTCTAAAGAAATCAAGTTTTTTTCTTTTACTTTTTTCTGCTTTGGGGTGTGTTGTAATGCCATTGCATTTAAGCTTCCTCTTAAGAAATAAAACAAACATAAATACTTATGAAACAAAACATTTTATAACTAGAATTGATAGATACTCCATTTTGCATGTCTTACAATCCTAATAAGTGGAAATCAATTTTAATATGGAGGGCATACCTAATTTCTTCATTGTGTTTTTTGCCCAAATTCAAAGAACATCAGGTTATCTTATCTGTATATTGTTATTTAAAATAAAAAATTCAAAATATTTCATATCAGCATCCTTATTTTGCATTTAATAATGTATGGTGTGGTAATATTATTGAGGTCCAATATATTAGAAAACTGACATTATTTTAAACATCCCTATGTATTAGTTACTAAAAATTCTAAATTTCATGAATACATCCATCTGATTATTTTATGCCACATATATTACTATCAATTTACTTAGGGACTTCATTTTATACTGATAGTTTACTCAATTTTTTTACAATTTGAATGAGAAAATAATTTTGATTATTTTTGACACTGAATATTTTAAATAGATGACTATATGTTCAAATATCCTCAGATTACCTTTGATATATATCACTTCTAATCTATTATTAATAGTGAATTAATAGCATTTAAATTATTTGTGGATAGATAATGTTGTAATGCACTATTTTTTTTTTTTGTTTTAAAAATTAGGCTATAAGAGGCAGAAGGGATTGTTAAGAGCAAATAAGAGAGAGTTAATGGACTATGTTGGCAGAATATGAGTGCCTTGGTGATAGGTGTGGTAAGATAACCACATGCATCTGCAGAAGTAAAATCCTATACCTCTAAATCATATATAGTACAACAGGCCAATGTATCTCAATTAAAAAAAAAAAAGGCCATAGCAGAGATTTAAAAATTATATTATCTCTATAATACATTTAAGTGTGTTCTATTAAAAGGATTCCAGATAAATAGGTGTTATTTCTCCCAGGATAGCAACATTGATATATAGACATCAAATTTGAGTCAATATACTAGAAATGCATAAAAAAATAACACTTGACACTGAATAACTAATTTAACTAATTTAGGTCATGTGGGTTCAATCTACCAGCTAACTATGCAACGATTCCAATTCTAATAAAAACAAAAAATACCATCAGGGTCCTCCCTTCCTGGTGGCTCAACCAGTTAAAGCACAGCACTATGAAGCCGTCTGCAGCCACTGTAGCACAAGTTGGATCCCGCCATCAGGGAGGTGACCCATATGGTTGGCAGACCTCTTCTGTCTCAACTTCTGCTCCCCTCAGCAGTGTATTTCACTCATTCTGCCTTTTCTGCTAACCATTATGTCTCTAGTGAATCCTCACACCCACTGAGAATCTGGCCAGTACCCCAGTTCTTGCATGCATAAATAAATAAATCTTAAAACAAAATAAATAAATATCATCCATATATATTTGTTAAATCTTTCCTTGAAGTCACATTACCATTGGCAAGGGCTATTAACATAGATTAATTATTATTGAGGACTTCATATACTATAAAATATATGGCAAATATCCCTGAGCTATCATCTAAATAACCTCAATATTAAAAATGCATTGAGAGATATTCCTAATTTGAGAATGCAGCCAAATTTGTTTCAGTTAGCTTACAAATTAACTAAATAGTATATACATTAAAAGTTAAAGAAAACCAACTCAAAAGTACATTAGCACATCAATGATCAAATGATCATTAATATTTTTAAATTGAGTGGCACTTCATATTATTTATATAATCTTATTGTACAGTCTTTTAGGCACTTATATGATATTTCTCACTTGAGACACTTTAAACCAATAGACTGAGCAATTATCTTTATTATATTCTGCATCGTTTCTTTATTACTCATTTTACGTGGAATGCTTATATTATTTTCTAAATTATTTGTTAATTATACAGGTTTTTTTAATAATAATCCAAGTGACTAAGAGAATGTTTCATGACTTAAACTCTAAAATATATAATATTGCTTACTGCTTATTACTCAAAATTATATTTATATTAGACAGATATTAAATTATTATGTCATCTGCATATTCCTTAAATATGATAAGAAATACTTTAAGATATTTGTTTTTTTGTACCATTGTTTTAACTTTTAACACTATTTTACACATAATGTGGATAATTATGATTCTAAATTAAACATACTAAAAATACATGGGAAATAGTTACAGGGCATCAGCTAAAGGCAAATACTGTTTTTAGTATTTTCAGTCTTATTGCATCTCCTTATTTATAATTTTGTAAAATAAAACAACTATCATTAATATAAAAGCATCCCTTTGATTAGAATAATCAATTAGTTACAATAACAAATGGATAGACTTTTCAATCATTCTCATATTTTGATTAGAACATCTAAGGATTGCATTTGGACAATCTGCATATAGTGTTGCAATCAATATGACACTATTTTAGTAATTTCAAATAATGGAAAATAACATATTAAGTTTTTTTTTTTTCAGGAAAGACACTGGAAGCTTCTAACATAAACACTCTCTAAATATTCACTTTAAATATTTTCATATTATCTCATAACAAAATTTTCAAATAAATCATATTTAAATTAACAGATTGTTACCATGAAAGGATTTTATATATATTTTATATATATTGGTTATACTGTATGTATTTTCTTAACCAGATGTTAAGTCAAAGCTGAAAGACTAATAATGCTTAAAATGATGCATCACCAGGTTCAACAAGGTTTAGCACAAAAAAAAAAAAAAAAAAGAAAAGAACAAGATTCTGAATTCATCTTTGTTTTAGGCCCTCAAAGTAATCCTAAAATAAATATAGACATCTCACAAATGGCCTAGAATATCTGATTAACAACAAGTGAACCAAACATTTGAATGTAAATCCCTGAATGCAAAATATAAAGAATGACTGTTATTGGTAAATTAGATTGCTAAAAATTAAACTGACAATATCAACGAGAATTGTTTGGAAGGTCAAATTTTCAACCATAAAAAATGGGACAATTGGGCCCTCCCTGGTGGTGCAGTGGGTTAAAGCACAGCACTAAGAAGCTAAAGCAACTTTAGCATGAGTTCCATCCCCATCCCAAAGGTGACCCACAGGATGCGGCAGACCTCTCCTGACCCACCTGCTGCTCCCCTCAGCAGTGTACTTCGTAGATCTGCCTGTTCTACTTCCCTCTGTCTTGGGTGAAGCCTCTAACCTCTGGCCTGTACCCCAGTTCTGGATGCAGAAATAAATAAATCTTCAAAAAACAAAACAAACAAAAACATGGGACAATCAGGGTGTACTCTTTTTTTTTTTTTTTAAGATTTATTTATTTATGCACATAGAGCTGCGGTACAGGCCAGAGGTGCAGGGGTGGTGAGAGGATT
>NW_004567111.1:23881459-23894679 GCF_000260355.1 Condylura cristata
CGTATTGATTCTTTTAATGTTCTTTACCAAACACTATTATCAATAGCAATTCAATTACCAAAACAGTTGAGCCTAAAAGTGGAGATTGAAATAATCTTATTTAGTGAAACTTACAAATATATTAAATACAATACTTAAGAATATATTAAATACAGCTACTTAAGGAATTAAAATATGAGACTATTGAAACTATCAATTCACAAAAAAGCAAAAGAGGAACAGAGGAGCAAGGGAATGGCAAAGCTGTCAGAAAACAATAAGGATGTCATTACAAGCCTTAGTCTATCAATAGTTCTACACATAAAATAAGATTAAATTGTCTAATTAAAAGCAATATCTAATAAAACAGAGTGGATGAATAGCTTGAACATGAGATCCAATTACATGTCCCCAATAGTATGTTCTTTTTGCATTTACCAAACACATAGCTCTCAAACTGAAGAAATGGGAAATGATATTCTGAACAAATAAAAAAAAAACAAAAGTGATTGAGGGCAGCTATATTTATATCAAATAAAATAGACTTTAAGCCAAAAATTCTAATAAGGGACAAAGGTGGTCTTGACATTTTTGATAAAGGTGTTACAGTTCATCAAAATGGTGCAACAATTTTAAGTGTAAAGTGTGATAATAAATCCTCAATAGATATGTGTATAAAGTCATCATATTATACAGCAAACTTGAGTATGTGTCAATGATATCTCAATAAAACTAGGAGAAAAAGATAAGATAAACTAGCAAATTTTCTTTTGCTTTCCTGTCATGTATATGGCATTTTAATGTCCTCTTTATGCCTACCAATGATATTGAGCAGTATATGAAGTTCTTGTTCTTATGTTAATTAAGATAAAATGTTCATCAAGCATTGTAGCATTCGGTGATATAAAAGGATTATCAAATTGATACTTCTCATGATATTTTCAATAATCTTTAAGAAGATAGTGTAACTGATAGGGTAATTGAGAAAGTTATAATTGTAACTAATTGCAGCTGTTATATGTATATTCCAACTGCAAAAAAATAAATGAATAACATGATAATTATAAAAGCTTTCAGATAAATTGTATTTGAAATCAACTTGGGCATAATATTTTAGATAGTGAGAATAATACATTGAAAAGTTGTATCTGGGAAAAGGTACTGGCTGAAGAGAAAATAGGAAAGTTTAAATCAAAAAAACTGGACAATGAGAGAAAAGTTTGAATTTGAATTTATGTGAACAATTAGATACCAGTGTAGGTTCTTAAGAGAGGTGAGCAACATACGCCAATGATGGAGGTGATGAGGACATGGGGATGACCATGATGATGAAGACAGATGATGTCTACGACTACACAGGAATATGCTAAAGAACCCTCATTGTGTATGTGTCCGATCTTTCTGAAGCCCTTTGCATTTACTAATCCATTTTGACTTGATGGAAGGGAAATTATTTCCCCTAATTTTGTTTCATAGAATTAACAATGGAGAAATGAAGACATTTATTCAAGTTATGCATTTAATAAGGAGAGAAAATGAAATTCAAATCTAGGCAGCCTGGCTACAGAAGTCATGCACTAATAACTAACAATTGACTGCATCTCATAATTTACAAAGTTAGTTCTAATAAATGGTGCAGTTTTAGGAAAAAAACAAAACAAAACAAAACACACAACTGATTGATCTAGGAAACTGTTAGTTAACCCAAGCATTAAATAAGGATTATATAATTAGAGTAAGAGATGAGCTGGGAAGTATTTGAAAGAAGAATGTCGTAAGTCAGGTTCCCTGGAAGTAAGTGAAGTTTGAGTTCAGTTTACATGATTGATGTAGATTTCCTCAGAAGAACAGAAGTAGAGATAAGGAAGGGGCAAATAAGAATATGGTCTCAGCAGAATCTCACTGCCTTCTCACACAAGAAAAGTCAGACCCTGAGAAAAGACAGTATTTTATACCATGGTTTTATCAGTGATTACCAGGTACACACTACTATTGGTTGAGAGTGCAGGTGAGATGGGGGAGGTTGAAGAATAAGGTAAGAGGGACAGGAGTACCATAAACTCCCAGCAAGTGAGACCATCTGTTTGACTCTGTGAGAAAGAGCCGCTAAAAAGTGAGGTGCTAATGTCACTTGCACTGGTGGCATAAGGATTCCTCATAACAGGGTCTCAGTTGCAAAGTCTGCACAAGTTCATTTGAAATAAGCTATGAAGGAAAAGGGGACGCACTTGATGACTTCATAATATCTAACAGAAATTTCCTTCTATTGGTGGTGAATCGATTAGAAACAAGGAAGTACATATGAATGGAAATCTCACAGAGAAGACTGAATTTAGTTTAGGACCTCCTGAAATGCTACAGGCCAGTTTTGGATGGCTGGCATTCAAGACAGAATGAAAAACTCAGAACCACCATAACTTCCATAATTAAGGTCATGTGCAAGGGCAATTAAGAAACAGCAAGTATTAAGCCCAAAATTTAGAGGACTAGGGAAAAAAAAAAAAAAAGCTGGGGCAAGGAAAAGGGTTAAGGGGTCAGAGTAGGACAAGTCAGTGAGTTAAAGAAAAGTTAGATAAGAAATTCTGTACTGTTTAGCTGAAAAACTGATGCAGAGAACAATACTGTCAACACCACCACATAAATTGGAGAGAGACCTAGTAAAGTTAAATAGAAACTGAAGGAAATAAATGGGTGGTGACCTCAATAAAAGATTTTCCAGAACGGATGCATGCGTTCACTTATTTATGCACTTTTTTGCTCCTGTTTCACTGCATTAATGAAAGCAATATATGCACATATATAAATATCATGTCCTTTATGCATTATGGCACCATCTAAAATCTAATTCAAATATTGTCCCAAAATTTAAATGCAATATAAACTTTTCTGTATTTCTTTTGCCAAGTTAGTGACATGCAGCATATTTTGTATGTTAGTTGCTAGAGATTTGATATAATTAAGATTGAATTCTATGTCACATATATTTCTTCATAATATATGAATTTCCTGTGAATAAAACTTAGATTATTTTATGTGAATATAATCCTTTGTGACAGAAAACATACATGTATATGCATGTATATATGCTTATATATACATTTATGTGGTTTATAGTAATTTATATGTTAGTTCATAAGATCGATCATTTGACACTGATTAATGAAATTGCTGTGTAATAAATATTTGAAGAAATGCATGTGATGATGTCTTGTTAAATTTTAAGAATGTAAAGAATTGATACATTTTGTTATAATATTTAAAAAGCTTAAATATTTGTTAAATAGTTAACAAGCTGATAACATTAAATCGTTCAAATGTGTTTCCAAACATGGGTATTACTGCTGATAGAAAATCATAGATACCATGAAACACTTCCTAAATGTGTGTGTGTGTATATATAGATATAGATATAGATATATAGATATATATACATATAGATATATAGATATATATGTACATATACATATACATATACATATATATATATATATATATATATATATATATACATATATATATACATATATATTTATATATTTAAGTTCAAAGGTAAATGTTTCCCTTTGTTTCACCATGGCCACTGATTTGAAAAGTATGAGAACTTTTATGTAGCCATGCCTTATGTTGACCTTAGTTGCTCTCTTTCCTCTTACAATGTTCTTAGAAAAGTGTATCCAAAATTTCCTGCCATTTAGAATATATGTGTAAGCATCACATTTAGTTCTTTGACATATCCAAATCACTTATTGAGCATTTACTTATTTTCCAGAATACAAACATCTTGTGTTTTCCTTGTTCCATTCTTGTTATTTTTCCACTATGTGCTTAATGTACATACATATGCATACCTATTTGCACATTTATAATTTTTAAATATTAAGAATTGCAAACTTATACTGATACCGCCAATATCTATCTAACATTACAGGGTTTAAAAATGTTCTGTCAGTTTTTATATTTGTAATCCTACCTCTAACATTGAGTAACCTTTCTCTTTGATCCTCAAAAATATTCTAATTTCATTTATTCAGAAAGATGTTTCAGAATTAATTCAACCAGCTATGACAAATCAACTTCAACTACAGTTCTCTTTTATGTTCATTTCTCTTTCTTTAAAATTAGGATAAAACGCCAACTGCTATGCTGAAATACTTTTAAAATTTACATTTCCACTAAAGTTTTTCAAATATACAATGAACTTGATTCTTAGTAAAAGGAAAATAAATTACCAGAAACTAAAATACATATTTTTAATTATAAAAAAGTGGCATAAAATAAGAAATTAAAAATTATGAAAATTAAAATGTTGATTTTAATACTCTCTTCTTTTAGGTGTGGACAGTATTTCTAAACAAATAGAACTTAATATATAGGGAAAAGAAGGAAAATGTAATCCATGATAAAGAGTGAAATCACTCAATAAAAACTAGCTTAGAAATGGTTTAGTTGTTAAATTTATAAATGAAGGACAGTAAAGTATGTAGGAACAAATGTTGAAATATCTATACTAAAGAGGGATATAGTGCATAACAGGAATATCAAGAGAGATTTAGAAAATTTTAACACTGAAAATGAAGTATAATAGAACACCCCAGAGTAAAATGAACCAATACTCAACCTATGAATTACTCTCAATTACTGAAACATATGTAATTAGATTCCTAGAAAGGTGATTAAACCAGATGAAAAATAGACCCTGAATACAGGGTGTGATGTTTTATGCTTTTGTGTTGACTGAATTTATATGATCAGTGTACCAATCATTCCCAAAAGACATCAGAAATTCCATGTATGTTTAATCAAAAATCTTTTTTGACTTATTTGAAGCTCTCAAAAAACTTACTGTAAACTCTGATTTTGAAGATAAACCTCCACAATAATTAAATAAAATTAACAGAGAAGGTTATAAAGACACATTTATAATTATGTTTTGGCATAAGAATAATCAAATAAACAGAAAAGAAAATAGATAAACAAGAGAACAGTGTATATACAGGACACAAGTTCATGATAAAGATAGTATTTATTCATTAGGACAAATTAGTTTCTTAGTAGATAATACGTTAAATGTGCTGAGATTATAAAGGAAAAATAAATTTGAATTTCTTTCTAAAAGATCAAAATGTGAAAGGAAAAACTATTAAACATTATAGAAATTGCCAGAATGTTCTGTGACCAAAGATTACAATAAAATCCCTTAATCAAGTTTTCAGCTACATGCCTTCATAATACAATAAATAGACAGAGAATAGCTAAATAGATACATGCATACATACATACATAGATACTTAGATACATAGACAGGTAGATAAGGATAAAAAGATAATGTGTTGTGTACTTGTTGACACTTTACATTCATGGCCTAATAGATCCTATGACTCTTTCAGGCTTGTTCTGAGTTCAGTCTCCGACTATTTTGCTGCCATGTTTACAAGTGATGTTTGTGAAGCCAAGCAAGAAGAGATCAAAATGGAAGGCATAGACCCCAATGCCCTCTGGGACCTTGTCCAATTTGCATATACAGGTACAGTAAAACATATATATGGCTTTACAGGATTTAACAATTTAAAAAAGTCCCAATTTCCATTTGGGACAAGTATGGAACTGGAAGTGATTATGCTAAGCTAAAATAAGACAGAAGGAGAAAGGCAAATAAAATATGGTTTCATAGATATGTACAATATAGAGAGATTAAAGAAGGGGCCAGGCAAACCAAATCAAAAGCAAACCCTAATAATCTGACTCAAAATTTGAGGCTTATAAAGGGGAATGGAGAAAGTGGAGCAAGGTGAAGGGGCTAATGGCTGAGAACTCTGCCTTTTTGGGAGGTGTGGTGTGGCAACATACATGTTAACATATTTGGTAACAGAAGAGGTGTGAACCTATCCTTCTGAATTGTACAGTAATGTAAACTAATGTTACCTCAATTAAAACAAAACAAAACAAAAAACTGGGGGAGATAGGAGTGCTACATCCCTTGATGTTGACATTTCAGAGAGACAGCTTCCAAACCCATGAGAAAAATAACCTGCACGGGGCTTTTAAAATGACTTACATCTCAAGAGAGTAGACAAATTATTTACAATAATAAGTTTTATAAAGTGAATGTTTGAAGACAAGTGAGGTCAAAGTCTTAGAGTCAGGAAGAAGTCTGTCTAAATTCTCCTGGTGAAGGGACTTAAGACCTGCTTGGTCAATTTCAATTTGCATGCAACCTGAAAAAGTAATATAAAGGATCATTGGCCTCTCAGTAAGAGATTGCAAGCATAACCACATTATTGTTTCCTTGAAAGGGAAAGAGTCAGGGAGCTCACAATTTAGCGATCCTTCCAGCAACAGAAAGGCATAGATCCAACAGTTACAGCCTCCATTTCCTGGCAGCCTTGCATTTCTCATGTGCAAAACTAGGTCAAAAGACAGTCATCATAGTGCTGCACAAAGTTGGAAAGTATTTCAAAGCTCCCTGCTGAATGTAATGACCCAGATTTGGCTCTGCTTTGTTGGGGACAGATGGGATACAAAGCTGCCCTTCAGTTGCCACTTGGCCTTTTCTGTTATATTCATATTTCCCTGGTGGTTGAATAATTTCCAATTGTTCATTTATAGATATGTTTAGATTAGCATCATTTACATGGTAATAGTGAGAGTATTAGCCAAAACATAAACTACCTTGTCTTTGGTAATACAGTGTAACAAATTATAACAATAGAAGAGATCAAGTGAGCAATGGTTTAGAAAGGAGTGATAGGATCTGTGCTTATTTGCTAGCTTGTTAGCTATCTCTTAAGAGTTTTCTTGGAAGGTAAAGGGTAAAATTAATGAGTTGTAAGATATATAAAGTGTCTGTCATTCAGTATATTTTCTTATTGAAGGGGTTTTGGAGAAATTTGGAGAATTAGGCCCTTCCCTGTCATACAGTTATGTCTCAGTGCTATGAGGCTATCAGCAGTCGCTGAAGAGCAAGCTCCATCCCAGCCCAGAAAGCTAACTCACATGGTGCAAAAGACCTCAACTGCCTTGCCTGCTGCTCCCCTCAGCAGTGTTATGTTGGCGAATCCACCTGTCCTGCTCCCCTGTCTGTCTCTGGTGAATCCTCCCATTCCCCACCCACTGCACCTCTAGCTTGTACCTCAGTTCTATGTTAAAAAAAAAATACATAAATAAATAAATCAGAAAAAAAGAAATGTGAAGAATCAGCTATGTCAAAAATGTATAGCTAACTATATTCTCAAGTGTACTATGTTCACTAGATAGTGATGAGTACTTCAAACTGATTTAGATGAAAGAATCATGATATCCAGATAGTAAGTCTTGGAAAAATGGTATGTAGCCGATTTATTTCATTCAGTTAAAATTTCAGGGAAAAATAATGGATAAAGTAAAATTAATGGATAAAGTGAATTTTTGACTGATATATAGCTTAGTGATTATATAATTTAATTTCTGGGGGGGTTTGAAGAGGGATGAATAAACCTTTAAAGAGTTGCATTTAGTGAACAATTATCATGGCAAGATATAATAAATCTTGTGATTAATCTTGTGTGTAAAGTCAGGATTGTTCTAGAATTATTCTGTAGAACATCATCAGAAGTATGGAATCAGAGAAAATATGTTTATATTTCCTTATACTATTTTCAACTTATATAAAAAATTAGAAGTGTATAAGACCCTAGAAACTCCATCCTGAACATTACACATTTTACAGATGAACTTTTTACTATGTCTGAGTCAAAACAGATAATCCCAAACATTTTTTAGAGATTTATTTATTTATGCATATGGTACTGGGTTACAGTTCAGAAGTGTATGTGTGTATGTGTGTCTCTGTGTGTGTGTGTTGGGGGGTAGGGGTGAGAAGATTCACCAGAGACAGTGGGGAGCAGTGCAGGCAGATTGACTGAAGAACACTGCTGAGGGAAGCAGTGGGTGAGAGAGGTGAGGTCTGCTGTACCATGTGGGGATTCTCTAACCAGATATAGAATTGGTGCTGCAGTAGCTGTTGATGACTTCATAGTGCTGCGCTTTAACCCATTATGCCATTAGGGAAGGCCTTCCAAAACATTTTTTTTATATAATTGCATATTTGATAGTTCCAATAATCATTCACAAAGCCATCATGAGATAAATTAGAACTTTGTTTTTCTTTTAAGTTAATGTGAAGGGACAGAACTTTTCCCCCATTACTTAAGAACCTCTGAACTTTTTAATGCAACCCTGTCAGTGAAATAAAGTAACCTGGCAAAAACCATTAGTAAAATATTGAATCTATTACTGGAATAAATGTAGACAACAAATTGAAAGGCATTTTCTCTACTGAGTTGATGGTTTTTGTACAGAATCACTTATCATGGAATTGCTTGGAGTAGCTTATGACTGTGTTGACCTCAAAAGAGTTTGGGTAGCGTAAATTGAGTCCCCTATCGCTGTACAGTGACTTGCTACAACTCTGGTTCATGCCTCCTTCCTATATAATGCTCCAAAAGCATAAATGTCAAATAGATTTTGTGTTTGGGTGCACTAAATGATTTTCAAGTGGTGCTACATGCTTGCTATGTGTATTAGTAGACTTAAAATGGTCTCAGGAACAATAGGCTAAATTATAGACATTCTCTTTCCTTAGAGAACTTTAGTATTCCTTATGGAGCTTTCTAATATAAAGTTCAAAATAATCATGCTTTGTTATCCTCTGGTAGAAGGATACTTTATGATATGATATTAGGATATATGATGTTCCTCATTGCATAATAATGTACAATAAAGTGTGAGGGCTACTTCTTTGCTTGTTTGTGTTATGTTTCAGTTCTGGTTCCAAACTGATGGTCACATTGTAGAAATAAAAGAGGGAATTAAGAGATAATTTAATGTATTTGGAAAGGATAGACTGGGGTTCACTGTATTTTAAAGTTGCTTTCAGACTGACAGAAAGTTCCCTTTGGTTTATCTTTTACATAGTCTCTGCTATCCTCAGACACTTGAAGAAATACTGTGTTCACTCACGTGTAAGGAAATAGTGTTCTAACAAGTATGTGAGATGAGATTGTCAGGTCCTGTAGAGAACTGATAAGGACAAGGTTTTAAAAAAGGAAGCTGTCCATCTAGCAGTGGTATTAAGAAGAGGGGTAGAAAATTAAACTGCCAAATGGCAAACTTTTAATCATACGGAAGAGTTAAATTTCTTGTTAAAAAAATAAAGGTCTGTGTAGCTAAAGTTAATTAAAGTGGTGATACATGGTGAGGAATGTTAAGAAAGCTTCTGCTTTACTACCAAACATTTGAATGAAATAAATAAACACTTATAGGAGCTGAGATGTTTAATGTTCTACTTTAATATTAAAAAGTATATATCAATATATTCAGCTTGGACTAAACATTCTAAACTCCTTTCAGAATTTTTTATTGTAATTAAAAGTAAATTCTTGTTTCATTTTTATTACTTGTTTAATACAAGTAGCATGAATTATGCAAGCATACTGGCAGAATATTAGTTTTAAACACAGGGTTTTTTAATAGATGGGGAAATTCTATTCTGATCTTAAGAAACTGAGTTTTTAAAGATTGGCTTTATATATAACTATCATCCATTAAGTCTGAGTCCATAATTTTCATGATGTTCAAATAGTCTATATGTTCTGTAAGGAAAATAACAAAAGTAAAACAAATAAATTAGCTCATTATCATCAAATAATCTTTCTCTCCATTATTTTAACAATAAATCCTCTATGTTTTTGTGTGTGTATATGCATGTATATATGTGTGCATAGGTATTTCTGTAACACATAACACAAAATTAAAAAAAAAAATAGGGACTTCTTGTATTGATAATAAAGATGTGCATTTTTGACTCTTATGTAGCTTATTATTTCTGTTATTAAACTGAATTTTTGCTTGATGCAATAGGATTTCATAGATGCCTTGAAAGAGAAATAGCTCTGTGAAACTTAATATTTACTATCTGTAGAAAAAGGGCTATGCCTATATACTGAAGATCTTGTTCACTTTTTGAGTTCAAAAGTAAGACAATTCTCTAAGGTCTCATTTGATCAATAAAACTCAATTAGAGGGCCCTCCCTGGTGGTACAATGGGTTAGAGTGCAGCACTGCAAGCTAGCTGCAGCCGCTACAATGCAAGTTCGATCCCTAGCTCCGGAGGTGATCCACATGGCAAGACAGACCTCTCCTGACCTGCCCGCTGCTCCCATCAGCTGTGTACCTCATCTATCTACCTGTTCTGCTCCCCACTCTGTTTCCAGTGAATCCTCTCACCACCCCTGCACCTCTGGCCTGTACCCCAGCTCTATATACATAAATAAATCTTAAAAAAAAAAAAACTCAATTGTATTCAGAATATATTTGATTTATATGGAACGGCAACATCTATACTGAATAGAAGAGCACATTATTTTATCTATCAGTCTTCTAAAGTATTCAATTCTGTAACTGATATGTGTGATGGGTCTGAAATGCAGGTTGGCAAATAATATCACTAACAGTAAGTTTTGAGTACCTTGTTATAATCATGCACTGATCCTTTTTACTTGATTTTCTCTCAACAAAAATTTCCTGAGTATTGAGTGATTGCTGTTTTAGATAAAACTCTAACACAGGTAATGTATTAAATCTATATAGTTGACTAGGAAGAAAATTATAAACTATGACTTGCTAATGTTAGGACACAGGGGAATATATCAGTGCTCTTTAAGACTGGAGACAAGCAGATTAACATTGACAAATTAATTAGAGAAATGACCAACATTCAAAAGCATATTTACAGAGAATTTACATAGTAGTAAATTCTAAAGAATTATGGAACAGATGGTGATATTTATACTGTGTTGAGGTATCTATGTCATCAAGGAGGAAAAGAGTGAATAGGACGTTCTACATGATAGGAGGTGATGTGATCACCACACTTAAAGATGAGCATCTCACATGGAGATGGAATGATCATTGATAAATCTATATACAATTGGATAGATGATATACAACAAACTACTACATTCTTCTCAGTCATCAAGTGGGAAGCAATGATTGTTTCTTTAATTAGGAAATAGAACAAAGGACAAAATGCTCCGAAGACTTTTACTACTCTTAAATTAAAATAATCTGCATTGTTTATAGGCACTTGATAGATGTTCACTTCATAAAAAGGAGGAGGGGGTTAATGGAAGACTCCTAGACTGGGCATATTGGGAAGAAAAAAAAAGTGATATCTGACCCTTTGGGGGAGAGTGACCTAGCATTAAAATAAAAGGTATACTTATCATTAAGGTTAAGCCCCTATCCATTAATGTATGTCAAGTAAATGTTCAAAGTCAATATAATGCAAGTCCCTATGCATTAATGTATGTCAAGAAAATGTTCAAGTCAACATTTTTACTGAGTGAAGAATTCCTTATTGTTTCTAAATGATGGATAAGTAAGGACAGTAGAGTTCAAGCAATTTAATAAGAACCACTGATATAATTGGTCCTGACATGACAGCCAATGGACTTTCTAAGACAAAGGTAGGCAGGCAGACATGGGGGGAAAAATGACCTTTCCTATTGTTACTTCTTTTTTTTTTTTAAAAGATTTATTTATCCGTACAGAACTGGGGTAAAGGCCAGAGACGCAGAGGGTGAGAGGATTCACCAGAGACAGAGCAGGGAGCAGAACAGGCAGATCGACGATGTACACTGCTGAGGGGAGCAGCGGGCGGGTCAGGAGAGGTCCGCCACGCCACATGGATCTCCTCCAGGGCAGGCAGGATGGAACTCATGCGGAAGTGGCTTCAGCTTTTTAGTGCGGTGCTTTAACCCGCTGCGCCACCAGGGAGGGCCCCTGTAATTTTTTTTTTTTTAACTGATCCTAAATATTGTCCAGACTTGGAACGAGTAAACTCTTGAACTCTGAGGTAAAATTAATATGCTCCTAAATTAAAGAATTAAACAGATATAACTTGTCATTTTGTTCCTAAAGTTAGTAGGATCATTAGAGGACAACAATGATTTTCTTTGGGATTGAGGAGAGAGAAAGGGAGTGAATAAGTCAAGTATTTTCTAGAATGTTCCTCAGTTGGAATTTGTCTGATTATGATTACACTGGGAGTATTGATTTTGGTTTCCTTACATTAAATAAGGGTGCTTACTATCAAGCTGTGTTAGTGTCAACATGGATCATTTAGTAGAAGTAGTATTTGCCACGTTCCTGCACTACAACATTACTCGTATGCTTGTTTCCATCATATGCTGCCTGGGAAAGCTTTCTATGGATAGAGACACTCATTTACATTATACATTTATTATAAAATTCACTGAAGGCTTTTTTTTAATATAAAGTACTTGAGCAATTTATTACTTTGTTAAGTAAAGAATGAGTATGACTGAAAAAAAAAGTCAAAGTCACCAAAAATAAGGAAAGTTTGAGAAACTGTTACAGAAAAGAGAAGGATGAGGAGACATAATGACTACATGAAATATACCCTGCATGGGATTCTGAGATAGAAAAAGGGCATTGAGTAAGAGAATCGAAGGAAGTAATGTATGAATTTAGTTGATAATAAAACAATAATGATCCTTTAATTTATGATAAAATATCAGTAACATGGGAAATGTTTTATATGAAAAGTCTCATTTGTACTTTGTAAAATTTCTGTGAGTTTAAAAATACTCTAAGATAAAAGTTTATTTCTAAATCCCTACTAATCACTAAGTTGTAAATATTTAACTTTGTTTTAATTTCTAGTGCTACAGTGGTATTATTTCTCTTTCTTTCCCTAATGGTAGACATGATAACTGAACCATAGATATAGATAGACCAATGAATAATTCAATTTGTCTCAAGCATTTTATAGGCAGTTTTTGTACCTATGTGGCAAGAAACATTCATATTTTCAATGTAACTGATGTTAGAAATTTACTACACAGCACAGTTATTAATAGGATACCACTGTCTATTAAAAAATAGAACAATATTGATTCATATTCCTTTATCATTTTTGCTTTTTCCCTCTACATTCTCTCACAAAATTCCATTCCAATACATGATTAAGTTGAACTATGTTTTCTTACAGAAAATAGGAGAAGGCAATTGAGAAGTAATTGTAGCAACCTAAATGATAAGAAACAAAACAACAAAAAAAACCTTAGAGTTTATTTAAGATGAGGCAATAGATAAATGTAGCATACATTAAGGGTATTCCATTCAAAAATTACTCAATTCTTATTCTCCAGTTTATAAAAGGAAGAATGACTCAATAAAAC
>NW_004567111.1:23894819-23896060 GCF_000260355.1 Condylura cristata
CATTGAATTTTATTCTTATCAGCAAATGCTTCCTCTGTCAATTTGTTATTCAATATTTTATAGCTGATAATATCTGAAAAAGATGCTTGCACATTCTTTAAAATCTTGAAGTTGTTTCTAACTGAAGCTGAAACTTGAAACTATGGCAACCATGAGTGAAATAGCAAAACACTTGAGAGACAGCTATTTCTTAATGATGTGTTGAGCCTTTCAGTTCATCAGTTCTAAAGACAACATTTCTCTAGACCCGTCAAGGTTATAAATATTTCCTCATTATTTACGAAATTTTTTTCTCAGGGTTTTCTCTTACCATAATCATAAGCTTCCTAGATATCTGAAGTTTCATTCAGGTAATAGATACTTTAAAATCAATTTTCTTTGGTTCCTAAAGTAAAAACATACAGATTTTTTTTTTCTTTTTAATACACCGAAAGCTATGTGGGAGCAATATACCATGAAATTCAACTTTGAATAATATATAGCATTACTTTTTTTTTATTAACAGTATTCATGTTGTTCTTTAAATGCAGATAGTTTAATTCAAATAGTTGGTACATTTTGCTTTTTGCCATTTAAGTCTATCAGATAAGTGGTCAGGTTATAGATATAAAGACATATCATGCATGCATGGGGTAGCTCAATTTGTGTGTATTCAAGCTCAACATTTGCTAATATTCCATTAAGCCTTCTGGCTTTTACAAATAGATCCTTTCATGGATCTATTCCAAGTTGAAATCAGTCGAACATTTTAACTTCTTGACATAAGCAATGCTTATAGTCTCCATATTTAAATCCAAAATTGCTAATAAGTAACTTTTAAACATTAGTTTACAGAAAACCATGAAAACTCCTAAGTTTCTCTCTCTTTTTTTTTTTTTTCTTTTTTTTGTGTGTGTGTGTGTAGAAGCAGATGGGAAAATGCCCTGTTAAAACTGTATTAAAATTATTATAATTTCAGTACTATACACAATATTGGAATTTGGGCTAAATCCCTGTTATTTTATACAGATAGTTTACAGCTCATGTAATAAACAGATATAATATCTCTGACTCACTTTCAAAGTGTTGGTATAAAAAGATAAATATGGGGCCCTCCCTGGTGGCATAGAACTAAGAAGCTTAAGCCACTTCGTCATGAGTTCGATCCCTGCCTGCCCGGGAGGAGATCCACATGGCGTGGCAGACCTCTCCTGACCCGCCCACTGCTCCCCTCAGCAGTGTACTTCGTTAATCTGCCTGTT
>NW_004567111.1:23896669-23909460 GCF_000260355.1 Condylura cristata
AAAACCTTACCATATGTACTAATCCATTTTATACGATTTTCACAAGATCTATGCTAAGAAGTATGTAACTACAATTTATTTTTATGATCTTATTCAAAAATCTCCTCACTGAAAAACTCCTCACAAGATTTTAAATTATTTAGTTATTTTGGTAAACACACTTGGTGTGTGTGTGTGTATAAATCATATCTACACTCTAAATCAATTATATATAATATCTAAATCAATTATAATATATTTGTTATTTTATCTATATTTTATAAGCACAAGTGCATATTCAATAAAGCAAACTCTTAAATATTCAAACTTAATAATTCTGTAATTTGTAAAACACTTTATAATATAAAGTATAATAATTCATAAACCTTAAAACATGTAAAAATGTTTATCTTATATAACTAATCTTAAATTCACTGAAACTGTTATGAATTGTTCAATGTAAGGTGACTATTTTAATTGATTTTTTTATTGAGTGATAAACTACAGACACCTCATTGAATTTTATTCTTATCAGCAAATGCTTCCTCTGTCAATTTGTTATTCAATATTTTATAGCTGATAATATCTGAAAAAGATGCTTGCACATTTAGTAAAATCTTGGAATTTTAAATAGCTATTATTTTTATAACAAAACTAGAATTTGTGTAGTTAAATTCATCGAAAAATTAATATATAGTCTAAAGAAAAAATTATTTTGTTTTCCTTCAGTGTTCCTTTCATTTTATGTACCTTTGCCTGCTTCTTTTCCTTTCACCTAATCCCTTCCTACCCTGGGAAAACGCTTTAGATTCCTTTGCTGTCTCAGTCTTTTGTGAAAACTCATAAATAAAACATAATAATCTTTATCTATTAAACATGTTCAGTTATGAATAAATGTCATGTCTGAAAGCAGAGTTACCCCTCACCCAACAGATTACTTATTAATAATAACAGGACAAGAAATCGGGCAGACCCTGCCTTAAACAAGGTACCGAACTTAGTACCACCAGCAAGGAATCATTGTTGCTCTCCCTATAAACCACTGAGAAAGGTGTATCACCTATCTGACATCAAAAGAAAAAGGCTTTAGCCAGATCTCATCACGTGGAAATAAAGGAATAATCCACATTGAGAAATTCTGCAAAACAAGTAGTCTGAACCCTTCACTACTATAAATACCATATATGACAAATAGCTGGAGGAGTATTCTAAACTATGGGAGAACTAAGGGACCTAGAAACTAAATGTAATGTGTGAATCTTGATTACATTCTGAATTTAAAAATAAAATCTACAAAATACATCTTGGATACTTCATGCACATCTGTATGGTATGAGAGGAGACTAGAATACCAAGAGGATACCCACAGATATAGGATGAAGGTGCTAATAACTTCACACACTTGCCCTGGCCAAGAATCATTTTTTTTTTTCTCATCACTTTAATGATGTTGAAAAACAGATGGACATTATTCAAATTCCACAGTAGTTTGGAAAAAAGAGGAAACACTCAACAGCTCACTTTTTAAGTTACAAAACCTGCTTAAAAGTAAAGAAACATATTAATAATTATAGAGGCTGGTAGAGTTAATTAGATATTTAGCACATGTGCATATAAAATTGCATGAATATGTAAATATATTAATTGATCACACATAGGCATTTCATTCACATATGTATCTTTGGAAATAGCTAATCTTCTACTTTCCTAATCTTATAGATACATACTTTGAAGTTCTCTTTCTCTCTCTCCTTAATTCACAATCAGATGAATGGTCATAATTCCTGTGCAAGTAAACACTGGCTGATACTTAAGCCAAAACTGCATTTGTATATAGTAGATGATTTTGAGCATCATGTGAGTTAAAAAACTGAGTCAAAGTGCTTAAAATCACTGTTTGCCATTAATGAATTATGTACATCTTCACATCATCAATCTGTATTAATATATTTTCTAGATGACTGAAATTATTTTTTTAATAATGCAGTTATACATGCTACTTAACCATTATTATTATTCTCTCTCCTTACTGTTTAGGTTGTCTGGAACTAAAGGAGGACACCATTGAAAACCTCCTTGCTGCAGCATGTCTTCTTCAGCTTCCTCAAGTAGTAGAAGTTTGCTGCCATTTCCTCATGAAGCTTTTACATCCATCTAATTGCTTAGGAATCCGAGCATTCGCTGATGCTCAAGGATGCATTGAATTAATGAAGGTTGCTCATAGCTACACAATGGTAAGAAAACCTAATATTTCAATAACTAAGATATCTATTACCAGAGATTAAAATAAACTGTTATCACTGTATTGAACATTTTTTTAGTTTAACCTGAGTTTTGTATTGGTAACTGTATATAATGGGGTACAATGTACCCCACAGTATTTCATAATTTCAAAGTACAAAGATACTCTATAAAGGACTTCATTACTGATATTGGCTTTATTTACATTTTGCAGCACTAACATTTACATTCTGCAATTTACTCTGCAGCTTCTCACCTATGGACTGAGTTGTATCAATCAAAATTTAATATTGAAGTTTTAACCCTGTGTGATGGAAATGGGACATTAAGGCAATGATAGGGTTCAGATGAGGTCATGAGGAGATAATGCTCTTACAAGACACAACAGAACATTTGAGTATTTGAGTATTTCCTGGGAAGTCTGCACCAAGGGAAAATATTTAGAGATATATATTAAAAGACAGATATATTAAAAGGCAGATCTTTTTTTGGGGGGGATAAATTTGTCTTTCTGTATAATTTTTATCATGAATTTTAAGTGAATCAATGTAATTCAATAAAGATTCCTAATTGAAGACCATTTTCCATATTTGATTATTTATAATGTAATCAAATATAAAATATACAATAATTAAATATGTGCATAATTGTGTGTATATATATATACACAAATGCATACATATTTATGTAGGCCTGTGTATTTTAACAAATTTATAAAGATTATAAAAATTGAATTGTACATTTTAAACATGTGAAATGATGAGGCATATTTTTAACATCTCTGATCTAGAATGGGATATTAGGTTACTGTTTCATGTTCATTATGTTTCATAACTTATAAATAATCACCCAAAAAAGCACTTACTACCTGCCATATATTAAGCTATCTATAAAATGTCAGCCATTTTTGCTATTGCTACTTTTAGCACTATTAATGTTTTAACTGTCATCTTGAAACAATCAATTATAAAGAGAACTGTACTTTCCCTCAAAAGGAAGAATTTATTTAAGATTGATCTCATTAAGATTTAACATCATTACTTATTAAAAAATATTTTGAGAGTTAGCACCATATCAAATCATTAGTGAGAGTAAAAGTTTTCAAATTGTATTTCTTAGGTAGCATGTTAATACAATTTTGACTTGTTTTTTAATCTATTAAGCAGATTAGTATATTAAATGAAAATAAAGAAATGAAAGGAAGGAGATACATGCTTTTTAATTTGGCAGGATTTTTTTTTTCAAAATAATCCATGACAGATCATGGTGCTATTATTGAAATTTTATGAACCATATAAATGAGTGGAAACAAATACTTCATCAACTAAAATATCAAGTCCCAACTGCAGTCATTTAATCAAGCACATCTCTTTACAATTAGGAGCTGTTAGTTTAGCTAACCCAAACAACAATATGCCTCCATATCCACAGAGGGATGATTGTCCCTTCTGGTCTAGTTTGAAATTATTAATTTAGCAATAAAAATGTTTTTCTTGCAGCTGCTTAGGTTTCCTGCAATTTATCACACAATAATAACCTGATTTTTTTTAGACATTTTAAAATGCATACTCCACAGTAAAATATATTTCAAATGGAAAAGGAGAAGAATTCATGCTAAGAAACAACATTGTAAACAACTCTATCTTAATTTATTTTTGAGCCTATGGATGACTTGTTTGTGTGTCACATCTCTTGAAATTTAAGTGAGTTCAAATTCTTTTGGACACATGAAGCTCCTGTATTCTCCAGATGCTCATGGGTTACTGTTAAATGAAAAAAAATATACATACATATATATATGTGTGTATATATATATAAACTACTATAATAGCAAATCATTCCAGTTTTCCTATTACCTCTGGGACTGAATTAACTTCTTTATTGATTATGATTAGTTATTTGCTACCTATTTATTTCATAACTCTCATTTATTTTCTATTTATAATTTATTTGATATCTTTGTTACTATAAACATCGCTGACATCCAGATCTCCATTTGCTGCCCTTTCTATTTATATAACTTGCTACTTTTTCTTTGGAAATACCACTTATTTATTTGGTTTGGCTACTGATTCCATGTGAATGATTTTAAAATATATTAATGGGAAGGAGGTGAGCAATTTGGCATTGGTTCATGTGCAAAATACTGGAAAATTTTGATTGCAAGCTCCATATTAAGCAGAACTGTGAAATGAATTCTAAAACAGTAATTTAAACTTTGGCTGCATGAATATGCAGATAGCAACAAAATAATTGAAAGAAACAGTTCCCCTGTACCTTACTAGTCAGATTTCATTATGAGACTTGTGCTGAATTATAGGCATCACATTTTAAAGGCATTAGATAGTGGCAAGGAAAAGTATATAAGAATAACTAGAATAGTGAAGATCTTATAATTATGTCATATATATATATATATATATAACTATTGGGGCCTTTGACTGAATAACGTTGTGGCATGAAAATAACTGCCTTCATGTTGTTGATAAAATTAACTCATTAAGTCATGTCTAAAAGTTAACATTCAAGTGTTTCTGTTTTGTTTTTCATCTTAGTAGTACAATCTTTTGTTCAACTGGATATTGTATGAGAGAATAACATTAGATTTTATCTGTTTTGTGCAAGGATGGATGGACAGTCCAGAGTCTACTTCAGTTTTTCAAACTTTTGTTTCTCTGGGCTGTCTATTTCCATAGAGCACCACTAAAAATTCTCTCCAAGTTCATCTTCACACGGAGAGAAAATGCCTGGGATTGCATTTCCCATAAGTAAAAGCTTCCCAGGTGACTCTGAGCTAGACTTAACCAATGAAAAGCATTTTCACAAGATATAAATAGAAGAGAAGAGGAAATCATTATTCTCTAAGCACATTTACAGACAGATATGTGGACAGGAGGGAAATTGAAATAACTCTTAAGCAAGCTTCAAAATGATTTATTTAAATACTATAGACTGAGACACTTGATTGAAATATTTTGGAGATTCTTGAGGAATGGCCTGTACAGAGTGCTTTAGGGAACAACTCGACTGAAGGTTGAGATCATTTGTAGAAAATTACCTAATTTTAACTTCCAGAGATATTTTAATGACAGTTTAAACCTCCAATTCCCTGTCCACAATTTTTCTTAGATAGAATACAGGGTGGATTGTTCTTTTAATCCAACAATATCATTAACATATATCCCCAGACAGCAGGTACAAATGCCATACATTGCAAAAGAGTTCCCTCTCTTAAACATGGTTTGTGAGTTCCCTCTACTTATACTTTGCATGCGATGTTTCTCATCATTAAACATTCAAAAATCATGAATTCATTCATTTAACAATACTGTCTATAAATATCTTTCCAATCACACATTTTACTGTTACTACCATTGTTCACACAGCCCTAGACACATTCATCTTTTTTTGCTGTTTTTTGACTACTCCAAGCATGATATAGCTCACTCTTCTCTTTCCTGGAAACACTTTTCCAACATTTCTTTTAGTTAAATTTTACATTATTTATAACTTTACTTATTGATATTGAAGTGCCATCATCCCACATGCATGCCAGTGTTAAGACAGTATATATATGATTCCCATACTCAGGTATAGTCACTCTAACACTCCCACTACTGAAGAACCCATAGTCCCCTACGAATCCATTATGCTCTCCTCTCAATCTCACTTATTCTCATCCCTTCTCCTACCAAATTTTCATGTCCCTTTCTCCTTTGCTTCATTCAAATCTCTGTTCAAATTTCACCTCCACAGAAAACTCTTCTCAGAATATTCTACATAAACAGCAGTACTTCAACATTCCCTGTTCTCTTCCACTGTCTTAGTACCTTTACAGTGCTTTTTGGTTACCACTTTTATAATATATATTTGTTCTTGTCTGTGAGGCTTACATCCATGAAGGGCATGGTTATACTTCTGTAAACTTCTCCAAGTGTCTAGCTAGATGCTTTCCCATAGAGTTCCTTGTTGCATGAATGGTAAAGTGATTAGTATGGGTCAACTACTATGAAACACAATTGTAATGGGTATCTCTGGAGATAGGATGGTGACCAAATAGTCATATGTTGGGTTTAGAGTGAAGTTAAGAATGTTGAATGCAAATTAATTATGGCTATAAGTGGCAGTTGTATGTATATATACATGCATAGTTATAGATACAATAACTTCTGTAAAGGTTAATGAATGAACAAAACAGGGAAAGCCTCCTTTAAATAAAGGGGCGCTTACAGTGAGTTGTAAATGTGTAGGTGGAATTAGTCAGCTAAAGAATTGGCAAAAAAAAAAAAAGGTTTATGACAGAGAGAAATGGATATGGTGATGATCTGATGTTTTGGATGGAGCTTTGCTCTGTTTAAGGACATTCAAGTGTGATGACACATTAGGGAGGGGAGGAAAGAGAAGTAAATGATGAAGACTGAAACTTACTCAATTTTTGCAGGGTTATGGATTTGTTAATGAGTTAGTTTTTATACTGAATATAATAGTACATTATTGAAATTTTTTGAGCAAGTAAAAAACAAGGCTTAATTTTAAATCGGTCTCCAGATTACCATAAACAGGAGAATAAAAGAGAGATCAAGAATAGAGATTAATATTTCACCAGGGGTCCTTATTTATTGGGAAAGTGACAAGAAAAAGAGAATCTGGATAAATAGCTTCTGGCATTGTGCCTGATGCACTGCTTATCCTTACCAGTGGTACTGGCAGTGCAAACATGAGTAGTTTGCCTTTATTTATGAGTCAGACTTCTAATATCCAAAACACTACAGAACATGGATTATGACCACCAAAATGATGTGATAAACATGAAACAGATAATACCAGAAAACTCCAAGAGAATTTTGTTCACTATACTCTCAATTTCTGCCCAACAAACAGTATGACCTGACCTGTAACCTTACGATGTTGGCCCTGGGAGGTAGAAAAAGTGGCAGTAAGACCTAGAGGCTAACACACACCATGTAACCTAGAAAGCAGAAATCTCAGAACTGGTGTTAAAGCCTTCCAGAGTGTAACTTGTGCTCTTAAATAAGCCTGTGTATCATTCACTTGTCCTTGAGGGTCCTGAGAACAATGCAAGGAAAAAGAACAGACTTTACATGCTTTATCCATGGTGCTGAAATTTCTCATCATTTCTAGGTAAAACATGATTTTTCATCTTTACCAATAACCCTCCTAATAAAGCATAAATTAGTGTTTGCTTTGGGATAATGAGAGTAAAATAAAATTTTAATTCTTTTTGCCTGTCTCAGTCATCAAAATACAGTTCTCTTCACTTATATTTTTCTTCAGATCATTATGTGATACAAATTTTTTGAATGTTTTAGTACTTTTCTGTTATTCCTTCTTGGTATCTCATATACATACATGATCTGAATAACAAGGTTAATAATATATAAATATCTTCACTTGAAATTTAAGAAAATTTTACTTGCTTTTTTTTTGGTAAATTAGTAAGAATTAGAATTATCAGGGTGAGAACAATACATGTCTTAAAAGACAACTACAACTGATGTTTAATGATCACCACAAGCATTGGAAAGTCCAGGAAAAAGGAAGTACCTCTTGTTTTCTTTTGTTTTTGTATTTGTTTACTGGCTCTGCCACTAAATTTGATAACACAGGCAATTTCTGCTTGTGCTGTTAATGTACAGTATTTGCTAACATTCTTATCTAGTGATTAAGACTAGAATTTTATTTGAGGAAAGAAGTTTAAAATTTGAATGTTATTGTACGTAAGTCTAGTACAAGTGTGATATAAAGGTAATAATGAATATATTGATAGAAACAGATTAATAGATTGATGCAAAATAAATAGTATTAAAACAAATAATTATTTATTCATGTCATTGTAGTTTGACTATCTAGAACTTTGGAATTTTTTTTAGAATTCCTTAAGATAACCACAATTTCACATTCATATATGATAACTTAAGTAAACTAAACTTTATCACATATAGCCACAAATTTTTATAAGATTTTAAAGCTCCATTTTAAGCACAATCTATTTTGTCAAGTATGAATGTTCCTCAAATGTTCCCTTTTAGATTTTCGTATCCAAACTAGAGGATATTCTGTTTTTAAGCAATCCGTTCTCTTGCTTTATTGTTGTAAAGGTTTATAACAATAAGGATAATATTTATCTAATTAAGTTCTGTCATTAGTTTATTTTATCTTTAATTTAAATTATTTTGCCAAGTTATTTCTATATTCCAAAAATAAAATACAAAAAAATACAATTCTGTAAAACATACATATATACACATCTTCTACTTTAAAATATATGTTTTTAATGTTTTTTAAAGTTTCTGTTTATTTGACCTAACACTGTAGAAATAAATAAAGTTTTGAGAAGGGAACTAAAATTACAATAAATCCTATAACCACATATCTAAAAGATTATCATAGTAAGTTCAGCTGGTAGTCACTAATTATTGAATTATTTAACTCACTTATAGAATTGGTTTCTATAAGTACTATCCCTACATTAAAAGAAATGTCCAAAAAGGATTTCTTATGTGATATAAAAAGGAAAACCAGAAACATTTTAGCTCGTGTTTTTTTTTTCCATTTGCAAAGCAGTTTTCAATAAATTAAATCAATAATTTACTTAGGTGTAGCTGGAGAAAAATATTTGACTTTTATGTATATGAAAGGCTCACTTTATTATAATAATTTTCACATCATGAAATAATGTAAAATATTTATATTTTCTGATAGGGTAATGAATCATGTATTATGGCACTAATTTATTTTTATGTTACTCTCAAGTTTTTCTTTAATGCCATTTCTCTATTAAGTACTAGACTTTCATTTAGAAATCTTTAATAGTAATTTTTAAAGAATATAAAGTAGAGGAATCTATTATGGTTCACAAGAAACATGATAAATCAATCTGTGCTAGAGGGGAAATCCAGTCTGCTTTTTGCAAATAGGATACACAGAGGTAGGACAGATAATTTTCTTACAAGAATGCTTTTGGTGATTTATTGTAAAGCATACTCCCATACCCGAGTTACTCTGACCATATACACTGAGCTAGATTACATACTCCATGAGGTACAAAATTGTATCTGGTTTGTCCACTGCTATAGTCTTAGTTATTAAATACCTGATAAAATTGATTTCTATGTGATAAATTAGTGATACATATGATAAATTAGTTCTTACTTTAAAAACATGATAAATGATGTTTGGAAGACTTTGACAGAATTTCAAATATGCTATTGGTGTTATGTATACTACTGATATACATGTCAACAACTTAAATATGAAAATTAGTAAGTTAAGTATATCATATCTATCACAAAATAGTTAAAATATTTATAAAGTATCAAATTCTCCTATACTCTTTATTAAAATAAATGCATACATGATATATTCTTTATATTTAGCATTAATTAAAATCACTACCATTTTTTCATAAATGTTTTAACAGGTAGCAAATTCCTTCTACAGTGAGTTTATATTTTTAAGTAAATACTTAAATGGATATAGATCATATCCAGGATCTATATTTAATATTTTGAATATTTCAAATAAAAGTTATTCTTACTTAAATTTCATTTTGTTTGAAGGCCACCATGCTATTAAAGAATAAGTATCAAATCTGGTGCACTAACACACAAGTACATACTAGTGGAAGAATTAATATTGGCAGCATGTATCTTATTTATATGAATGATTACAAATCATATAAAATAACATTATAATGAATTTTTTTCTTAAAATAGTGGACAGAATTGACAAAGGTTTGGGCACTGAGATTCGGATATTGGTCAGAATGAGTATTTCAGCTGAAGTACATATGATTACTGCTTTTATATATGAGAGACAATGTTTATTTGAACAACATAAAAATTACACTCTAGTTGCCTTGCAGTTATTTTATTTACAGCTAGTAAAAAAAGGCTATCTTAAAGATCATGAAGTAAACACTTCTAAAGCAAAATGCACTATTTCTTTGGATGTATGTACACATTCTCTTGAATAATATCATGTTGAAAACCAATGTGAACTCAATATTTTTTTTTAGAAAAAGACTGTTGCTTCAGTACTAATTTTAAGTAGACTTAAAACTGAATAAAGGTTCAAGCCAGATATTATACTATGCTAAGTAAGTGTATAAGCCAATTTGCACTTTAATTGGATCTAAAGTTAAAGGAACATGAAACTATATGGGTAGAGGTGAAATTTATTTCCGCTCTAGTTTAACTCAAAATGAGTAAAAGGTGAGTATTGATTAATTTAGTTGTCTTTCTATTTTTACTTTCAGCTTATGAGAACAGCTAAATTATGATGAAATAGCAATAACAAAATGTAGAAGAAGATGCTTTTCAAATGAATATGTTGGAAACTGTCTAGAAGAAAACTGATATAGCTAAATTGAGGGTTTATTCTCTATCGCTGGTGTTTAAGAAATATATACAAATACTAAAAAGATAAGGAAACATCTGTATCAGCATTTCTTGCACATATTATCCTAAAGACATGCTTTTAATTAGTAAATGTAACAGCTAAGATTTTTATAAAAAAATTATCTCTTCCAGATCATATGCACATATACTTGTAATATACCATCATCTATCTGTTATGCTTGATATTTTATTCTTTTGTAAATTTCATACAGCATCAAATAGCTTAAATAAAATATAGATATAAATTAGTATGTCACAATTATTAGTTCAGATTTTTTGGTCATATCTGCTGACAGCTATCGCTTGAGGGTGCAATGCTATTCTTTCCTCCTTTCTTGAAGGAATATGTCGCAATTTACACTTTCAGAGTTATTCAGAAAGATCATGAGTGAGTTTTCATTAAATATTGAAAGCACAGTGCCCTCCCTGGTAGTGCAGCGGATTAAAGCACAACACTGCAAGCTAGCTGCAGCCCTTTCAGTGTGAGTTTGATCCCTGGCCGTCCTGTACTGCTCCCTACTCTGTCTCTGGTGAATCCTCTCTGCCTCACCTCTGGCCTGTACCCCAGTTCTATATGAAGACAAATCTTTACCAAAAAAAAAAACAAAACAAAAAAAAAAAAAAAACAGAAGTTCCATCCCCTCTTAAAAAATCCTAAAGAAAGCATGGTGTTTAACTGACAAATGACATAGTGTATATAAGAATCATCTGCTTCAACAAGTAAAAGGCATTTAGTGATTTATGATGGTTTTGTTGTTACTAGACTGAAATATCACTTGGTAGAGAAAACTATTTTTTACTGCAGCATTTAGAATCAAAATTGTACAGTTTGATGGACTCACTTGAAGTCCATCATAATAAATTGATACTATTTTACTTGTAAATCATGAATTGTTCTGAGAGTAATTGCTTTATGATGGCTTTGCCAGTGGTCTCATTTTTTTGGCTGTATTTGTTCAAAAAAAATCTGTTATCTTCTGGTTACTAAAGGAACTTGAAATTTCAACACTTTTTTGAAAAAACATAACAAAATGCATTGAAAATTATCACTTGATTTTTAGCTCTCTTTAATAAAACTGTGTCTTTGAGCAAGTCACTTGAGATCACTTTCATTAACTGTGAAATGATGACGTTTAATTGAGACCAAATTGGCCCCTGGTTGTCCCTTACAGCCTTATGATTTTTCCAAATATCTTGTTAAATGTGTAATTCTATGAAACAAAAGTACATTTCTTGATAATGTGGATAAATGCCTTTTTATCACTAGGTTATACAAATTTAATGTCACCACAAATAACATCATCTAATAACTTATTAGAGGCATGAATAACCATTTTCCTGCTTTGAAATGTGTTATGCTTATGGAAAAAAGCATACTGAGATATAACTCACCCTCCATGCAATTTATCAACATAAAGTATACAATAAAATGATATATATTTACAGAGTTTTTGCATCCATCGCCATAATCAGAACATTCCAGTCACTTCATAAATACTCCCCATATACTTAATTGTTATACCCCATCATTTCAATAAGCTCTTCAAGTATCAGGAAACAAAATCTACTTTCTCATTATATAGATTTCATTTCCAATTATGGGTATCATAAAAACTGAGTCATACACAATAGTGGTCATTGAAGATTGACTTCTTTAGTTTAAGATGTTTTTAAGGTTTTTATATGTGTAGCATGTTAGTATTGTTTATTTTTATTACCAAATAACATGATATTTTATGGATATTCCACATTTTTATCCATTTGTCCACTTATAGTCAGTTGAGCTGTTTATACTTGTTATTAATAATACTATTTACTATGTGGTAAGTTGTGAAATTTGGGGGAAGCTGAATTTTTGAAAGAGTAATTTCTTCATTTTTCAAGATTTTACCTATTCCTATTTCATCTCTTCCTAAATTCCTAAAAATTTTCATATGAAATTGAGGTTGCCTGTCAATTTGTGAGTATAAGTGAGCTGAAATTTTGATAGGCATTCCATTGAATCTAGAGTCAATTTCTAAAATACTGAAATCTTAGTTTTGAATATTCTGATCTATAACATGAGATACCTCTTTCCATTTACTTAGGTCTTTAATTTTTTTCAATAGTTACTCAGTTTTTAGAGTACACCTTTCACATTTGATTTTTTTT
>NW_004567111.1:23909900-23910502 GCF_000260355.1 Condylura cristata
TATATATTTTGACCTATAAACTCATAATTATGTAGCTTTAATATGATAATAATTTGATGGAAATGAATTATTAACCTATTTTTAATTAGCTTTTCTATATAACTGATAAACTATCATGACATTTAAGATATCTTTGTCATGCTCAGTGGTCAACAAATGCTTCATGGTCTTTATATTTATCTCTTAGTTTTCCATTCGGTGTAATTCTGAAGTTAAATGTTGGAAATATCCCACTCCTGAAGTTCAGAGTCACTCACACCATGCGAAGCTCATGATCTAATACTGTAGAAAGCAAGTCCCCAAATAAAACTAAACACTTGCCATTATTAAGGCCAAGGACACCTATAATAATAGTAATAACAATAAAATAATAATAGTAATAAAATTCCACCTATATAATATGCAGCTTATGTGAAATATCACATAGTATGTATGAAAGTAGTATGGAATTTTTCCATAGATACTGACATAAAAGTAATCTCATCATTTACTAGTGAATGAATAATTATTTTTTACAATTTAATATTTTTTAGAGATTTATTTATGCATACAAGAACTAGGGTACAGGCCAGAGTTGCAGGAGAAGATCCACTAGAGATAGA
>NW_004567111.1:23910812-23912540 GCF_000260355.1 Condylura cristata
CCCTTCTGCTCCTCACTCCTCTACACTCACAATTCAAGACCTGCTATGGAATGGAGAATGGACAGTCCACAGTATATGTCAAAAATTGAAATTTAGGAGGGTTGTTTCATCTAAATTTCATGTGGTGTTATCATTAAAAAATATTCTAACTAGAGGGGAAAACACAGACCTGTGCCTAATTTAAAACATAAAACTATGTGCCAGTCTCAAACAAATTCATAATGATGTTGTGCTTTTTGATTGAAACAGGGAAAGTTAATCCTCAAAAGATAAAAAAAGGAGAACGACATGCAGAATGAAGTCAAAACATTAGAGCACTGTGAGCCCTCAGATTCTTGAACAAAGTAAACACAATGGTTGCCTGAAGTCTTAAATTAAGCTTGATTTTAAACTCTGGAGTCATAGCTCAGCTCAACTTTGTCACAGTTTTTCTGTTTCTTGGTGGTTTCTAGTGTATTGAGAAATAGGCTCCCACAGGTTATGGCAATATCTCCATGACTAGATAAGGCTCTCTTAATTTCAAATATCACTACATTTCTTACTGGTTTTTATTTGATATTGGTATAACACAAATATATGAGATAAGGAAGCATATAAAAGAAGTGATACATAATCCATTAGCTATATATTTCTAAATGTTAAAACACAATGTATAGCTATTGTGACTCACACAAATATACACAGAGTGAGTGCTAAATAATTTATTTCATGAATGAGAGCTTCAGAAAGATGGCAAAACTAGTATAAGGAGACCATTGTCATTACCAAAAAGGATAATAAAATAAATTTACAAAGTTAAAGATAAAACTCCTTAACATCATACAAGGTAATAAAGCATAAACTTCAGGCTTTGTCTTTATCAAGGGCAGAAATTTTTGATTCTCTAAATTATCAAAATGCTCTTTGTCCTTAATCTATCTCACCAATGTGCTTTCATTTACAACTATCATTATTCTGGAAGTTAAAGACCTGTTCACAAAGCTCAAGCCCTAATCAATGTAAATGGTAAATAAAAAATAGATATATTCTTTTAGAAAATTAAATAATCTTTAATGATGACTACCAGATCAGACAATGGTCTAGTATAGCTCTTTGCATTATTTCAAGCAGAAAGGAAAACAATTAAAATCTCTTCACAGTTTCATCAAAATAATATAAACAAAAGCATTATAATAGATTCGTCTAAGAGGATGATAGTCTAAGCGTTATTTCTATTTATCTTATAAGTATATAGATACACACACATATCCTTTTTAGATAAAATATATAGCTATTTTAACCTTAACAATTCTGTGAGATAGGTAGTGTCTGTACAGTTAAAGACACGAAGACACTGAGAAGTTAATTAAATTACTGAATTATGCACTGAGTAATGGAACCAGAATTCAAATTAGGAAAACTAATTTCAAAGTGTGTAGTATTAACCACTACACTATACTGTCTGACTCTCATAATTCCTCCTCAACAGTTTTAGTGTTACAAAGGAACTCTCTTCCCATGAGCTCCCAACCCCTAAAATAAGCTGCAAACATGATTTAATAGCAATTACAACAATAATAATGATTTTGCTTAAAATTGGTATTTCAAAATAATGTGTAAAACATATTAAGAAAATTTTGATTGATATAGAACAGAGCACTTAAAAATATATGCTATCTTTATAATTACATCATGACACCTGCTCCAGCAGCTGTTCTCCAAGGCAGAACATGACCCCTAAAACCCTCC
>NW_004567111.1:23913040-23919699 GCF_000260355.1 Condylura cristata
TTTTTTTTTTTTACCTTAGGTGTTGTATTATCTTCTGTTAATTAACTTAATGATGTTACTTGCATTATATAGAGTTGAAAATCACAAATTTTAAAATATTTTATTTTTGAATGTTCACATGTTTATTAATTTAATGGTTTATTATGTAAACTTTAAAACTTAAACATTATATTAATGGACCCTCCATGGTGGTGCAATAGGTTAAAGTGCAGCACTGCAAGCTGGTCATAGCTGCTTCAGTGTGAGTTCCATTCCCAGCCCAGGAGGTGACCCACATGGTGCAGTAGATCTCTCCTGTCTTGTCCACTGCTCTTTTCAGCAGTGTAATTCATCAATCTGCTTATTCTGCTCCCCACTCTGTCTCTGGTGAATTCTCTGCTCATGCACCTTTGGCCTGCACCCTACTTCCATATGCATAAATCAATAAATCTTTATAACATTATATTAATGGTTTAAACGATAATTCTCAAATAGCACCCCATGATAATAATGCCCAACTTAAAAGTAGACATTATTAAGTAATATATGTAATAGATCTACTTATGTGCTCCTTGAAGTCTATAAGAACAGTGCATTTATAAGACTTGCACTATTTTAATGTATTTATCACATAATCACACATCCCTAAAAAAATTGTTTTTTTTTTTGTTTGTTTTGTTTTTTGCCTGTCCTTGAGCTTTACAGACATTGAATTAGTTTTCACTAGAGGTAAGATAACATTTTTTTTTTACTTTCCTTTAATTAAGTGGTTTGTCTCCTTACATCTAAGCTTAATTAAATCTATTTCTATGAAACATGCTTTAGTGATTTCCTATTAATACATATAAACTAGTAGCATACAGTATTTTATAATTTGGTACCTGCCTACTTTTTTCAGCCATGTCATTAGATTTCCCTATAACTGTGCTATTCTGCTCTACAAGATACAGACAGCTTCCTATCAATCCAGGATAGGATCATGTTATGCCCTGACACTCTTATTCTACCTAGAGCTTTTCACTTTAAATGTCAATTTAGTGCAACTTGCTAAGTAAAATGTTCTCTTAAAAAGCTCCCACTCACCTCTCCACTGACCAAAGCTTCTTAAATTAAGCTTTCAGTTAAACTTGTCCTTTCATGTGGTACAGAATTTATATACATGTGGTACAGAATTTATATACATTTTATATGTATCATTTATTCCAATTTTCATTAAATATTAATGATCTACCTCACTTAAAGCTTGGTAAAATATTTTGATGAATCATTGATCAAATGAATTAATAATAGAATGGATCCATGAATGAGGAAATGAGAAAATAAAACTACACAATATTGAATGAAGGAGAGACTAGGAATAGTAATGGGAATTGGAGGTTTGTCTTTACATCAAATTTAAAATGATCAAGTTTTATGAAATAAATATATTTTAAGAGATATTTGCTGCATGAGTTTAGAATGCTAGAGTAGTGATAAATATTATTATTATCTTGGTTTAATTAGAATATTAATCAGACTACCTACTCTCAGTTCATATTGGACCATTACATAGAAAATGATCATGCTTATAAAAATGATCACACCTTATTTTTTATGATTGGGATCAGTTTACTAGAACTCCATTATTGCACTTACATTGAAGGACAGGGTTGATATCTGCATGAACAGATTCTTTACAAGACACACACTGTATAAATCATGTTGCAGACATGGCCTGTTGTGTAACGTATCTTATCATATTTCTAGTATGATGCTTGATAACGTTTCCTTTACTTAAGAAAAAAAATCTAAAGAAAATATTGCTGTAATAGTTAATTGGTTTTAGATTTTCCTATGGAAAAGAAATATAAGTCTCTTGTTATTTGATCTGAAAGATCATTTACATTTTAACCTACAGAAGCCCCCTCATTATCTGCCAAGTTGGTGCTGAAACAGCATGAGTAGTTAATTGTTATGCAGAATAGTCTTTATGAATATGCTAAAATGGGATAAGGGTTAACATTTACGACTGCTTACATATTTGTATATTTAATGTTCTTGTTTATTTCATGCACAACCTTTATGAGTGGTGCATAAAGAAGAGAATTAATGTCTGTGAGGTTTTGTGTCAGATATAACAAACAAATGACTTTGTTTGTTGACGTCTTTCTTTTTCTCCTAAGAACATTTGTGAATGAAAAATTAAAAAAAAACAAACTGTCTTTTCTATTTGTTGTTATTCTTTGTTCTGCTACTATTTTTTTAAGGTTTTTTAGTTATATGTTTATGCATGAAAGAATAGATGTGCAGACCAGAGATGCAGGGGGTTAGAGAATTCACCATAGACAGAAGGGAGCAAAATAGGCTCTACTGGGATACTCTGCTGAGGGGAGCAGCAGATGGGACAGGAGAGGCCTGCTGCACCATGTTGTTAGTTTGCTAACCTGCAGCTCTAGCCTGTGCTGAAGATACCTTGATAGTACTGAGATTCAACCCTTTGTGTCATAAAGGAGGCTCCCAATGTTCCTTTGAAATGATGTTAACCAAGGACTTGCTCACTGTCTTCTGAAATTTGGTATTAAAATTTTCACATACCATTTGAAAATTTCAAATGGATGGCTATTCTGGTAAAATGGTAATCATTGTTTTCACACAAATCACCAAAATGAATGTTGGGAAATAAAAATTAAGGGGAAAAATACTCACATCCGAGTTAGTAGATTTTAACAACTCAATAATACAGCATTTGAAGCTAAGAAGCTCCACTGAATAAAATTAGGCCAAATATAAAGGGGGAGGTTATTGGGCATACACCTTCTTTGATTTATAGCATGATGGAACAGGTGTGAGGAAGTAAATTCTAATTTGGAGACATGAAAGAGAGAAATGAGTTGGAGCTGAAAAAAATCTAGTCAAACATATTTTCCTCATAATTTATAATCTCTAAATAGGAGTCAGAATTTAATAGAGAATATATAAACAAATCACTGTCTGTTATTTCAAGGAACACAGAAAATTGCTTTTGGCTGCTCTGGCTTTTTCACCCAGAAACTAGGCAATATTGAAGTCTCAGGACACTCCCTTTAACTGCTTTTCAGTCATTAACTACCCAGAGTCTATTTCCCATTATTACTTTTCCATTTTGTAACTTCATAGTTCAACCAAATCCCACAACCAACACCAAGCATTCAATTCAAACTCTACGGATAAATTGGAGTCCATCTTGGGATACTTAGAAACCATATAGGGATAGGCAGCATGAAGAACTGAGTTCTTCATCTACATCAGATCTCTGAGGTAGTCTGAACACTCTGGGGGCCAGAAGAACAGCAGGAAGAAGGACCAGCAGTATGTACACTGAATTATCCCAACACCGACTAACTGTTGGCTCTATGAAACCCAGTAATTGATGAGAAGGGCATTTGAACACAAGTGACCCTCCAAAATGGGAGCTCAACTTGTACCCCTGGTCCTGTATCCATGAGAAGGCTGCACCTCTGAATGACAACTACAGGAAGATTAGAGACAATTTTGGAAAATAAGTCAGGGTTTTTAATAAAATGTTTGTATTTAAAATGTTTTTTAAAATCTAAAAATGTTTTATTAAAATGTGTATGTCTTACTTGCAGGAAAGTAAATACCACTTGCATTTTGGGGCAGGGAGTTTATAAATACAATTATTTCAAAGGTAGTAAGTAATAAATTATATCTTAAGGAGAATAAGGAATGAGTGACAGGCAACATTTCTGTATCAAATGAAGATGTTTCTTGATGATGTCAAAAATAACTCAGCAACAAAGATGGAGAGACCCTTTTTTTATCAGAAAAAGGGACAGGAAACATGTAAAAAAAAAAAACAACAACAAAAACTGCTAAACTCACTAAATTAATTGTGCAAACCAACATTTTCAGACTTTCTTTGGTCTTTTTCACAGATTTATTGAACATTTATCTGAAATCTATGTGACTGTTTTTTCATTTACTAGTTCCATATCATATGGAAGTGCAAGAAACGAAAGAATTAAGTTGTCTTCTCTCTTGCTGATCTTTCTCATGTCAGTTTATTTTAGGGGCAACCAAAGGAGTCAGAGTCATTGAGAGGGAACATTCCTTCCCCAAATTGTTATCATTGTAATAGTTACCTGGAGAAGCAAGGCTACTTCCAGCATAGCTTAACCAGTATCTTAGAATTATAACCCATTTCTCCAAATTGCTCTATTTAAGATACACTTACCCCTGAATCTACATTGTCACCAGATGTATGAAATAGACTGGTTTGAGCCTAAATATGATTTTATGCTGGAGTCAGAAGTAGTGTCAGCCTTAGAAAGGATATATACATGTTTCTCCTTGATCAAAATAACTATGGTGCCAATTTTTCTTTTGTTAAAAAGAATTAAGTCTATGATTTTAGCTTTTTTCCATATCAAGTGACAAAGTTTCATGCTACATTATATCATTACATCTATGGGAAATTATGTCAAAATTCAGGTGACATATAATCATCCAAGAAATTTATGTTTATTGTCAAATAAAGTAAAAACACCTATGTATAGAGTACTGACTAGGTTTTCATAACTATGTAAGCGTCCATAATGGAGAAATATCTATCAATGATCACTAAAATTTTTACAGCAATTATTATGCATTTTTGCATACTTAATTTTGTCCAATAAGAAATGTGCATTAACATGGAGGACTGCTTATTAAAACTCAGTCATATACATTCAGAAAAAACATGGCACACCGTCAAAGAGGTTGATTCTCAGTGAAGAACCCAAACTATTATATTTGTAGAAAATCGCTTATTTGTTTCATAAAATGTTTTTGCCCTAATTCATTGTTAATAAGATATAAAAAAGTATCATTAAATAATGATGATGGGGTTTGTCATTTCAAGGTATTGCTCCTAACAAGATCCTACGCAAACTGCCAAGTGATAATAATTATTCTTTCGCTAGAATTATTGATCCCAAAAGCCTATTATATTGGAAGAGAAATGTTGTAGGCTTTGTTAGTAGAAATGGACTATGATAAAACAGGAGATTTTGAACAGAGATGCGATGAAACGTAAGAGGAAAATATATCAAGTGTTTTAACTTGTGGATGACAGTTTTCAGTGCATCCTACAACCAAGAAAAAAGAACCCATATTCTGTTTATAGATGACTGTAAGTAGTAAGACTATTTATTTTCCCTTCATTTTTTGTTAATAGTGTTCAAGCATTTTGAGTTATCACTTCAACTGACATTTCATTCCACTTGTTTTTTTGAAAGTAGAACGTTGTGAAGCAATATGGAAATGACACTATCATTAAAATCTCAAAAATGAGGCAACTCATATTTAAAGAGGTTCAACTGAATCGTTTCCCCAAATAGTTCAAATAAAGGTTATTGTCATCTACACTGCAGATTGTCAGAATTTTAGAGGCCATACTCTTGTTATTTAGAGTAGTTTTATGAAAATGAAGTATATAGCGATTGAAAGCAAAAACATTGGGGCTGTATAGTATAATCCATTTAGGAATAATTATATTGTTACATATAATGATACATAATAATTCTAATAGGGTAATTGGTTACAATTTAAAAAAAAAAAATGGATTACCACCTGTCTACAAGGACTTGGATAAGTAGGCTTGTTATAAGACAAGGATAGATGAAAGCTTGTCTGGACTAAGCGCCTAAGTCCCAGATATTGAGTTTGGTCAGACAATACACCTCTGAAGCAGTGTAAATTTAGGAGCTGAAATAAGCCAACTGAGATACCTTAAACTTCAGGTCTGTAGAATCTTTAAATTTTTAGCTGTTGGCATCTGCTGCTGGAGGCTCTGTTGAGAGAAGCTGCCTTCCCACCTACCCTCCCTATGGACCCCTGATATCACTGCCTTTGCACTTGTCTCCCAATGGCTTACAATGGAATCAAATTGTATAATTATAAAGAAATATTCTTGATCTTCTATCTCAAATATTGGTATATTCTGTAAATTAGTTATTTACCAGATATGTCCAGATATTTATCAGATAGTTTATTAGATATCTCCCAGGTATTTCCATAGGTGCATCATAGCAAGCAACCTAACTAAGAGGTCCTTGGTGCACAAATACTTAGGACTGGAAAATGGTAGAGTTAATTTTTTTTTAGTATGATGTGTTACTACTAGATTCCAGAATCTTTCCTTGACAGTTTTTCTACCTCTGTCTTATAAAGGAGATCTGTGTCTATCCAAGTGTATATAGGGTGGTTGTAAATTAAATTAATTAGCATAACCCTAAATGACGTACTTAAATGAAACTTCAGCAATATATGTGGTATCTGAAAGACACTAGATAGTAGGCAAATTTTAACTAATTTTAGAGAAAGAATTGCATATATGGAGGTTCAAATAATGGAAGGAAGAAGAGGGAAAAAATCTTACCTATTGATAGTCATTTATCTTATTAACCTAAGTTATGGTGAGACTATTATGTGAAAAGGTACAAGTCAAGATATACTTTTTAGAGAATATAATTAGTTTACATCAAACACACCAACTATCAGTAGTTGTATGCAGAGTTTGAAAAGTGAGTTCTGGAGCTCAGAAGCAAGATTTCCGTTTACCACATACTTTTGTGAATACTTCTGAAACCATAGACAATGAATACTGGGAGAGAGTAGAGATTAGTAACAGAAAAGGAGTGCTTAAAAAAGTGGGGTTGGGG
>NW_004567111.1:23920284-23941340 GCF_000260355.1 Condylura cristata
GGTGTTCCATTTACTTGAGAATTTATAACCAGGTAACAAAACCCAGAAGTGCCAATTAGCAATCAAGGACCTGGCAGGTATAATAGCAAAAACTGGTAGAACCAATTAACAAAGAATTGGGGGTGCTGAACAACAACAACCAGAAGGACAGTTTTGCTATCAAAGACCCTGGACTGCATAAAAGAACCAGAAGTGCAGATCAGTAATCAAAGCCCTAGTGGGGACACACATAAGAAGGGAAAATGCAAATAAGAAAAGACTCAATTCAATTCAATGAATTGGTTTCCTTCCCTTATAGTGTAGAGCCACAACTCCTCACAAGACCCCAAAAACAGTTCTCTTTCCTTATAACCAGCATATTTTTTTGTTTCCTCCATCATCTCCAGTTTCTTCAAAAGATTATGACTGCTTAAATTGTAATTAATTATCTTGCCATGTTGCTAAACCTTGTACCACTTAGATGTTTCTACACAAGAATTTCTAATCTAATCAAGCATTCACAGAGGTAGAAAAGCATTTTAGAATCACCTGAAATGAGAATGCTGCCACAAAAAAAAATATTATTAATCATTTTATGTCAGTTAATTGTTTCTAGAAAAAATTTCAGGAATGCAAGTACCATCATAAAAAATGATCCTAAAAATGTATAAAATTCAAAAACATACAAAAGGAATCACAGAAAAATACTGAAAAAAACATTTAAGTGAGTTTTATATTAATCATGATGTTCCTATTCTGTTTTCCTACATGTTGATTTGAAAATCCACCATAATCTAGTGTTTTTGCAGGAAAAATAAACAGAGAAATTTTCTCATTACTTCCCTGTAAGCCTGCTCTGTGGACCCTTTTTCTTGCTCCACTGAATAAAATCAAAGATATGCATCATGACTCTTCTGATGACTTTTAGCTAATGAAAGTTCCCCCAGGAAACTAGAGGCACAAAAATAGCCTTATTTCTGAAATTTGAATGTCCAAACTCGTCAGAAAATCACTTGATGAATCCTGTTGAATTTCAGTGACTGCTTACTAAGTGGCACTTCTCATGGGTTGTTAAGAAGGAAAGAAAACAAATAGTGGATCTACCTATTAAAAATTTACTGTGTGAGGCCACTTAACTAATCAGGATTCATACATAGGCCAGTTATTTAAATTCCATGGGAAAACTTGGTTCACTGGGTTAATCCAGAGGCATCAACTTATTAGAGTGGCAATCATGCCAAATTACTTACTGGATCGTGGTGTTAGTATAAAAATTTTACTGACTTCCACCATCTATCATTAAATTATTTGTTAAATCACTAGTGTAGAATGTCATTAAGACTTTGAAAACAGACTGCCTGGATTTTATCACAACCAATTCGGAAACACTTAAAGTAAGAAAGCTATTGCACCTCCATTTTGTTATCTACAAAAAGGGAGTGATTTTACTATTATTTTCACCATGATGAGCATTAAAAAAGAATTTCAATATCTTGGAATCTAATAAACCTTGAAATCACAGGTTTTTCATCATTCTAACCATCTCAGATGATATGAGTTGGCAGGAACTCAAGGTCCTCACATAGGCTAGATCTATTAAAGTCAGGGACAATTTTACTTTTTAAAATCCATAATTTAACACATACATAATATGATGATAATTTATAACCATTTTGTCACACGATGATAATTTATAACCATTTTGTAAATTAATGACAGAGACAAATTGTTACACCTACTTTTCAAAATTAATAGCCATAAATGACATGTAAGCACCCTAGTAAACTGTCAATTTACAATTAAATGGATAAGATAAGATCCACATTATAATGTTCTGCTCTTTTCATATGTAATTTTAAAAATTGAATTAAAAATTAAAGGGTGGTGATTATAAACTTATGGAAGTCAAATATCACTGCCATATTATCAGGATTATTACTACTTGTAAACACAAGGTTTGCATATCACAACTGGAAAAACAACATTTACATACTTTTCACATTGTTAGGTTACAAAAGACCCTTGTTTGAAGACTTCTGATGGATATCTATACAGACTTCAGAACCAGCCTAGATAAATGGTTCCATGTGTGCTATGTGGTTTAGAGATAAGAAATAAAATGAATAGAATATAAAATTTGCAGATTTAATTACTCAGCAGTCTCTTTTCTTCTGGACAAACATGGTTTTGTTTTGTTTTCTATAGTTTTTTTTGTTGTTGTTGTTGTTGTTGTTTTTAGAAGCTAGTCCATAATGCAAACAAGATAGCATGGGAGCTATCACAGAGAACTAACATTTATTTGAGGTAAATACAAAACAAAATTAAAGCAATCACATCATGATATTTGTAACAACCTCAATATAGTTCAGCAGTATTTAAGCATGCTGAGAGACAATGTAACTTAATGTGACCTGTGAACCCAGAGATAGAATGAAAACCCTTTGAAGACCTTCTCAACCATATACTAGCTGATCTACTTAGAGCATTAATCTCTCTGCACTGAAGTTTCCTCAAATGACAAACATGAATGATCACACAGGTTCCTACATTTTAAAGATATTGTGAGAATTGCAATATTTAAAGGTTTTATTATGTTTTAAAAGTTTATTATGCTTACAAGAGCAGGGGTGTAGGTCAGAGGATTCACCAGACAGAGCGGGGAGAAGAACAGGCAGATCTACTGAAATACACTGCTGAGGGGAGCAGTAGGGGAGACAGGAGGGGTCTGCTGTGCCATATGAGTCACCTGCTTGGCTGGGGATCAAACTTGTGCTGCAGTAGCTGCTGATAGCTTCATAGTGCTGAGTCTGAACCCCTTTAACCATCAGGGAGGCCCCTGAATTGCCTTTTTAAAATGTGAATCATGTAATTAATGTATGAAGTTTTGTACCATGGCCAGTAGAGTAAGTTACATGGGGAGTGATTATAATTCACTATAAAGATTTTAAGTATTCAGTGTCAGTTCTCCCTTTAAAGGGAGAAAAGATCATGTTGGAAATGTGTATGGATATTGAAGAGGGATTTGCATGATAGATATCTAGCTGAAATACATATAAATTTCTTCTAATATTCAAAATCAATTATTCTCTAGGTCAGAATCTTCATAACGATCATTTCAGATCTACCTAACAATTCCCTAGTTGATTTTAAAAATTTAAGCAAGATAAACGTGACAGGAATTTTCTATTTCATATTCCTTGACTTCAGCAAAGTTAAACCCCCAATATTTAATGCATATTTCTCATGAAATAATGAATATATAATTGTTTTCATAATATTTTATGGTCTTTTGTGTTTGTTTATATATATATATATATATATTAGTATATATATAAAACTATAGTGGTCAAATGTCTTGAATTAAAGCTAAGCTTGATAATTTGAGTATGTTTTTAGAGTCAAAAGTCTTTACATATAGCTTTAAATAAACATAACAAATTAAATAAATGATATCATGATTTATAATATTTTTATATGCTAGCTAAAGTCTCTATACTATGTCCCTTGGATTCTAACTCTTCTCTCTACTTTATATATTTACTTTCATATTTCTTTACCTCCATTCAATAGAATTCTGTATGTATCCAGAAATAAACTATAAGAACTAAAGGCCGGAGTTGTATTTTAGAGTATTAACAAGTTATATTTATTGAAGTGTGGTTAAAGTGTTACTATCATTTTTTTTTTCTTACATAGGAAGTACTGTTTTAAGGTCTTTCATTAGCTCTCCCTTTCCCTTACCTTTTCTTGAGTTCTCTTATCAGTATTATATCCTGTTTTTCCTTAATTTGTTCTTCCCTCTGATTTGCAATGGTCTCAGAACACACATTATATATATATATATATATATGAAATTGATCCAGGCTTTGAGATAATTATTGAGGATATAGTCATGTAGATGGTTAGTGACTTTAAAAGAATAAATGGCATCATTGAAAAACTATGGTATTAAATTCTTCTTTCTTAGCATCACAGTTCTCAAAAGAATAGTCTAGTTCTGCTAGCTTTAGATTTACTTTTAAGCTTTAACATTCTTACGATGTCTACTTACCACTTAACTAAAAGTACTCTGTAAGAATACTAATGGCAAATCTATGGGGTTTTTCTGTTTCATTCTTTGAACTTTCTGTATTTTCAGTACTATCAAAATCTCTTTCTTAAAATTTTACTTTCCCTGCCTTTTCTGTGTCATAGACATTTCATAGATATTTATGATATATCCTATTCAACTATTTATATTCAATGTTTGCTTGATCAGCAGCTTATAAGTACAAATAGTCCATGAGTCTTTGTGTTAATGTAAGTTGAATTACTTTATTACATTACTTCAAGAAAAAATGATCTCAATTTTTCTTGTTTTTCCTTGTGGAAAACAGAAATCAGTGGATAGCTAATGGGCCACAATTTTGCAGGGACATGCCATTTCAGTGTGACAAAATTGAAGGGAAATAATACAAGGTAGAGTCATTCTGAGCTCTTCATAGATTAAAAATAAAATACATTTGGCAGTTTAACAATGAGAAATGTATTCCAAACAGGTCATATAGAACTATTATGACTCATATTTGTCCATTGTGAGGATAAAAGAAAATGAGTCATCTGTCAATTTACCTGGTTGCCTGCTTATCAGAGAGCAAAGTTTAAACCACTATGTATTTTTTTTTTTCCTTTTCTTCAGTATCTGTTTAGCCATAGAGATATTCCAGATTCTAGTACAATGAAATTCTTAACTGTGTCTATTGACAGAGTTGCCAGCTTCGGAAGGACCGAGGATCTCTTGCTCAACAAAACCAAAGTTGAAGTTTACTGGGAGTAATGATGAGAAACGTTATTCTTATATCTACATTTTTTTTTCTCTATCCCATGATTTCTAACTCTTGGAGAAGCAGAATTAAATATCAGCCTTGATTCAACACAAGTACTGTGTCTTGGATGACTGTGCCCAATCTCACATGCTACATTCCCCAAAATCTTGTGTTTTACCCAAGCCTTCTACATAATGTTTCAAGTTTGATGTTTATAGGTGAGGAAGTGTATGGCAAGAACAATTAATCTCACTGTTATGAGCCTGTAATTGCACTGTGTTTACCATAAAATTGGTTCTTTACTCCAAGAAAATGTTGCCAAGCTTTATTAACAGATCAGGAATGTTTAGTTCATAGGATGATGTGGAGCGATGAAGGCAAGCCAATATACAACATACAGTGTCTGTTCCATAAGATAACTCCCTGCCTCCTGCAAAATAGAAGGGATCCTACATAGTCTACTTTGTACCAGCTGACTAGCTTATCTCCCTCAACTAGTTGTGCCATATTAGGAATTAGCAGTGATATGTGCATCAGTCTTGTTGAGTAGGAGCTCATAGTTTCAGTTCCAAGAAAGCTGATATCTTGAATAACTTGGTCATCTCTTCGTGGGTAGATTGTAGAAACACTGAGGTGACTAAGGAAAGGAAGCTGATGTTTATGGCATAAGTTACTCTCTCTACATGATGTTCAAGGCTCTTTTCTATAATTGATGCATTCTTCTGCGCATTCAAGAAAGATAATTAGTTGTTCTCAAACAAGTAGATCTAATTATATAAGATTACTCCAGATCTCTTCACTATTTTTTACCACTCTTCATTTCAGGTTTCTCAGAAGTTAGCCAAGCTATTTACCATTGTTCACAATTTCATGTATAACAGATCATCCCTCTTGTTTCAGACAAAATGGGCAACCAAGAGAGCTGTTTGGAGTTTTGTTTATGAAAAGTGTTTCCTTTAGTCACTATCCTGACTAACTCCAGTATAGCTATACCATAGTCTGCCTTCCTCCCTCCTCTTTAGGCACCGGGGAAAATAGGGTTTGTATTGGTCTGTCCAAAAGGCATCACCATTCCTAAGTTTAATAATATCACCTCCTTCATTTTGACAGCAAACTAATCAGCTCTCAAAGATCACTCCAGGCTACTGGATAAAGTGATTTTGAAAAAAGTTCTATACTTTTTTTCATTAAAGTCACAAGCCTCTGTTATGAGCTGCTATACAGGATGCCTGGCTGTATCACAAACCTGCTTAAAGTTAAAGCATCATTTGGTACAAGTCAGCATGTGAAATGTCCAGCAGTTCAGGATCCTGTCACCACAGCATAGTGAAACATATCCAGAAACGAAACTGCTTCTCAGCATTTCTGAGCCTCTTTTTTGACCGAGAGGATGAGTTTTTTGACTAGGGTATTGGTCAAAAGCACTAATGGGCCCTCTGAGAACTGAAGGTTTTCTAGCACTGACTTTTAAAATGATGTTTTATTGTTCCATTTTCAATAAATTGTCAATGTAGTTAGTAGCACTTTTGAGGAAAATGGTACTCAGCTAGTTCATGTTAGTTATGTCATTGATTAAATAGCCAGATTTGCTTTCTCCTTTTTCAATTTATAAAGTGTCTCAAAATATTTTGAATTCTTTGAGGGTTGGGACATACCTTTTTTATCTTTATATTTACATTCCCAAGTAGAATTTTCAGAATAATTAGATGCATGGTGAATCTTACCTGAATGACAAACTTGGTGAGGGTTATGCTTCATCCATCAGCTCTACCCTCTACGTTTTGGGCAACCAGCAAAATTGAAAGTCAGGCAACGGTGATAGAATTATAAAGAATTCTCTCTCAGCCCAAATTCTTTAGCAATTCATTCAAACACTAATCTAGATATTGCTGTGAAGGGATTTTTTTGTAGATGGATTAAGGTGACTAATCAAACAACTTTAAGATAGAGTGATTATTTAGGATTACATATGACATGAATGCCTGAACACAGAAAAGGAAGTCAGATGAGTCAGTCAGAGAGATGTGAGAGAATACCAAAGAAGAGAGATGAAGCAGACAGGGAGGTGGGAGAGAGCAGAAGCAGGAGGATTCAAACTGCCTTTGCTGGATTTAAGGATGGAGGGAGGCAGTAAGTCTAGCAATGCAAGAAGCTGACAATGACATTCAGCTGCAGCATTACAGAAATGGAAGCCTCCATCCTCCCAACCACAGACAATTCAATTCTTGCAATGGCCTGACTGAGTCTCAAAATTGACTCGTTCTCAAAAATTCCATAAAGAAACACTTGACAGTATTTTAATGTTTTAAAAAGACTTCTTTATGCATACAAGAACTAGGGTGTAGGCCAGAAGTGTGTGTGTTGGGAGGGGGGGCTGGGGGAAGATTCATCAGAGACAGAGTAGGGAGCAGAAACAGGTGAGACAGGAGCGGTGCCGTGCCATATGGGTCACCTCCCTGGGCAGGCATCAACTCATGCTGCAGTGACTGGTCATTGCATGACAGCTCTGAGACTTTAATCCCTGCACCACCAGGGAGGCCCAAATATTTAATTGTTTCTGAGAAACCTGGAACTAAACACCAGCCAAGCCATCCTTTGCCTGGACTTCTATCTTGGAGCAATATTTGGTACTCCACTGATGTTCTTTTAATCCACAAAATTGTGTGGAATATAAATATATATATATACACATATATAAATATATATATATACACATATATAAATATATACACATATATAAATATATATATATGTATAAGCCAACCATTCTATACACAATAAATAATCAGAAAAAAATGATTATTGACTAGATCAAGTGCTAAAATATATCTTTAAAGTGAATTTAGGTATAATGAAGAGTCATTTCCATACTGAAAATCTCTGGAATAGCAATGAATATAACCTACATGAGGTATGAGCTTCAATTATTTTCTGTGTACTTCTTGTGTCCTTTTACTGTATTAAAAAAAAAAAACACCATCTTACTTATAAAGCATACATTTTTAGAGTGTAAGAACATGACATGGAATTATGTTTAGCACCAGCTTTTAAATTTAATGTATTATATGCATCAATATTTTTTAAATTGTAGAGAATGACTCCTTTATTAGCTGAGAGATGAATTAATAGCATGTATTGAATTATTGTTATTTCAAGAATAAATATATTTGTATAACTATTAGCATCCTTTTACATAAAGTAAACATCTTTTATATGCAGTAAAGGATACTCTCATTAATTTCTATTTTATAGTTATTGTGGGAAGAATTTTTGTACTTTGTTTATTTTTACTTGACATTCTGACAATATTACAAATATGTCTACTTTTACAATGCTTTAACAGAGGTTAAATGTAAAAGCATACACTGTGCTGTGATTTTTTAATTTTTTTAGTTGGTTATAAGAAGCTAATAAATTAGTCCAGCCCAGAAGTGAAATAGTCTAAGTCTTTTTATTAAGTTATATATAGATGCCCAAATTATAATTAAAATTCATACCTTGAAGTGGCAATTGATAATGTATTTTTTGGTGGGAAACACTAATGCCTTTTTTTGCAAGAAAATAATCAATGCAGTTAAGTAAGCAATTTTCATACTCATTCCTTTTTCTACACATACCTTTTAACTCAACTGTGAGGTTATTTCTGATTATTGATATAACAGACTTTCCCAGAAAAGTATTGATACTTTCAAGCATAAGAATAAAATACTGTAAGAATCGACATTGACCAAATAATTCTTGGTCTTGAAGAAAAAGAATATTTTAAAATAAGAATAAATTCTCTCTTAATTTTCTGTATGTCCAGAGTGATCACCAACATTAATATATATATATATATATATATATATATATATGTATGTATGTATGTATGTATGTATGTATTCTTGCACATCAAAGTAAATTATAAAGTAAAACAGTTTGCAGGAGGTTCTTACAAGAAATATGAGAATAGTATCTTTCAATAAAATATTATTTTCTAGTGAGGTTGTAGAGGATCATTATTTTCATCAAGTATCAAGCTTAGTAGCTTCTTTAAAATGTTCTTTTATTTTAATCAGTATCCTAGATACTTGTAATGAAAAGAAGTGAAAAGAAGTAGCTTTGAATATATAGGTATGCTCTTGTCTCATGATGGACTGGCACAAACATGTGGCTTTCATAAAAATGTGCAGACATTTTAGTTTTACTCCTAAAATTTCCAACTGCTACATTCTTAAGATATCTATATAGCCCTAAGCGAAACTTAGCAAAGACCTATGTTGAACCATATATGAAGGAAGGAAAAGACATTCATTTGAACTCTTTGAGTTCTACCAAGTAGAAGTATGAGTTATTAATAATTATAAAATACTACTATTCTAATGATTTCATGTATAATGATCTATAAACACAACACAATTAACATGTTTGAATTATACTTAGTTACTTTTTCTCTCAAATCCACATAAGTAATAATTGTCTAGCTGACTGAGTTTTGTTCATAATGAAATTGAAAAAATATGCTCCTTTCTCCTGCATTAATTGAGACTATATACCACAGATTGAAATACTGGAACAACAGCTCTCCAATATCTGAAGCAGAACAAATTATAAAGTCTAAAATTCCCTCCCAAATAATTGCAAATATTTTCATAACATTTTAAAGTCTAGTGGGCCTCCCTGATGGCACAGTGGGTTAAATCTCAGCACTATCTTGCCATCTGCAGCATGAGTTCGAACCCTGGTCAGGGAGTTGACCCACATGGCATAGCAGACCTCTCCAGTCTCATTGGCTGCTCCCTCAGCAGTGTATTTTAGTGGATCTGTCTATTCTGTTCCCTACTCTGTTTCTGGTGAATCCTATCACCCTCCCACATCTTATACCCCAGATCTTGTATGCATACATAAATAAAAAGTAAAACAAAAACAAAAACTTTGTAAAGTCCAGAAATTTTTTTCCTTATCTCAATTGCATGTGAAAGCAAATCAGAAAAAAATTACATTGACATGGGAAATTACAACTAGGAAACTTTAGAGTGCTTGGGCACACATCACAATCACCATCAAACACCTCTGAATTACATAACAAAATGTGAACCAATGTTACATCATTCCAAATATATAGTTAAATGTAAAAAATAAATACATCTCCCTTTCAATGTAATTTCCTTCATCTCTGTGGGAGGCAAACATATCAATATGACACTTCATGATATATTATCGTGTTTATTTGTTCAGTTATTTGGCTCCTCTGGTTAGAATACTATATATTTCCATTTGCTATTTTCTAATGTATGTTCCTACCTAATGTTGAAGGTCCACTTGAAAAATCTGCTTCTAAAGAGTTGACAACAGTCAATCTCTAGGCACAAAATGTTTTACAAGTGTGGTAGTAAATTCCCTGATAGTATTGCATTTTGTTCTCACCAAAATTATCCAGGGCATTATGTTAAGTGTTTTTTTTTTTTTTCCTATGTAAAACACACTCTTTAATTAACTAAGAAAAAAATGATTAACAAATGACTAAAAAAGTCAGAGAGTTTAGTATCTTTCAATACTTGACCTACATAGAAGAAGACAAGGAGCTATCTAATGTGCACAAGTAGTGTAAAAAATGTTAGTATGTATTGATTTTTTCCTTAGTAAATAGACAGGAATTAAAAAAAAAAGTTTCCAGTAGCTAGATTGCTAATAACGGAAAAACACTAAATAGAATATCAATAAAAGACTTGATAGGTGAAGGAAAAAAGAGCAAAGAGAACTTCAGAACCCCAAAATACATGAAAAAACATAATCTACAATATATCAGTCAGAGTGATGTATTCAGTAATATCTGATACTAACTCCTAATGTCTAGTTTATTTATAGCATTTTTTTTACAAACAATATTGCCTGTTCCCAAAAGATACAGCATGACTTACAAAGATACAAAGTTATGATAATATGGTATTCTACATTAGATGCAGGAATAAAAGAAAATCTGTTAATAGTAATATTAAATGAACCTATTATTTAAACGGTCTGAAAAGGAAGCCAAGCTAAAAGGCTGTAGCCTTCTGTCAGGTAGATTTCAATTTCACTATTAGTTTCCTGGAGGCCAAATAAAAAAAAAAAAAGAAATCTTATCAATTTCATAATTTACAACATCCATGTTAAAAGCAAACCAATTTACTCAGGAGAAGTGCAATTATTCCTGCTACTAAAACCTGATAGAAATTTCTCCCAAGGGTTATCATAAAGTGAACACTATAAAATATAATGAAATATGCCTTTAACAATGTCTTTATGATAGACACCAATAAGAGTTTCATAGACTTGCTTTTTTATGGTACCCTTTACTATATCCTGATGGTCTGGCTATACTATTCTTCGTGTGGTTTAATGCGGGGATAGATTTTTGAATAACTGAGAAAATGGATAGATAATAAAGTTGCAAAGATTTTGAAAAAACCTTAATCTTACTGTAGGTTCTTAGATAAATATGATGAAAAAAATCTCAGAAGATTCAATTTGTTCAATCAGTAGTTATTGGGCATCTATAATTTATAGAGCACTGTATTAGGCACAGCAGAAATAGAGGATAAAACAAGTGTTGGGATATGTTATTTAGTATTGCCAATTAAATGTATCAGATGACCTAAAATTAAAAGTTGGCATTCTCTGGTAAAAGCTGAAGGCTCTTCAAGTCTTGGATTCAATTCAAGGACTATCATAATCACTACCTCTTTTCAAATACAAGTTTGAATCTGTTTGGACACCCTAATTACTGGGCACTTGTCAAATGCCCTAGTCTAAGTTAGCATAGTCACAATGATATTTGGGGGAGAGACCTAGTCTCATTCTGTTTCAGATTTTATTTAAAAATAAGTACCTTAACAACATTTCTCCACAGCAATGGCTTTAAAACTATGATCTGAGAAACCATTTTTAATTTTTCCTTGGAGTTGTCTCACAAGACATTGGGGCAACTAAAAAAAAAAAAAAAAAACAGATAGTACAACTGATCCCTCCCTTGAAAAACCATGTATATTAGCCTCAGAAGCCTCTGTTGCTAAAGTGTGGGTTTTATACAAGTAGTTTTTAAATATTTTCACACCGCTGTAGCTCTTTGTACTATTTTCATCATTTTATTTTCTCTACAAAGATTGATACAAAGTCAGTTAACATCTACTATTCATTGCTATATTCCAGGGTCTAGATATACAAGGCTAAATATCAAGTTCTTTGTCTCAAGGATCTTACTATTTGTAATAAGTGTGTTAAGCTACAGACTGGAAATGCTGCATCGACCATAAATCATAGTTATATATTGGTATAGATAGCTGAGGGGAAGCCGGGCTAAACAGGATTGAATGGAGAACTTGTGATATACAATTGGCAGCTTTAGCAATGAGTCACTCACACACACACACACACACACACACACACACAGATTTAGGAAAACACGATGGGTAAATGTCATTTTATACTATGGGATGAAGGAAAGTGTGTATGTCAAGAAGCATGATAAGCTAAAAATAATAATTGTGATTGAGACATACAAGGAAATGAAATATTCGAATATGGGAGAGGTCTGATCATACAGTACCAGCTGAACCAAGCGATTTGAACTAAAAGACAAGGGCAGAACAAACTAAACACAAAGAGTAATGCCATAAATACATTTGTGTTTTTGAAATATCATTCCAGCATTATTATAGGGGATGCAAAAGATAATCTAAGAATAGAATCAGGCATAGTAATTAGGAGGTTATAGCAGCAATCAGGAAGAAAATAATCGGGATTCTGAATTAAGCCAAAAATTGTCATGAGAGGAGGGAGGTATGAGAGATAATAAAAGGGTAGATCAACTGGGATTTTGTGACTTTGACTTGTTTTTTTTTTTTTTTTTTTTTTTTTTTTTTTTGCTTCTGTATAAGCAATCTTTTAGTTTGTGTCTTTTAATGTTACTTCTTTCTGTATAATTTTATTCCTGCTTCCTGATTCATGTATATATGGATGCATTTTAATTTTTTTTGAAATACTACCCTTTTCATATTCACCAAATCTTACATAGCAGGCCACTTGAAACATGAACATTTAATCACTTAGTACATTCTGCCTGCATAACAAAGCTCACCATTATAATCCTCCAGTTATTACAAGATCTGTGCTGTCTCAGATACATTTACACTTCAATTACAATTACAATGCTTTCATCTTAACAGCTTCTAGTTTCTGAAGGATTAAGTCTCAAGGATTATGTTATAATGAGAATAAAGGTTATTGACTACGCTTCTCATTTCTTTCTGAGATGCTTTGCTAACTAAATAAAAGTGAAACCGAATTTATGCCAAGATGTTTTCTCCCTGCAGGAAAACATAATGGAAGTTATGAGAAATCAAGAGTTTTTACTGCTTCCAGCAGAGGAACTCCATAAACTCCTGGCCAGTGATGATGTAAATGTTCCTGATGAAGAAACCATCTTCCATGCATTAATGATGTGGGTCAAGTATGACATTCAGAGGAGATGCAATGACTTGAGCATGCTTCTTGCCTTTATAAGACTACCACTGCTTCCTCCACAGGTAACTGCCCATGACACTATTTTAAGTGCTATGAAATGCCAAGAATACATAATAAAAACAACATCATAAAACACTGTGATTATTTACTCACCTTTTGTTTTTATTGCAATCTTTCTAAGGTAAGTATTTTCGGTGAGGTAAATTTGATGGCGGAAAAATTACGGCGTTGGATTATGGGTCTGCACCCAAACTCTGTCACTTACTGATTCATAGTTATTTGACTTTGAGAATATTGCCTAAATCTCCTGATGTTCAGATTCCTCACGTTGACAATAAACTTGTACACTACCACGCAAAGGTTTTGTGAGGAGCAGTTTAGATAATACATATGAAGCACTGAAACTCATGCAGTAACTGGAATATTTTTAAAGTGTTACCATAATTACTTCTCTACTTTCCTGTGTTACAGATACATGAATCCACATATAAATGTTCATCCGATATTTGTTTTCTCCAGGTTTACATTACTTAGCATAATCCCCTGTAGTCCCAACCATGTTGTTGCAAATGGTGAGAGTTTATCTTTTTTTTATAGCTGAGTATTATTTCATATACATATACACACATAGTAAGTGATGTATATATCACATATCACATCTAATCTACTCAATTGTCATTGGGCACTTCAGCTTTTATTATAATAATGTTGCAATAAATATCAGGTGTGTTCTTCTACTTAGTGGTTTTCACTCTTCAGGTAGATACCTAGGAAGGAGATGGTGTATGTTACAGTTGATGTACTTTTAATATTTTGAGAAACCTCTGCACTGTTTACCATAGGAGCAGGGCCAGTCTCAAACCTGTCAATAGTATACAAGGGTTCCATTTTTCCAATCTTCAATAAAATGTTTTTTTCTGGATTTTTTTTTGGGCCATTTTCATGGGTGGAATCCTTAGGATTTCTGATATAAATTATCATGTCATTTGCAAAAATTTATAGTTTTGCTAATTCTTTCCCAATTTGAACTCCCTTTATATTTTTTTCTATTCCCTGATCACTCTAGCTGAGACTTCCAATATTACTTTGAATAGTAGTATTGAAAGTGGACCTCCTTGTCTTATACATGATTTTCAAGGAAATACTTTGTTTTTCAACACTGACTATGATTAGCTGTGAGTTTGATATATATATATATATATATCTTTTTATTCTTATATATATATATATATATATCTTTTATTATTCTTACATCTGTTCTTACTACTTCCAAGTTGCGGTATTTTATCATGGGTGGATGTTGAACCTTAAATAAATGTTTTATGCATGTGTTAATTTCATATATTTTATCTTCTATTTTGTCGCTTTGGTGAATGACAATACATTTTTTGAATGCTGGGTCAACCTTGTGTCTCTTGAATAAATCTTAATTGGTTATGATGAAGTGATAGTAGAAAAAAAAACAAAGAAGACTTAGAAATTTCTATGACTAATTAGTAAATTAATTAAAACTTCAAGATAAATCCAAACTAAATAATCTGTAAGCATTGTACAGCTCTCAGTATTTATACTTCTATTTAGTGGCTGCATAGAAAAAAAAAATCTTGAAAAAAGTAAAATGAAAGACTTCTTCAACAAAGAAAACAAGAAAAATCATTAGTTCCAAAGAATAAATTTAGATTACAATGATAGGCTTTTCTTATAGTTATGAAATATCTGACCAAAGACTTAGAACTTGAGCACAATCATTTCTCATAATCATTATTCTAATGATTCTTCATTACTAAGTCCACTGTGTCTCTATTTATTTTTATGTTCACAAGATAACATATTTTGATAGTCATTATTCTCTATAAGTTAACATATGATAGTATAAAATAAAAACTATAGTTATTTGATATAGAATTTATAATGAAAGTGTTATAGCAAATATGGATTTTAATTGAAGAGTGGTAGACAAAATGAGCTTCAGAAAAGATTAGTAAAAAAAAGAAAAAAGACAAAAAGACTCAGAAGCACCAGCATTAATGTTATCCTCTTCTGAAGTCCTCTGTCACTGAAATACATGCAATTGACTTTGCTATAGAAAGGATTAGAGGAAAGAGCAAAATGAATGAAATATATAATTGAGTTACAGTTTAAGAATCAGTGAAGGTCTTCTATTATCTTTTTAAATAAGTGAGAGATAGAGTTTGCATAATAGTTTCCATATATTAGATTTTTCTATATTTCCTCTTTAAAAGATTCAACAGAAGAAAATGTCGCTATATTGTTTTAGCATTTGTAACTAACATTTCCATTTGCTTAAACTGGTTTCCTAATATTTATCATTGAAGTGTGTACACAGGTTATTTATTATATATGCATATTCTTGGTGTGTTCTTCTCTACTTAGCACCTACTCTAAAAACCAAGAAAATATGTTTTGTATATGACAAATTATGCCAAAGGACTTCAGAAAAAATTATTCTTATCACAGAGTTTATTTAGGAGGTTAGAGATCATCTTGCTTCATTTTCTTGGAAATGATAATATTTATCTTCAGATGACTGAACTACAACTTTCTAAGCATGATACGCATGCCTCTTAAGTGAGTATGTGATAAAGTGTATTGGTCTGTGTATGCGTGTGTATGAACATTTAATTTTATTTACTTAAGCACAATGTGGGGAGAAAAGTTTGCAGTAAATAAACAAAGATTACCTATTTTAAAAACATATATGGTTTAATCTAATAATAATCATATCAAAATAACCAGTACAGTCAAGAATTTAAATTTAGGAAACAGAACCCTCTATTTTAAACTCATTATTTCCATGAAATGCTGTAATAAGTTTATTCTAAAATATTGTGTACAGTGGTAATATCAATATGAGTAAGGAAAGTCTTCAAACTCTTACTCCACTGAAAATACAGAAATTGATGAGACCAGTGACATAAGTGATAATTATCTGTAAAAATTATAACCTCTAAATTATAGCCTTTAAAATCTAATGAAAAAACAGGCAAGGTGACAATGAGGAAATCAATATAAAAATGTATAAATCACAATGTAAGATATGTAGGGTAGATTAAAATCATGAGTAATTTATGTTTTGTTTGATTTTAGTTCCCTAAAGTAAACTATTTCTGATCAATCCAACAATTCTGAAAGTATATCACCATAAATACTTACTGCATATTATCTAGTTTATCACTATAAAAAATTCTGACAAATTAACAAAACAAAAATAATTAACCTAATACATTAACAAAATCCATTACCAGTCTTTGTTACCTCTTCAACAGGTTTGTTGTTTATCACATTGATTTGCTTGCCTTAGGATTAATTAATTATACTATATTATCATCAAAGAGATAGTCTTCACAAAAACTAATAGCATTTTTTAAAAATTGTGAGATCTTACTCCTTCCTAAAAATTTTAATAACCTTACATTAATGTCTTTAAAATAGAAATGTACAAATGCTTGCTTCTAAAATCTTAGATTTATCTCCAATATGATCATTTAACTCACCCAGATACTCATAGTTCAAGTTACAGCATAAGAAAATACAAAAGTTTTTATATTAGCAAATTTTGAAACTAAGCAGTATTGATGTTACAAAAGATATGTACACACATAACACACATAACATATATAACACATATGTGCTGCACACATACTACACGTATTTATACACTGTACATATAATATGTGGTACATATATGATATGCTGCATATACATACTACATGTATATGTATATACTATAAATGCTGTGTGTATGTATATGTATGCTGTGTGTATGTGTATATCTGTGTGACTTATATATGTGTGTGGGTGTGTGCGTGTATGACTTATTCATGTGAATCAGTCTTTAGTTTTAATCTTCATACTATTTTATATTTAGGCTACACCAATTTACATTCTCACCAACAGTGGTAGAGAGAGAGAAAGAGAGAATGTGTGCATCTATGTATGCTATTCTCTTTCGAAAATTAAGAGAGTAGAAGAGAAATTATAACCTAATCTCAACAGCTTTATTTTACGGCTTTATTTTTGCTACAATCTATCAAGTATCTCAACTTCTGTAAAGGTCTGACCCTACTGCTGTGTCTCAACTTCTCTGAAAGTGGATTTTTTTTTTATTGCTACAACCCCTTTTATATTTGATATTACCACTTTTATCCTATTTAGATCATTACAAAGGTGTGTTACTTCAAATGCAGTACAGCCAAACAACAGTTTTCATAGTCCCTTCTAGCAACTGCTCCAAAAAGCTGTTATCATTTCCAGAAAAAATTAGGCTGAGAGAAATGACAGGGAGTCAATGTCCAAGTAAGACTTCCAGTGTCAGGAAGAGGCTTTGGCTATGTGTCATTCCTCCACTTCTGTGTAGGAGTTCTAGGATCATGCTACTCCTACAGACGGGAACCCACAAGTTGCCCATTCTCCACCTTCACACCACCATCAATGGCTGGCACTGGCACTGTGGTATTTTCAGTTCAACCCTCTTTTCCCTAACTTCACCAACACATGGGCTTTTTTGTCACACAGTCAATAATGCAGTTGTTTGGGTAACTATGCATGCTCCTGTGATAAGTTGATGCAAGATATATGAGATGCTTAGTTTCTTTCTGGGTGTATTTAAGAATCTATTTTTCTGACGTGTTTTACTTCATCGTAGTAAGTGTGCTGTAGATTTATTCTTAAAATACATATTTATCAAAATATCTTATACCTATGTGCTAAATTTACAAACTAGATACAGGAAAAAAAACTGTTTCATTTTCATTGCTAGAATAATAAATCAGAAAATACATTTCTTTTCTATGAAAAAAAGAAAGCTGAAATTATATATTAATTTAGTTCACAAGCAATTTTGCACATATTAAATAATGTACATAGAATTTACCAAGAGGCCACATAGTTCAAGAACAATTATTTTTCTCAATTAAACTTTAACGAGAATTTCATTTTTTATTCATGCCTATTTTATATGAGAATAATAAAATTAATGTAAGATATAATAATTTACAAGAGGAACAAGAAGAATTGTGAAACATTTGCAATAAAGCAAAAGTTGTTTAAATCATTAAACCTTTGTTATTTTAATTGGGATTTAGGAAAATCTGATTAACTCTGTACTTCCTTTATTATTTTATTTTATTATTATTATTTTAATATTAATATTTACTTATTTATTTCTGCACAAAAGATCTGGGGTACAGGCCAGGGGTGTGTGGGTTGAGAGGATTCACCAGAGACAGAGTGGGGAGTAGAGAAGGCACATTTACTGAAATACATTGATGAGGGGAGCAGTGGGAGGGTCAGGAGACCCCATGTGGATCACCTCCCTGGCCTGAGAATGAATTCATTCTACAGTGGCTTCAATAGCTTCACAATGAGATGCTTTAACCTGAAATGTCACCAGGGAGGGCCCCACAGTTACATATATTTTAAAGTAGAAGTGTTTAGGAAAGAGTAAGAGGAATCAGAGATGATTCCAGTTTTTTTTTTTTTTTTTAATGCCCCAATGAGAAAGAATGAGATGGTCACTGATTTTAAGATTTCTATGAAGCCTGTACTGTAAGTAAGTTGATTTATCAGTTAAATGTGTCACTCAAGGCTTACGAAGGTCTAGTTAGAAGATATAAATTAGAAAGCTGTTGCCACACATATATATATATATATTTTTTTTTTTGAAGACATGATATGAAATATTATCACCAAAGAAGTAAATAAAGTCACATAAGGGAAGAGGACTAAGCATATTATTCTGAAGTATTCAAACAATACAAAATTAGAGGTAAAAATAAGAAAAGTAGTAGTTACTGAAAGGAATTAAGTATTCAAATACAGTAACAAAAGCAGGGTCTACTTTTCAAAAAGAATGAAACAGAACAACTGATATTGAATTTAACAACAAAGGCATTGGTCACTTTGACAAGATTAGTATCTATGGAATAAAACACTAATTTCAAAAAGTAAATACATAAAATATTTCAAATTATAACCCTGAGAGAGTGTCATCTGTAGATACCTGACTTTACTAGCCAAGACCCATGCAGTGAAACAGAAACACACTGAAATATCAACATGAGTCTATGGTGATTCTACCCAGAATGTGCCTGATCTCATCTGATAACCCAACATGGGAAAATTATATAAAGAATCATAAACTATACCAGGAGTTTAAGTAAGGAAAGTTTGTAAAGTAAATTAAGAGAAATACCAGACATAAGAACTTGCTACTACATCTAGGGCTGAAATTGACTATTCAAACAAATACCCCCATTTGCTAACCACTTCAATTCTATGATAGAGACTTTCCTGAAGGTGATACAGCCAAGGTTCATGGATGACAGAGGTCATTGTGGTATGTGATACTTCAACATAAGTCAGTACATTATAAATAATTAATATTTTTCTGTTAAAGAAGATCTATCTTTGCTTCACATGTATTGTCAATAAACAGATTTTTATTCAATCAAATTTAACTATTAATTTCGTGTAAAATGTTTTCCTGGAGAACATTCAAAAATTAAATATGTCAATAGACTGAAAAGTAGCATTTAAAAATAAATATTATATAAATGACATTTTTACTACTATTTTTTCTGATGCAGTTAAAATGGCATAATTACATAAACGATTCTCATTTTCATGATGCAAAAATAACTGCTTTAACTTAAATCAGGATATGTGCGAGGTCAAGTTAATCACTGACATGTAGAAAGTAAAAGTAGAAGAGAGAACAGATCAAATGCTAATTATGTGTTGCTTCTATTAATCAGTTTTTCATGAGTATATTTATAGCTAGTAAATCTTTATCTAAAGGCAATATTTCCTCAATATATTTTATATAAAAGTTATTGGAAAGACTACTAAAAGACCTTTAATTCCATTTTAATTTGATTTGTATTTCTAAGGATATACATTCCTATTGTGGTATTTCTGCAAATTTCAAATCCCTCACAAGTTCATGATTTACCACTTTCTTGTTTCTTTTATTAATTCACCTAGCCAAGAGTTATTGTCCAATACATGGGCATATTAAATCCACATTAAACATATACTTGTACACACACACACACACACACACACAGAGATTAAATGTGTGATTTTTAAAGCCAGATATCCCATATTTTCCACAGGATAAAGTGACAAATATTGCAGTTGGGTCTATAAATTACTAAAGCAACAGTTTGTGTTATTAAACCTTATTATCTCTACATTTGGTCTCTAAAATATTTTCATTGATTTACTCTAAGTTAGTATTTCTCAATTCACTGTACCTGGACAAATAGTATCTGAAGTTATTTATCACAAAAGTGTTGCATGATTAAAACTACTACTAATAATAGCTAACAAACCCATAAACCCAATATGCCAGATCCTTCCTTTAACATTTCAAAATAAAGATCTTTACAATAAAGGCCCTCAACTCTCTTAACAATCTTGCATAAGGAATCCCTAGCATATCTGAGAATTATTATTTCAAGTAATGGCTATTAAAGTCTCATAGAAAGTATCTCCAGAACACATTAAGGAAGCACTGATCTAAGTGATTATATATATTAAAGTTTTGGAACTCTTAATGATAAAGGCTAATAAACAATGGAATTTTATTTAGAGTAAGTTATGCTAGGTATGTTTATATTTAAATAAATCATCTTTTTTCTATTTCTATGATTCTGATTATCTCAAACTAGTCACAAAATTGGCTTTACTGAACTGGAAAAGCAGCATATCCTGTGAATTTAGTAAGCTGACCTATAAAGACCTGGAAATAGAGTCATAAATAAT
>NW_004567111.1:23942415-23971606 GCF_000260355.1 Condylura cristata
GTGTGTATGTCCCTTCAAACTAATGTTTTTATATTCTTGGAGAGATACATCAAGAAGTGGGCTTGCTAGATTGTATGGTAGATGTACTTTAATGCTTTAAGAAAAATCTATATTATTTTCTATTGGGGCGGGGCCTGTCCCCATTCTCATTAAGAGTGTATGAGGAGTCACTAGCTTTCTTTCTGATAATGCTGCCCTAGAAAATTGAGTCAGAAGCACATGTTAGATAAAAGAAAGCTTAGTATGTACATATGCTTATTTTCTGCTAGGTTGTTCTAAATATATATTTTTCTTCAGATAGACTTTGTACATTATGTAGAAAGAAACTGTTTTTCCTGCTACTGCATTCTCAGTAGCTCCTACTATGGGGTTGACTTGTAATAGACTTTGAATCAATGTATTTATTGATGCACACTTTGAGTTAGATTTATTGCTACTCTTAGTGACTAAACCTATCACTGCTTTAAGCAGAAATTTACCTGTCACATACAAACACACTAAATAAATTCAAACTAGAGGCTAGAGTATTTCTGATCTCAACCAAATAAATAGTTCAGTGCATGAGTACTGAGTGAATCAATGCAGATCTACAGTGTACTATAGAGGGTGTGGCTTAAGCCTTACATTGAGCTTTTCTGGTTTTGGTTCTGACATTATTCCAAAGATTAGTTTGTGTACTCATAATATGCTGTGACTTAGTATGTGCTAACTTGAAGGTGAACTGTATTTTTTTGATACAAAACACACTCTACTGATAGGTTGGTGGTTTACTGACATTAATCTGTCATATTACTATTTTTTATTTTATTTGGTTAAATTTAACTAGGGAAGCTCTGTTGCATACTTAGCTGTTACTTATATAATTTTTATATAAAAATGCATAATATTAGACATAATTCAGTCATCTTTCTAATAGCAGACTAAGTTATATTATTACAGTTACATCTCCTTAGTAAATTCTAACACATTTCAGAAAATAATTTTGTTAATTTTGTTTATGTTTATGTTCCTAGGACAGTACCTCTAAAGCAGTATGAAAATGATAAATGTCTATTGCACAAATCACTTAAGTCATCTCCTAGATGTTTAAATTAATGACTCAACTCTTATTTCTATAAAGAGAAGACAATTACTGTTCAAAATGGATAGCATCCTGTCTCTAAGCTTCTATTCGTTATGATGGCAGAAAAATTTGTACTTGGTTTTAGAAAATTTTGATAATTAGAAAAAAATATATATTAGAAAAATATACAGCTATGACATTCCAACAACTATTCTGTACACTGGAAATTCTAAGCCCTTACTTAAGACTCTCTGTTCCCTCTCAAAGGGTTTCATCCCTCTCACATTTCTTCCCTAAGATATTGCTATTAAAAAAAAAGATGCTAGGCCCTCCCCTGGTGGCGCAGCGGGTTAAAGCACAGCACTGAGAAACTAAAGCCACTTCTGCATGAGTTCGATTCCCGCCTGCCCTGCAGGTGACCACATGGCGTGGCCAGTCCTCTACTGACCCGCCCGCTGCTCCCCTCAGCAGTGTACTTCATCCATCTGCCTGTTCTGCTCCCCACTCTGTCTCTGGTGAAGCCTCTCACCGCCCCTGAGCCTCTGGTCTGTACCCCAGTTCTATATGCTCAAATAAATAAATCTTTAAAAAAAAAAAGATGCTAAATGTACAAAATGATGTAAAAATAAACTTTTGTAATAAAAAAAGATGCTTACATAAATTTATAATGTTAAGTGGAGATGCTTCTCTATCACATTTTCTTTATGGATGAATGCATATATTAATTCATGTAAATAATGCTGCAATTAAATTGGGATTGCAGATAACTTTCCAAGTTATTTTTTTCATCTTAAGACAAATACTCAGAAATGGAATTGTTGGATGTAGTGAATACCACTTTAAAACAATTATCTTTCAGTATATGTCCACATATTAAAATGATAAAAGTTATTTCTTGCAATGACTGTCAAAATGTTATGCAACTCCAGGAAGGTTATATATAAGGAATGTAAGACTGAATGATTTAATGATAACTCTATTTTAAAAATGAAAATGGGCTCATAGGTGAAAATTTTATAGACTTCTCATTGCAGGTTAATATAATTCTGTTAACTCTGGTAGAAAAGATAACCATATGTACCATTACTGTATATATTACATTGTAAATTACTCTATTAGCTACTTCATTTCTATGATTTAGTTTATAAATCATTTAAGGAACTGATACATAACTTTTTACATACCAATTTCTGCCATAGGATTTGATGTACTCCAATATTTTTCATGCTCTTTGTATTAAAAATAATAACTTTATATTTTCCTATTCCTGAAGTTTGTTCAGTTAAGATATTTGAACAATTCATTTTATAACCAAACTTTAGCAACTCTGCAGACATGGTGTTTGCCCAGTGGAATTGGCTTTAGGAGAATCATTTTAATCCCTTATTGACTTGCAAGATGCATCCACCTTGATGTTTTCACAGGAACTTATTTTACTGATGATGATCAAAAGAAGTATGTTAAGCTTTGATCAGAGTAAATCTAAAGAAAGTTGGAAATCTGCAAATATGCAGTGATTAAAATTCTTTCTCCAACTTCTCTTCATGAAATGAGGGGAGTAAAAAACTGACTGATACCTTATAATTAGTGTGAGAGAAATAAAAAAAAAAGATTTTTACTTAAAGGTATTTGAGACAGGCTAAAGCAAAACAAAACAAAAAATGCATATTATTAGGTCCACATCATGACCAAAATTGGGATATCCAATTTTCTAAATTATAATGAAATGTAGTCTCTTCATTTTTTTCTGTAAATTTGTATCAAAGAACTTCCATGAGTATTATTTGAATTTTTATATCATAATTAAATTATCTGAGATGAAATATAGAAGAAGCAGAGAAAGCATTCGCAATCTTTTTTTAAAAAAAGATTTATTTATGCATATAAGAGCTGGGATGCAAGTCAGAGCTGAGGTGGTTAGAGGATTCACCAGAGACAAGAGTGGGGGCAGGCAGATCTACTGAAATACACAGCTGAGGGGAGCAGTGTGAGAGACAGGCAAGGTCTGCTGCACCCTGTGGGTCAGCTCCCTGGCCAGCTGGGGATCAAACTCCTGCTACAGTGGCTGCCAATAGCTTGATAGCACTGGCTTTAACCCCTATGCCACCAGGGAGCCCCTCAAACTTTCTTGTACTAGATGTCCTTTACAAACCTACAGTAATAACTTCTGGGTACAGTGTATAGGTCACCTGCAGATTCATACCTTTCAAGGAAGTTATTCTGGAGGCTGGCACTTATATTTACTGTATCAACAGGTTAGCTACAGTTAATCTGTGGGGGTTGTGTTTCCTATTTAGTCAGGAAATATTTGTATAAGAATGCCCTACAGAAAGGCAGAATAACACTGAATATTTCAATTACATTTTATTATTTCAGGAGTATTTTATTTATCACAAAATAGTTTGAATTGTGGTTGTGATTATTGGTGTTCCCTATTTGGCTAAAATGCAGTCCATTAATTTCAAATAACAAAAGCTAGTGTTGAAATATAATTATTTATGTAAGATATAAGTAAATTTAAAAAAAGACATAAGTAAATTTAACCACATAGTAATAATTGAATGATAACAGTTTTTTCCCCCTCAGGAGACTGATCTTGTTAGTCTTGGTAAGTAGTATATAGATACACAAACTCAATGTTTCAATGTGACTTTATTTTTCAGTTTTGAGTTTCTATGATTTTTAAGAGAGCAAAGATGACTTCCAAATTGCTATTGTCTGTATTTTCCAATCAAAATAAGTTTTGAAAGAGCTAAAAGAAACTTAAATGCAAATAACAGTTTCTCGTGACAAATCTACACACATTTAAACAGTACTTAACATCTATTCTCTGTAAAATAAGATACAAATAACATTATTAAATTCATACTCCACTAAATTTCAAATTTGTAGTTCAAATAGTTGATATTTAGGACTGAAAATTCAATCTATAAAGAGTTCAAAGTTAAATAAGGACAGTATTTATTTTATTAGCAACTACTAAGTGGAAGCAATGAAGCACTAAATCATGAATAACAGAAACTACAGATCAAGTTTCAGTCCTAAAGAGATTCATTTATATACAAAAAGACAGATACATTGCTAAAAGTTTATGGGGAAAAAATGGTAAAACAAATACTTTCAACTAAGAAGCAGGTAATTCAAGGTGAACAAAATCAATTTAAAATACAATACAGGGGCTTCCTTGGGGGCAACAAGGGCTTAAGTCTCAGCACCATCAAGCTATAGGCAGCTACTGCAGCATGAGTCCCATCCCCGGCCAGGGAGCTGACCCACATGTCGTGCCAGACCTCTCCTGTCTCGCCTGCTGCTCCCCTCAGCAGTGTATTTCAGTAGATCTGCCTGTTCTGCTCCCCACTCTGTCTCTGGTGGATCCTCCCACAACCAACACCCATACCTCTGGCCTGTACCCCAGCTCTTACATGCATAAATGTATAAATGTATAAATACATAAATAAATGTTTCAAAAGATACAGTAAAGAAAAGAAATTGTTCATGTGGGATGTAGTAAAGTACAGTCTTCAAAATAAAAGGTTAATCTGGAGGTACAGTGAGCAAAAAGCTTGAATTAAAAAATAGGAAATATTTTTCTTTTTTTCAGATGAATTTTATTTATTTATGCATACAAGAGCTGGGGTACAGCCCAGGGATGCAGAGGGTTAAATGATTCACCAGAGACAGAGTGGGGAGCAGAACAGCCAGATCTACTGAAATACACTGCTGAGGGGAACAGCGGGTGAGACTGGTGAGCTCTGCTGTGTTATATGGGTTAGCTCTGTGGTCCTTCTGCAACTCAGGTCACATGACTAGCGGTAGCTTGAGAATGTACCTGTACCACCAGAGATGCTGGAAATAATTGTTGTTTTTATACACACATGTGCACACAACACATATAGAAGAGAAATAAAACAGACAGCAACACAGCAAGTAACGAATGCATGTGTTTAAGGTCATTGTATAGGCATAGATTGACTTTTTCAAATGATTGCTTATACTGCAGACAATAATCAAATTATTTTTTTCAAAATTAAAAAAAATGAGTTAAGAATATCAATCAGTAAAATTTATTTGGAAAGAAAATAGAACTGTGGAAAGGGCCATAGGCAGTATTTTATTAAACAATTTTGATGAGGAGATGTTAAGCTTGACTGCTAAAAGAAGAAACTTTATCAATGAGAAATATCTGATTATAGCTTTTTTTTTTTTTTACAAAATAGCTTGAATCAGTTTAAAAAGAAGTAACAAACTACAAATGTAAGTAAAGAAATACATAAGATAAGTAAGTAATAGAATCTTAAGTTAACTTAGGAGAAAGTATGGCAAAATTCAAATTTGCATGTATGTGTTTCAATAATCAGCAGACCATCTTAACTCACTCATCTTAATGAAGAGTCAAATCACCATACAGTAATGTCCAGGACCCTGGATTTTTTGTGTATTGGAGTTTTGTTATTAATAATGACTAGAGATAAGCATTTCTTCAACTACATCTGGGATAAGTCATGTAGACATTTAGATTTGGTTATTAAAATGTTTCTGAAAGATTATAAATATTAATGAAGATGATTAATTGTTGCACCAATTTAAGATGTGGTATTGAATATATTCCTGCCTATATATTTTCAGATATCAATACTGAATAAATTATTTAAAATAAATTAATAGATACTGTAATGATAGTAAGCAATCAATCAGATAGTCATTATGCAATTTCTAGGAATCTATAATCCTGTTAGTGGTATCCAACAGAGAGTTCTAGCCACATTTTCTGGTTACTACATATTTAAACTTAGTATTTGTATGTAACCCTTAGTGATTATACAGATAACTGCTGCTTTAAGTATTATTCTTATCAAAACTAATTACACCAATTGCAATCTCAGCAATTAGGTAAATCTTCATGAAAGCAATAAAAATTAAGCAGGACTCTCAAGATTGGGTTATGTTTCAAGAGGAGTCCCAGAGGAAGATAATAATACTACCAGTATTTTTTTTTTGTAAGGATATGTTCTAGTTAGAAGAAAAGAGATCAAAAGAGCTAAAATATATAACAGAGACTAATGTGTGCTTAGATACTAGGAAGAGTAGTAACTAAGTAAGTTGTATTTTAGAAATTTTGGCATGCTATTCTGAGGATGTTTAATAATACCTTGCAAAATAAGAAAAATATACATACATGTCTTGGAATATAGCCTAGACATAGGTAAATTAAGGAAGGTTTTCTTTGAGTTAGGGAAGAGGGTGAGCTTGAGAAGAACAGATTAATGATGGGAGAAACTCAAGTTTTCAGAAGCAACTATAGGACCAGACACGAAATAGGTGCTGACAATTAAATACTACTCATCCATGCAATATAAGTAAAAAATAAAGTTCTGTCATTTACAGCAATGTGGATAGACCAAAAATAATAGACCTAGTGAAATGTCAGATGGAAAAAAATACACAATGTGAGATTTCACTCATGTGTTACATAAAGGAACAAAACGAGTAAATTCATGCATGCAAGGGAGGTCCAGAGCCCACTATTTGGGATGCTGTCTATGTCGATGCATGACAATGGAATCTTATTTAAGTTGTAGAAAGTTTGTTTTCAAATGACCTATGGAACAGCAAGTACAAATTAAATAAAATGTGATCATAAATTATAGCAGCATAAAGCCCATTGCACTTGTGGCTAATAAGAAATATCACTTGAGTAATTTTTTGAGCTCTGTTTGTTTTGATCATGTCATTATTTTTCTGTATTTGTACTGCCAGCTTACCCAATTATTTTTCATCTTAAGGCAATCAAATATTTCTGTATTCAGAATAAAATTAATGAACCTGCTCCTGATTTCAAATATTGTTTTTTCTTGTTTCCTCAAATAAACGAGCAGGAATCATTCAGATGTATCTGATGTAAGGCTTAGTATGTCAGTAATTTGTGTTTTCCTTTTGAAATGAGAACATTAGATGAGGAAAAAAAATCAACTGTTCTCATTTATGTAAACAATAATATAACAAGCTCTAATGGCTTGGCCAGAATGGTGGTGATGCCAGAAAAAAGCACTAAAAGATACTGAAGTTGTATAAAATTTCAGGATTCCAACCCCTGGCAAAATTATTTTCAATTGATGTTAACATGACTATAAATATAATCTGAGGATGTATCTACTCATATCAATAAGCTGTTTTCAGTATGCACACTGAAACTCTGGTTACAGCTGAGATCTTTTCTCTTACACACTTGTAGGTGTTTTTAGTTACTGCAGATACACAGGTAATGATGAAATTCTTTTGAGTACTAGTGAACCAACTAAACAGCACCAAATTTTCAGTGTAATTGTCCATTTTCCTTCTCTGTTTTGAAAACAGTATCTATAAAGGAGAAAATATGAGGCAAAAATCTCGAAACCTGACAGAGTGCATGTTTTCCCTTGAGAAATGGGATGGCCCTACCAGCTCGACATCTGTTTTGTCATGACCAAGTTCTGTGAAAACTGACCTCTCTTCTTTCACCAGCACCTTATCCTATTAAATAAGATCTGGAGTTATTTAACAGTGAGGTGCCTTTGGAATATTGTTTCCCATGGGAATGTCTTAGAAATTGCTTAGTAAAAGTATTGGAAAATATTTATTTTATATCTGACCTATTGAGTTGATTTTTTTCTCCTGCAGCTTACAGTATATGATGATATTTTATCATTTATCTTATTCATTTTTCAAGCAGAAGACTTGCAAGTCTATATAGGAAACCGTCACATGCTTTCTAAGGGTTGTCACTTCTAATAGGAATCAAATTTGTTTTATAGACTCAATTCTGTGAGTTTTTTTTTTTTTGAGCACATACCCAGTAGCAAAACAAAAGTTTGAAATATTATGAAGTAATATAAAGTATATGAAATTCTGTCACTGTTATGAATGTGAGAATGTTTTCATAACCTTTGTAGCCCAAGGATACAGAATTAGAGAGTGCATATTTTCTTTTGTTCATTGTAGGTTTAAATTTATCTTTTTAAGTATCTAAATATTACATTCCATTTTCTAATGGACTCTCTACCCAGATAAAAGGCCTATGTGTATGTATTTACTATGCCTTGTATTGATTCTAACTCGTACCTTACCTGCCAGAATATGTCTTCTTACATGCATATTTTTCTTACATAAGTAATAGCCACTGACGCTAGAGGATAATGCTGGTGTAATTTTTATAATATCATTAATTTGTCTTTCAAGACTATAACACAAATTTATACAATGTAAATATTTTCTGATTTCAACTGGAAAATTAGAGTTGTATCCCTTCTCTGTGTTAAGAGCAGGTCTAAAAACAAGTAAATCTATGTATCTGATTTTATTTGTTTATATGAGAAAAAATAGTTACAATGTTAGGACATTATACATGCAAGTTGGTGTAGAGTATCCTGACAACAGCCAAGTTAAGTAAACAGTCTAAGTGCCCAAGAAAAGATGAGTGTATAAAAAAAAAAAAAAAAAAAGGATGTGGGCCTTCCCTGGTGGTGGAAAGGGTTAGGGCACAGCATTGCAAGCTGGCCACAGCTGCATAGGTGCAAATTCCATACCCCGCCTGGGAGGTGATCTGCACAGTACTGCAGACCTCTCCTGACCTGCCCGCTGCTCCCCTCAGCAGTGTACTTTGTCATTTGGCCTGTTCTGCTCCCCACTCTGAGTCTGATGAAGCTTTCACCACCCCTGTACCTCTGGCCTGTACTCCAGCTCTGTATGCATAAATAAATATTTAAAATAAAAATACAAATAAATATGTGGAGTATATACACAATGACATACTACTCAGTATTTAAAAATAGAAAATGAACTCTTGTCATCAATAATAATCAATAGATAGAAATGGAGCAGATTATGCTAAAAAGAATAGATCAGCAGGAGAACAATCAATACCAGATGATTTTACTCACATGTTAAATTTAAAGAAATTAAAGAAAGAGAACAAATCCAAGAAATCTGAATGAAAATCAACATTACAAGAAGTGGAATGTGGGAAGGAGAATGCAGAAAGAAGGTTCTGTTGCTTTGTCTGTGTGTAATTAGATATATCTATTGCAAATCAATGATGAAGCTGTCTGCAGCCACTGCAGCAGGAGTTTAATCGCAGGCCCGGGTGGTGACGCACATGTCACAGCAGACCTCTCCTGTCTCATCCGCTGCTCCCCTCAGCAATATATTTCCGTAGATCTGCCTGTTCTGTTCCCCACTGTCTCTGGTGAATCCTCTCACCCAGACACCTCTGGCCCTTACCCCAGATCTTATATGCATAAATGAATAAAGCTTTTTAAAAATATTTTGCAAATCAATGCTACTGTAGTAAATAATATTTAAAATAAGAAATACAAAAATGAAATGCTTTTTGGAAAAATACAGTTTTATTGACACATGATATAAAATTAAAATCATTGGATTGATATGAAAATTTATTCTTTTTCCTTTTCAGTGATTAGAAAATTAATGCAGAATCTAATGCTTAAATAGCACACTGTAATTCAATAAAGCAACACTTTCAGGTCATAATATCCATGTATTAACAAAAATTTGATGTAAATTCATGTAAGTATTTCTGGAAAATTGCAATTTTTCAATGTACACATGCATTATATAGATGTACACATACATGATTAAGATGTCCATCAATATTTTATGCTGCTAAATATGTTTAGCATTGATCAATTTAAAAGTCATCAACAGTTTATTTTATATAACAAATGCATTACGTTAATAATTACATGTATCTTCCTAATCAACTTGAAACTGGTAATAAAGCAAATTAATCTTTAAAAGATGTGAAATGAAAATAAGTGTTTTAATACTTGTAAAGAATTTTGATTTTTTCATATTAGTTCTAAATAATATAAACAGTTATATATGTTGTGACCATGTTACATATTGCAGATATAGCTTTATTAGTACAAAGTGACTACGTAAGTGATATGGATGCAAGGAACAAGCCCATAGGATTTTTAGAATTGCTAAAATATTCTAGGTTGTTCTTCATATTGAATCTTGAATATTTTTAATTCTATCTTCTACGTAACAAAACATTATAACAGAATCTTTCCTCTAGGTTTAATATACAAATAGTTTATAAGGTTGAATTCGATGATTATTCTAAGTGTAAAAGCATAATGATACTGAAGATATTGAGGAAATTCCAAAGTTATATATATTTTTGGTTAAAGGAATTACTCCATGATTATTCACAATTGGGAATACTACAGGTACATCATTTGTTTAAAAGCAAAATCTAATTTTTAGGCAATAAACATGAGCCTATTTCTAAGCAGTATACTATTTTTGAAATACTGTTATTCATTTTAAAAAAGTATTATGCTGAATGAATGCAAGAAAAAGATTTATGCAAGTATACTTGAAAATAAAATAAATATCTAGATGTGTTTAAAGAATAAACAAAGAAGAATTGTAAAGATGAAAACCTAAAGTAGCTTTAGAGAAGCTTAATATAACTTAGTAAGTCTGGTCTTTATGTTTCCTTACATGATGGATATTTATATTACATTTCTTATTTTAACTAAACCTATTAAACTGCCAGTTTTATGTTCAACTGCTTGGGTACTTACATACTATATGGATAATTGTTTCAATTTTTTAATAGAATTTTGTTTTAATGTGAAAGGAATTTAACTGTACCTGAGTCTTTTAAAAGTAAATATGTGATTATTTATGATAGAGATTTGTTATGACCTAAATTTTTGAAGGTTATTGTTTAAGTTCTTGTACTAGCCATGTTTATAGCTAACATAAGCAATATATTGAATCTATAAATAGCTTCCACTAGACGGGCAATGAAAAAATGGTGGTATTTAGAAGTTCCGTTATACTTTGTTGAGCAAAATGACAGTAAATAATAACTAGATTAATGTCAAATTCACTTCACTTCTTTTCAGAACCCTACATTATACTCATCATCATTTGTCAAAGCAACTATTTCTTTTTTAAATACTGTATTGCTTTCAAAATAGGATTAATATTATATCCATTAAGTTTGTAAATTTTAACCACTGGCCTCATGTACTCATTTCTAGAAAAAATATTAACAATGATTATCTGTTTTTCAGATATTGGCTGACCTAGAAAATCATACATTATTTAAGAATGATTTGGAATGTCAAAAGCTCATTCTGGAAGCAATGAAATATCATCTACTGCCTGAAAGAAGAACTTTAATGCAAAGTCCAAGAACTAAGCCTAGAAAATCTACAGTTGGCACTCTGTACGCTGTAGGAGGAATGGATAACAACAAAGGTATACAAATCAATATCTACATATAATATACAATCTGTGCCTTAATATTGCATTCTATATAATATCAATAATCCTCAATGAGTGCTAGCTTTCTCCATTATGATTTAAGATTAAGGAAAATATTTACAGAACACCTATATTTTCAATTTATAATCATGGATTCTGTTTATCATTCATCTTCACACCCTTTATCATTTGTATATATGTACCCGACTTCTGTGAAATGAAAAGGAAATTTAATGTACTGAGAAAACACAGATCAGATTGTTGGTTGGCTACATTATTAACTATATGTCAAATTTAAATTAAGGAATCTAATTGTCAGGAGTATATTTGCTGAGAATAACATGAATAAGAGAGCTGTTTCAGAGAAGTCAGAAAGATCAACACAAAGCAGATAAATAAACCATTACAAATAAACGTAACTGTGGCAAGTAAATTTTACAAATTTAATTGTTTGTACCAATTTTGCCCTTTCCAAGAAAATAAATAATTGGTTTAAAAATCAACACATACATTTGTAGGTATTGCTTTTACTTTTCTATAATTAGTGGAATAATCTCCACAAGTATTTGTTCTTTTCCATCTTTCTAACGTGGCTCTTAAATTTTGAAACAGTATGCATGTAAATGTTATAATTGTCACACATTCGTATTAAATAAGTGAGGTGATGATCCATAACATATTTGGTGTTCATGTAAAATAACACCTGGAAGCATTAGTTTGATCACATTTTCAACAACTATTAAAGGGACTTTGTTATTTCATATTCAGAAGGAAACAGCAAAACATACTTAAATGACTAAAATAGATTTCAAAATAGCAGCTAAATATAAACAGTTTATACCATAAATAGAGAAAACTACATATTCCCTGTTTATTTTGTGGTTTTCTTAGGTCTGCCTAGAAGATTTCCAGGGCTATTAGATGGTGTTCACTAATTTAGTTTTTTGTTGCTGTTGCAACAAAATTCTATTTATCAGAATGTTGATGTCTATTAAGTAGAAAGTTAAATGGGCAATAGGTTTTTAACATATATATATATATGTAACTATAGTTTAATAGGGCAAATAATTTGTCCCTTTAAGAGCTAGCGATATAAGTTAAACTCTGTTTTTCTATTCTTCCCTCCCTCCTTCCATCTATTCTTTGCTTCAATATATGTGATTATATAAGAGGGTATTTCAGGGTTTATTTATAAAGGAAGTTGCTTATAATTTTCTATTTTAAGGAAGTGAGAAAAGAATGATCTTATTAGACATAAATCAGAGCAAAAAGAGTAAGAAATTATATTTATGTGCCAAAGAGCTATTTTGCAAGCCATGAAAACAAACCCACAGATAGCACTTGTTTCATTGAAATTTACTCCACTGCACATCACCGATATTGCATCTTTGGCAACTGAAGGTTGGTGGCATATGCAATTTTACCCTTTATCACATCTTCTTAATCTCTCAGTATTTCCAGCCCTTTCATTATTTTATGTTATGGCTGTCAGTAATCAGTGACTTTTGATGTTTCTATAACCCTGTCCTGCATCACTATGCTATACTTCCCAAGGGACTTCTTAAATAGGACAGTGGCCCCATAGTTCCTTTTGTCTCATGATGTCCTAGCGTTTTCCACCAGCATCAGCACCATGTGTTTACCAGGTCTCCTGACAGCATCACTTTCCTTTGACCTTGATTTAATCTCACAGTCTTGTTCATCATGTTACTTAAGTAAACACAATTCAATGCTTATATGGCAAATAAGACACCACTTCAATTTATTGGCCTGGAAATAGAATTAAAAGTGATTGAGAACTACAAAAGTGAAAAATCTTTATGATTATTGCTTCTGTGTCATGTATCATTCCATCATAGCTATGATCTTGAAGAAGAACAAAGAGATCGAAGATATTAAAGATTGCCTTCACTGAAAATTTAACAAAACAAAACAAAACAAAAAAAAAAAACTTGAGAAGGTGCTAGATCAGAAATGAAGAGACTTCTAATGACCTGAATGGAAGATCAACCACAAAAGTGTCCCCTTTAAGACAACTATTATCACAAATAATAAGTGTCAATTATTACTGCAGCAAAATCTGATTCATAACATTGGAAGTAAAAGCTGGACTCAGTTCTGTTGAATTAAATGATTGGTCTGGGTGATTTAAATGAATCAAAAATTATTATTCGTTACAAAAAATGTTAAAGAGTGATGAATCCACAAATGCTGATGTAAAGCAGCTGATTTTTTTTTTTTGAAATCCTAGATAAAATGATTGTGGAGGAAAATAACTTCCCAGAGAAAATATTCAATATTGATGAAACTTTTTGGGTTTTGAAAATGGATTACTAAATCATTGTCAGCTTTCAAGGCTTTAAAGGACATAATACATTCTTGCTTGGGGACACAAATTAAAACCCTCTGTGCACAGTATTCTGGCACAGTGAGAAGCTCAAGGCTTTCAACAGTATCAAATAAACATATACTTCTTGTAGACTACCACAGCAATAAGTTATAGATTATACAGTTCCTCTTACAAGTTGCTCTCCTGAGTTGTATGGCAAAGAAATAAAAGAGTATGGTACAATGCATAAAATACCTTACATAATCTGGTTATTGTTCATAATGCTCTGGAATATCCTTCTTTTATTATTGGTGACAGTTCTTCCTTCTAACACCATTCTTTTGACCAAACCATAAGTCAAGAAGATATAGTAGTTTTTAAAACCTACTGCCTGGGAAGGAGTCTACTGTCCAGGTTACTGCTGCAACTGAGGAAGACACTGATGCAATTCTGAAGGATTACAATATTCATGACTGCATGAAAAACTTTGCTTAGGCTTGGGATGATATCACCAATGAATATATGCATGACATCTGGAAGAAGATAGTTAGAAATCATCTATCACTTCAAAAGATTTGCCAAAGATAAGCATTTATAGAAATTGACATGTGTATTCCTGAGATATGCCAATCAGTTAGTCAAATGGTGAATGCAAAGAAAAAATTCTTAAAGGAAATTAAATCTTTCTACAGTGAGCATATGAATTCTCACTGCTGAAAAAATTTGCATGGCCTGGAAAGATCAGACCAACGACAATATTTCCTTAAGTCAAAGCTAAGCAAAGCCATATCTTTTGAATTCTATGAAGGCTGTGAAGAGTGAAATAAGAAATTTGAAAACTTTGAAGCTTTAGGAAATAAGCTATTTCCACCAAGATGAAAGTGCCAAGTGAAACAGCAAATGCTGATGAAGAAGCAAGAGCAAGTTATGCAGAAGAACCAGCTGAGATCATAGATGAAGATGGTTATATTGGACAGCAGATTATCAGTGCAGACAAAATAGTATTATATTAGAAGAATGTGCTTTCTAGAACTTTCATGGACAAAAACAAGTCAATGCTTGACTTCAATTCTGTTCACACAATTTTACATCACAATTTGACTCTCTGTTGATGTTTAATACAGATATTGATAAGTTAATGTCAATGCTCTTGAGAATTATGCTAAGTCTACTACTCCTATGATCAATAAATGGGACAAGAAGTCCCTGTTAATGGGACAAGTTCCTATAAGTGGGACAAGAAGAAGAGCACTTCTGTTAACAACATGCTTTATTGAATATGATATGTCCACTACTGAAGCATACTGTTCAGGATAGTTTTGCTAATTTCCATGTACAACTAGTTACCCACAAACTGTCTCATGGAGATATACAGGGAACCTACCAACACAAAATCCAACATGCAGTTTATGAAACAAGGGATACTTCTGATTTCATCTCGTTATTGAAATTTCAAAAGGTAACTGCTGGCATAAAGAGTGATTCTTCTGGTGGTTGTGGGCAAAGTATATAAAAAGCTTCTAGAAAGGTGTTTACAATTGTAGATGGCATTAAGAATATGTGTGATGCATGAGAGGAAATCAAAATAGCAGTATTCATAGAAGTTTGACATAAACTGACTCTAATAATGATAGATGGATTTGAGAGTTTCAAGACTTAATGGAACAAATAAATGCACACATGATAGAAATAGCAAAATAATGAAAATTAGAAGTAGGATCTGAAGATAATGACTGAATTGCTGCAATTTTATTGTAATACTTTAACAATGAGGAGTTGTTTTTTATGAATGAAAAAATATAGTAGTTTTTTTGAGATTGGAATCTAGTCTGGCAAAGATGTATTATACAGCACTGAAATGACGTCAATGGACTTATAAATTAAGTTGATAACGGAGAGGAAGAGAAAGAAAATATTTTCTCTAATTTTGAAAGATATTCTATTGCAAATTACATGAAACAAAATCATTTTTGCAAAAGAAAATGGCCACTGACCTGGAAAACTTCACTGTTGTTTTATTTTAAGATGTTCCTACAGGCAGCACAAGCTTCAACAGCCACAACTCTGCTCAGTCAATAACCATCAACATGGAAACAATGTCATCTACTTGAAGCCTATAACTTGCAGAGGACTCAGCTGATGGACAGCACATTTTTAGCAAATTAATTTTTAATTTTATACATTGTTATATTAGACACAATGATACTACATTCTAAATAAAATCTACTATGGTGTAAACATAAGCTTCATATACACTAGGAAATCAAAAACTTTATCTGATGTTTCATGGTAGTCTGGAAAGGAACCCCTGATGTCTCCCCAGCATGACTGTATTTTTAACCTGAGTCCATATGTTCTGTGTGAGAGTAATAGATAGCAAGTAACATACACCATGTGACATTATTCGCCACCTCTTTAGAGCCAAAGCATGCAAACTTTGTTGTAAACAATGCAACAAGTTAATTTTACTGTAAAAGGAAATACCCTGACTTCAGTGACATTCAGTAAGTACATATAGCCAAGTCTTAGATTTCATAAATTGATAGCAGTTTTAGACATTAATCAATTTTAAGGTCCAGTAAGTTGCATTTTACTTTTAGAAAACATTGTATCTACATATTGTTTATACAAAATCAATTCTATTTGTAAATCTGCATGTAAAACTAAAAAAAGAAATAAATAAAAGAATATTCAATCTAGCTAATTGGTGATTAGGAATGAGCAAAAAGCTGTATTAATACAAAAAGCACAATACTATTAAAAACCTCAATTGTGACTAATTTGATTTTTTGAAAATTGATGACTTCAAATATAAATGGTATAGAACAAAATAATATGATGCTTGCCAGCATCTGAATTTCTATAACATTATCATAGTGTTTTGAGATTAACTATTCATTAAAAATTGAATTGTATTAGGGATTCTGAATCTCATTTTAGAATTTAATAGCATTGGGAATTTAGTTATTGTTACACTTATTTAAAAGTAGTGTACAAGAGGTTTTAAAAGGTGCTCCTACTTAAATCAGCAATAAGGTAGAAAATAAACTAAAGAACATATAGAAACTTTTACCACACCCTTAGCCCAAAAGAAATTGGACATTAAAAATATTCCATATACTTAGATTAAAATCTAACAATAACAAAGTTCTAAAAACTTATTTTTCTTGGTAAAGCAGATACTTAAAGAAATACAGTGTTCAAGGGATTTAAAGAGCAAGTAGGACATTTTCAAGGTAATCCTTTATATTTTTATCTTTCTTTTTCTGCTTAAAGAGTGTAGAAACACTTATTAAGTTGGGTTAACTATAAATAGCCATTAAGATTTTATCTTAAACTTGTGTTCTCTTTTCTTGAAAATTACAAAGGCAAAGGAAAGGAAAACATTAAAAGGTAAAAATCATAAGAGAAACTAGAGCAAAAAATTAGAATGCACATTTCATGACTGAATGGTTTAAGAATAATAAAACGCAATATGCACTATTCACTGTGACTTTTTGGAACTGTTGACATATTCATATTATCCCCTATTAAGAATTTATGCAATTATTTCACTGGATTCATGTTCAACTTGATAATTCCTGGGATTCATTTGATATCTCATGGGATTGATAACAATAAGTATAACCTAGTGCAGAAAAAATTGATACTTTACAGATATGAAAATTTAGAATATTGTATTTTCCTCTCCACTCTTTATATATTCACATATGCATGTCTTCAATAATGATATTCAATCTTTCATAATGATTTTGTGTCAGATTCTATCTTAAGATCTTGTGTACCTCGTTCAGCATTATAAATATGACCATTACATCAAGTTAATCTGCAAAAATAAATAGTAAGCGATTTATTCACCAATAAGAGGGATTTTATGAGAGAATTGTATTTCGAATGAATACACTAGAAAATTTTACAAGTATACAGAAACTGTGAGCTCTTTTTTTCTACTTAGCTGAAACTAATTAATTATTAGGCACTGGTTTAGCAAATCACTGGAATGGTGAAGCTGGTCCTGTTGGTTAGGTACAACTCTAGGTATGTCATATGTGAAGACTTATAATTGAAGTGTTAAAATGTGACAGTGGGGTTCCTAGTAAAACCCCAAACTTGCATACTCTACAGGGATCTGGCCATCGATGCACACAAAACAGACTAAGTCTAAAGGAATTTTAATAAAAGTAGTGCCTAGAAAGGAAAGAGAAGGAAGGACACAGTTTTCTTCCACAAAAGAAGAGCTGTTTACAACCAAGATCCACCTGTCAGCCCTCTCTAATGCTCCAAACTCCATGCCAAGCCCTGACTCATCATTCTACCTGAGTTAGACCTTAGGCAGATGCTCCATATTTTTTAAATCAGTTTGGGCATTTACCCCATGGACATGCTGGCTTTTGTATTTGGTTTAGCTCTCTCTCTCCCAGATTTCAGCTCACTGTTCTTTCAGTTATTCATTTTGCTTTTGATTTTTTTTTTCTTAATTTTGTTTAGGTCTAACATTGCAAGCATTAATAATATTGCTGCAATCTGCAATGGGTACTGAATACTTAGTATTCACTTTAACATGCCTTCTATTATGAAACACTACACAGTCTCCTTTTCCTTTTCCATCCTGACTTTTTCTCTATAGATGATTTCACTTGTCTTACATTCTATAATTTTTGGAAAGTAGGTATTTTGTTTAGAATGACACTACTAGCAACCTCACTTTTTACATATTAATAATGCAGACACCATTGAGATTTACATAGTTAAATGAATTCAGAGGACTCACAAATTTGGTAACACTATAATCTATATACTTTCTATATCTCTAAGAAAGAAAATAATTATACCTAAAAGTATTAAATGATATTGTTCAAGAGATGTGAACTGACTTGTAGTGATGATACACTAACAAATTGATCAAATCTCCCTGCATTTTTCTGATAGCAAATGTAATTCAAATTCATGCCTGACTCTAAATAGAAGTTGATGCATTTCTTAGATTTGATGAATCATTTGCAGGTATTACAAGCTCAAGTATGCATCCACTGGCATACTTCTATAGCTATACATTCATTCACTTTTAAAAATTACAAGCAATTTGAAGACATGAACTTTACTTTTTTTGTTTGTTATTTATAGTATGTTTTCAGTAAATATGTACTATATTTAAGTTGCTACATATTTGATTATCCTTAGTGTTTATACAAAATGTACAAATATCAATGTATAGGAAGCATTGACTATAAAGCTTAATGCACTATTTATGAATAAAAACATAATGGTGCAAATTAAGAGCATTTCTTAACTTCTGTCCAAATCAAAATGATCAATAAGATACTTGTAACATACTTGTGGTATAAACAAACAACAAAAGAAATAGCAGAATGGAGTCACTCATGAGGGATTCCCCTAAGACTTATTAACTAACTTAATGATAGCTTTCACCTCTCCCAAAAATGTAACGTAAACCAATCACTCTGAAATTTCCTGATTAGCTCTGAGATAATCATCAGGAAAAGATAGATCTGCCTTGCCTAAGTGAAGGTGGCTTTGCTTATCTGTATTTTCTTTTGCTAATAACTTTGGGCCATCTGCTTTTTGGCTATGAAAACCTTTAATTCTATGCAACCTCTTGCAGAACCTTGCTAGATAGGATGAAAAACAATTCATGAATAAGACCAATTAGATCTCTAAATTTATTCCAGTGAATTTTGTTTTTAAACAAAAATAAAATTTTACATATGATAGTGATTAGAAGTATATATTAGTTAAGAAATGTGTCACTGATTTAAAAAAAAAATCATTATTCCCAAATGCTTAAGTACCAAAGACAAATACAGATTCATAGTATCTTTCACTGCTGAAGCTGCTTATGAGATAAATTATTTAGTTAGAGGCAATATTCTATTTAAAGTTTGCTTTTCAAATCTTCAAAGGCATATAATGTCACCATAAGTAATGCTTTTTTGGTAAGAATCTTATTTCATGGAAGGAGTCTCAATATAGGGTGGAAGGTGTTTTTAATATGTATATGCAAACTTCTCTCTGCAAGGGTCTCTCCTAGGAAGATCTAATCCCCTTATTTCTTGTCACTAGAGAATGCAAAGTAAATCTGTCACATTCTGTCTGCAGGTCTAGAATAATGCATGTGTTTCTGAAATGGATTTATTTCTTCTTACAACAAACAAATAAACTAGATTATTATCTCCCTATCTCCTGTCTCTCTAATCTCACCCATTCAGGTCACTACTGTCAAATCAATTTACCATGACTTTTACCATGATCATTATACACAAAACAAAATAATGAAAAAAAAAATAATTAGGTCCCTAGCCACCCAAATAGAATCAAATATTCTTTACCAGCACAATATCTATCCCTTTCCATTCACCTTTCTAAATTTAACCAGCTTTCCTATTTTTTTTCCCTGTTGAAAATGTCTTCAGTGCTTTTCACAAACCTTCCTTTGCAAGGGGACAGCTGCAACAGCTCTATGCCTGCCTGTGACTCTGAGGTGGGGGAGGGCGGTGACTCTTTTTTCCTTTCTCCATTGTCTAACAAATGTGTCCTTTCAAAATAATAATAATAAAAGCCTTGATATGTTAAATTTAATCTTTATCAAATTTCAGTGCTTTCTTCCTTGGATTTGAAGTTCTGTGCTATTTGCAGTGTTACTCATAAACATATGCTGGCTTATGCTTCAATGTTTATCTCATTTTATTTCCTTTTCTTTGTTTGTCTAACCCTACTTTAATATTTCCCCAGTTTGGCTTACTTTTTCTTCTTCTATATTATAGCTTTCTGTGTTTACCAATTTTATTACATTGACCTAGTTTTATTAACAACCTGTTTTTGAACATATTTATTTTTCCAAAATATGAAGTTCGAACATATATATGTTAAAAAAATCATATAATGGAATGTCCACATAATCATCTAGTTTTTATTGTGAATGTTATGCTACATTTGCCCTATCAAGTATTTATCCATGTATTATCTCTGTATTCATTGATCAAATTTTAAAAACTATTCAGTTAAATAAACATTATATAAGACACTAGAACTTGAATATTACTAACTATTTTAAATATTTTAGAACTTTAGATAAAATTAACATATTGAAGAGCACACATTTTTTGAACTCTACTTCTTCTTTCTGTTACATAGATAATGGATGTTATTGATGATAAATTTCTCTACTTCAAATGATAATTTAGGGACATAAGTTTCTTCTATATTCAGATTCTGCCATGTAAAATATTGAGTAGAAGTTTTCATATAATCTTGGAAGTGACCCATACCATTCTTCCTCATATTCCATGGGCTAAAATTCGGTCATATTGTTGATATAACTTCTGTGGTAGGTGGGTGGTTAGAAAGGATCAGGTAGCTTTGTTTTCAGAAATAAGAGGTGTATCAGCTAGCAATCTCGGCTACACTTTTTTTTTTCCCCCTCACCATTTCTTAGTATCCTTTGTCCCTTACCATTCTCCACCTTATTCAACTCAGAGGCCTAAAGATGTTTATTGATATTTACTGGTTTTTGAAAGTTTTTACCAAGGTAGAAAACATTAATATTATTCTAGAAATTCCCACATACCTCTCTTCTTCCTAATTCCCAAATTCCTCATCTCCAAATACAGCTACTCCTCTATTTTTCTTTTAATTTTAATTTTCCTAATCTTAAATTTCATATAAATGCAACTGCATATTTTTGCCATTTGAGCTTTTGTGTATTAGTGTAATATTTTGTGATTCATCCATGTTTTGAATATCAATAGTTCATTCTTTTAATTGTTTAATAGCAATCTCTGTACCCATTTACCTTTGGACAGCTGGAATAGTTCCTGTTGGGTTATTATTAAAAAAAATGTAAATAGCTATATATGTTTTAATTTTTTGGTCTTGGGACATTTATTTTCAAGAGCTAGATGAGCTTTTATAAGACACACAGTTCATTAAAAGATATGCCTGGAAAACATAAAAAAAATCCTCTATAAAGTTATACAAATTAATTGTAATAATTAAAAAAAACGGAAAACAATGAACACTATACACCAAAGACATTTATTTTATGGGATGGAGAGGGTAATGGATTGGGAAAGGTACATGGGACTATGGTGGTGGCACACAGGTGAACTGGTGGTCCACAGGGATTACAACTGAGATGGAAAATGAACAAAATGAAGAAATATGTAAAAATAAATATAAAAAAAAAATGTTTTACATACTGGGTAACAACCTGGCCTGCCTGGCATTTCTTATATAAAATATTCTTTGACTTTAGAGTATTTCTACTACATGTCAACATTTTCAAATAATTTGTCAGTTATTTCACTAAAGTTAGTCTAATGCTTTAAAGACTTTTTTCCCCCCCATGGCCATGTGTTCAGTGCTAATGTGGCTCAGGAATCGAAATGTACACTTGTAGATAATTCTCCATACACATTAGGATACACCCACCATGAAATGATTTAATAGCTAGAGCAAAATTCATGAATAAATACCAAAGGGGAAAAAAGCACATTTAATTTACTCTGTTACACTAGAGTCAAGTTAACTACACATATTGCTCAAGAAATGCAACTGTACCCACCAAGAGAGAGATAATGATCTGAATGATGATGCAAATGGCAACCTCAATTTCTCTGGGGTAAGCAAGAGATTGAAGAACTGAAAATGAATTTGCCTCAGAAAGTCCCAGTATAGGTATCATGTGGGAGCATAGTTGTACACTTAATTAGTGTTTTTTTTTATATAAAAGCAAACTATATAAAAGAAAAAGTATTCCATTTTATATCTATAACAAAATACTATAGCAAAAATGTTTGCGTACTGGTTTTAAACTTTTGAAAATACAATTATGTGTATTTTATCTAAGTTCACATTATTATGCATTTATTAGACATATGATTAAGAAAAATCATTTTTTATTTCAGCACTTTAGGTGTATTGTTCAGATGCTTTATTAGAAATATAAGTGATATTTTAAAAAATTACCATTTTTGGACTTTTGGTTTATGTACAGAGTGTAGCCTAATCCTAAACACTCATCAACATTAAATACTTCTGGCACATGGCACTTACTCACTGTAGTAAAACTGAAACAATTATGTGCATGCACCTCTTAATATTTGGAAATAAAATGAAATATTCCAAAAGCTGATGTTCTTTACAGATACTGGTAATGAGGATATTCTAATCTCTTTAAACACTATGAGAAATATCAGGGCAAGGACACATGTTAAAGATGTAATTGAGGGCTCTCTCTGGTGTCAAAGCAGGTTAAAGCACAGCACTGAGAAGCTAAAGCCATCTCAGCATGAGTTCCATCCCCACCTGTCCCAGAGGAGACCACATGGTGCGGCAGACCTCTCCTGACTGGCCACTGCTCCCCTCAGCAGTGTACTTCACCAGTCAGCATGTTCTGCTCCCTACTCTGTCTCTGGGGAATCACCGCCCATGCACCTCTGGCCTGTACCCCAGTTCTGTATGCATAAATAAATAAATCTTTTAAAAAAATAATAAAAAGTGTAGTTGAGGGCCCTCCCTGGTGGCTCAGCAAGTTGGAGGGCAGCACTGCAAAGCTCGCCAAGGCCACTTCAGTGTGAGTTTGATCCCTGGGCCTCCAGGTGACCAACATGGAGCAGTGGCCCTCTCCTGTCTCACCTGTTGTTCCTCTCAACAGTATACTTTGAAGAGCTTCCTGTTCTGCTCCCCACTCTGTCTCTGGTGAATTCTCTCACCACCTCTGCACCTCGGCCTATACCCCAGTTCTGTATGTATAAATAAATAAAATACTTAAAAATAAATAAATTTTCACTAAAATAATACATTAATCAAAACATCATAATTAAAAATGCAATTGAGTGCTGATTTAATAAATGCTGGTGGGAGTAATATTTTGAATTATAATTATTTATTACTGGCTATTTTTATTTAGATAAGCCTCTACTCATTGATGTTGGGAATTTTAAGATCCATAAAGCAAATCTAGTCAAGAAGAAAGGCTTTAGTATTATGCTTTTTAAATCTAGGTGAAGATCATGAATAACAAGTTCACTTATAAAAATGAATACTTAAGTTTTGTGTATTTGATGTGTATATATTTAACTCTCTATATTATATATTATTATTATTATTATTATTATTATTTGAATTTTATGTGATAGAAAATTTCAGTAAGTCAGTGTCTTTATTAGATAAGAAGTTTAAGGACATTTAATATTATTATACAGATAACTAAATATGGTATATCTATTGTAATTCGATAAATGGTTTTCATATGCTATACTATTCTTAACATTTGTTTGGAGTTTTGTCATTAGGTTCTAGTTGGAAGTGTTACACATAATTTCTTTTTAAAGTGGTTTCTTAATAGGAAAGGAACCTCTCCCGGTGACCATTTCCAATATCTACCTCTGAAGCAGGGGCAGAAATAACTAATGGTTTTATGTACTTGTCAGTTTGAGACATTATAATAACTAAAGTCATTTTTTAATAGCTCTTGCACTTCAAATAGAAATGTGACTTTTTGATACTGAATAACATTGCTTTCTATCTCCCAAATTAAAAATGATAGATATTGTGGAATTTTTATATCAAATCCAATCTCCTGCTTTACCTGCTCATCTGCCTAAGAACATTCTTTGAAGTACTCAGAGTACATCAAACTGTATGAAATTTGCTCAGGAGGCCTAATAATGTAATTACAGGATGGGGGGTGGGATTTAAATCTCCTGTGGCAACCTCAATCAATTTCACATGGAAGTGAAGTTTGGTTCTACTGCTATTTCATTTCCAAGTTTATCTTTTTTTTTTTTTTAGATTTATTTATTTATTCGTACAGAACTGGGGTACAAGCCAGAGATGCGGAAGGTGAGAGGATTCACCAGAGACAGAGTGGCGTGCAGAACAGGCAGATCAATGAAGTACACTGCTGAGGGGAGCAGCAGGGGGGTCAGGAGAGGTCTGCTTCGCTGTGGTCACCTCCGGGGCAGGAGGGGATCAAACTCATGCACAAGTGGCTTAAGCTTCTTTGTGCTGTGCTTCAATCTGCTGCACCACTAGGGAGATCATTTTGCTCCAAAGAAACTAAGCAAAATTGAAATGCTATATATGGCATAATTACTTTCTTCTGTTTACCAACTTAGGTGTAAGCGGAAACATAAAAAGGAGCCCAGCTAGTTAGAGACTGGTCATACATAATTGGTGGCACGTCAAGACCACTGGATGTGGTGACTCTTCCCTAAAAGATGATAGACAGGAGAAGGAGAATTAAGACCATGCTATGTGTACATATACGTTTTCTTCCTAGTTGATATTAAGTGGTGTATATATTTTAATGAATTTCACTAAAGCTTGATCAAATAATTCAGTATCTTTTATGGGTCCTCCCGGTGGTGCAACGGGTTGAAGAGCAGCACTACTAAGCTAGCACAGCCAGTGCACTGCCTGGCCAGGGAGGTGACCCACATGGCGCAGCACTGCACTCCTGCTCCCCTCAGTGTTTCTTCAGTCTGCCTGTTCTGCTCTCCACTGTGTCTCTGGTGAATCCTCTCACTGCCCCTGTATCTCTGACCTGTACCTCAGTTCTGTATGCATAAATAAACACATCTTAAAAAAAAAAAGCTTTTATGTGAACTAAAAGTAATTTTTATAGTTATTAACAAAGTTAGCTATATTTTTAAATAATTATGAAAAATACATATGCAAGAAAGTTTTAGTTCTTATTTTCTTTGAGATATTTTATTGAATAATTTTATTATAAAGTTAACATGTGCCTTGAATTTTCAAATGAGTAAAATTAACAAATTATCTAATTTTAGAGATAATCTGATAATTTTCTATTTGAAGGACTTCGCCAGATCATTTTATCTTGATTTTTCCTCATCATTCTACATCATTATCAGTATTGAAAGGCAAAGATGGAAAGTGAATAGTTAGGTGGAATGAACCATCTTGACCTGATTTTTTACAATCTTATCCTGAACTGGACAAACTGCATTATCAAGAGATTTTAGGGAACAGCTTTTTAAATTGCAATTCCACAACTGAGCATTTAGTTCAAAAGTAATTATATGTCTTTAAGAACATTATTCCCTTCAATGATGTGCCAGAGAAACCTGAGCATTTCTAATTAGGCTGAAATAAGTTTAAGATCCTGTATGACTTTTCTGAAGAAAAGAAAAAAATATATTCAAAAAATTGAAAGCTTATTCCTTCGTCTTTGCCCTTTCAGTACTGCTTCAGTAACTCCAGTCACTTTGCTTCCAGTTCACTACTTTTTCTTTGAACTTGAAGTATATCATTGGACACCACCAATTCAAGGTTATTGGTTTGCACAAAGATATAGAAACAACTCAACACAACAAATAACATGTCAGGCAAACCCTGTTTGATTCTCAGTCACAAAGAATTGTCCTATAGGTCTCTCTTTACTTAAAAGATATTTTAAGGAAACTCATACTTCCCTAAGGTTCTCAGAGGAACAACTAAGAAAAGTAAAAATGTCTGCTTCCTTAACAAATTTAGAATCCGGAAAGCTCCTCATGCATTAAATTAAATTCTGGTTTCTTATAGCCTTGAGTGAGTCTTTAGACGAGGGTCATGCAGATCCTGAAAACCAGGTTCTTAATAAAGAGTGAAAGTTGCTTCTGTAAGGTGGAAAGTGAAACATCTGTCAGTGAAGGTTCCTTTCATAGCCTTATCTTCATTGAAAGAGAATTATTTATGACAGCCTTGACGATAGCCATTTTTAATATCTTTGACGATGCACCAAGATTAAAATGTGTGATATTATTATGTATGATGGTTGACCCATTCCTGGCACACCACTCTTAAAAACCTTGAAATTTCTTGTGATGGGTGTTCTAAGGTAATGTTAAGAAAAGAAGTCGGTTTTCAGGGGGACCAACCACATGATTAGAAGTTTAAAGCTTCTTAGTATATCCCTCTTCAACCTCCAAATAGGGAAGAAGGGATAGAAGTTGATCCAATATTCAATGAGCACAGATTTAATCAATTATAATACATAATGAAGAGACCATAAAACACACACACATACACAGGGTTCAGAAAGCTTTCAGGGATCTGGGGAAATTGGCACACTAGCACAGAGCATGTAGGCTACAGGCTACTTCTCCATAATTGACCAAAGTATCACTCCCATCTGGATGTTCATCTGTGCACTATATGAACATGGGGGAATTTGATATAATATGAAGCATTTCATGTGAAAATGTCAAATGAACATTTATTAAGAAAATACATACATATAAACTTGTAATTATGTTTAACATACATGTCATTTTTTCTGTATAATTATCTTAATATTTAAGCATGTTTTTGCAAAAATAGAAGCTAAATAATAATGGTGGACATATAAACTTTGAGTTTGAGCACTCCTAAGCCATCTAAGATGGCTCTTTCTTTTAACATCAGTGCCAGAAGCTGCTTTTCAAAATAGCGAATTAGCATTTTAATTAAGAGTTGAGGCATTTATCATAAAATATTTAAAACATAAGGTTACAAGTAAAAATTAAACATCCTACATTTCCTAAATTTACTGTATGTTTTAGCATACAGAGACACAAATGATTACTCTGAATTCGATCAATGCATACACACACACACACAGATTATGTGTGTGTGTGTGTATATTTTGTTCTTGTTCTGGTTAGTCTTTCACTGCCGGTTCTTGCTGATATTAGCTACCCTAGATCATTTTAATTGTGGATTTGTAAAAAGTCTTGGAATTTGAGTAACTGAGCTTATGAATATTACATTAAACTTGTAATAAAAAGGTTTTGTGAGAAGACCTAAGGGTCTTTCTAGAAAGCTGAGTAAAAAAGTTTGATCTCCTTTATAGGAGATTTTGTGACATCTATTTTGTCATTTTGGAAAACTTAATTTTCCCTGCTCCAAGATCAAGATAAGTAAGATTGCTAACTAAGTGAACTAAGTGAATTACAGACACTGGAGTAAGTTCTGCTATCTATAATGTCAAAATAGAATGTGTAAGTTTCAATCCCTATTGCTTTCCCTAAAGCACATTTGCTGAAGTAGTATTGTATGTTACTAATCAAACTATTTCAGTATCATTAAACTGCAAAGTAATAGTAATTTTATTCTAATTATAACAATAATTTTATAACTTTATATTTATTTGCATGGGAATTAACACAATATTAAAAGGATTTAATATATCTAATTCAGTATCATTATCTTACTGCTTCTTACATTGGAATGAAAATTAGCATAAACTATATTATTTTTACTTTAATTAACAAACCTTCTCCTATCTATGGTTATATTGCTTATTTCATTGCTGGTTAGACACAAAAGAGTGAATGAATCCACAAAAGACCCTTTTCCCTAGTTTACAAACTTTTATTATATTACAAGTAAAATATATCTTCAATGCTAAAGTAAAAATACATTAGAATGTTGACTTCTGCATTGTAGGAATAGCTACTCATTGAGGTTGAAGTGAAAATGAAAATCAAAAAGTGAAATAATCTCAGTGTTGGTTAGCTTATATCTTATCATGTAAACATTTGTGAATTTAAGGAATTCCAATGTAGATTATTTAACTGAATCCACTGAATCATATAAATTTAGTTTGTACTTTCAAATTTTATTTTATTAATTTATTGTATTTCTTGAATTTATATATAGAATTTTTTGAGAAACTAAGCTAATTTATTTAGACTATAATATGGTTGAAGAGGGCAGATCATCATTTTTTTCTCTAATATCCATTCCACAGATACATTTTCAAAAACAAGTTGAAGAAGACAAGTAAACATAGGTTACATACTAAATTTAACTTAGCAATCTGTTATTTTTGAAAGAAAAAATTAAAGAGTAAAATGGAAAAAAATATTATATTAGCTTTATTTTCAGAATCATTCCAGTAAAATGCAGAGCTTAATTATTTAAAATTATTCATAATTGTTATGATGGGGTTATAATACACATATGTATCCTTTTATAATTGCTAAGGGTGATAGAATGAAATTATAAAATCTACTATTAGAACTATGTCCTTCCTAGCAATCTATTGAACTGATAATTTGCCATAAGACTCTTATGTAATTCTAACAAACTGAACATTTGTCTCTATTTTGGTCATTAAAGTGTCTGCCATGGAAAGAAAATGAAAGAGCAGAATTAAAACTCCCTTTGTTTTTCTGCCATATTTTGTTTGAGAAAAATGAATGTGACAAGATTGTTTTCACAATCTTGTTTTCACATCCTAATTTGTGCTCTGCCTTGATCAAGCTACATGTTGCATTAGTAGTAAATCATGACTATTTGATTTTATGTTTTATCAGGAGCTACAACCATAGAGAAATATGATCTCAGAACAAATCTGTGGATCCAGGCTGGGATGATGAATGGCAGGAGATTGCAGTTTGGTGTGGCTGTTATTGATGACAAGCTCTTTGTAATTGGAGGTAGAGATGGCCTGAAGACATTGAATACTGTTGAATGTTACAATCCTAAAACCAAGACTTGGACTGTGTTAC
>NW_004567111.1:23971848-23976337 GCF_000260355.1 Condylura cristata
GCTGAGGGGAGCAGCGGGCAGGTCAGGAGAGATCTGCCACACTATGTGGTCACCTCCGGGGCAGGCGAGAATCGAACTCATGTGGAAGTGGCTTTAGCTTCTAAGTGCTGTGCTTTAACCCGCTCTGCCACCAGGGAGGGCCTTGCAGCTTATTTTTTTAAGTTTTGTGTTGATCCTTGTGTTGACTAGTGCATCAAATTATTGAGTTGTTTAAGATAACAAAATGTTAGCCTCAAGCTGGCATTATGGTTTTCATAATATGACATCCATGCTATCTATACAATTAACTATGAAAAAGAAGACAAAAACAAACAAACAAACCAAAAATCTGAGAGTTCTCCCTGGTGGCACAATGGGTTAGAATACCACATTATAAAGCTCTCGGAAGCCACTACAGTTTGAGTTTGATTCCCTGCCAGGGAGTTGATCCACATGGCATGGTGGCCCTGGGTCTCAGCAGCTGCTCCTCCCTTCAGCAGTGTATTTCAGGAGATCTGACTGTTCTACTCCCCACTCTGTCTCTGATGAATCCTCTCACCCACCAAACCTCTAGCCTGTACCCAGTTCTGTAAGCATAAATAAATCTTTAATAAAACAAAAATTAAAACATCATGAAGAGACCTGGTAATGCTGTTCAGAGGATGAAACAGATAATATGGACAGAGAAAACCTTAATTAAGGTCATTGACTTCGATATTACTGAGTAGAAAAGTCTAAGTGTATCTAAGAATGTAACTGATTCCACTTTGAAAATTATGTGGAGAGCAAAGAATACAGATTTGTAGAAAGTGTGATATATCAGCTGGCACCAAGAATCAATGATAGTATTCAGCTGACTCAACCACAGAGTAATCTGTAGATAGGGAGAACTGGATCTGGATTCAAAGATCTGTGAGTAGTGAACCTACTAAGATTTACATGATTTGAGTATTTAAACTGTGAGTCTCTGTTTCCTGATTTACAACTAATTCAAGATTAAACTGATGAAACCTAATGATAATGATGAATATGAAATCATCATGTAAACTATGAAGCCCTGTACACATACTTGGAAGAGAGTTAATAAAGACTAACAATTCTTGAATTTTCACTTCAAACTAATAATGGGCAAAGTTCATAATGCTAAGTCAAAGTATCACACAAATAAGAAAGGAGAAAAAAACAGCATCTATAGACATTATTCATTCTGCTGATCTTAGCAGGAATGTGTATTTCCAAAACTATTCTCATAAACCTGAGATTGTAGGGATAAAGGAGTTTCTAAAGAAGGTCAGAATGCAAGGTTTCACTGTCTGGAAAGATAGAAGAAAGATAAATGGTTGAATGTGCACAGAGTTCTTGACCTCATGGGAGAAATGGACCATTTGATAGTTTCTTTGCCAAGAGCAATGCAAAACTATTACTCAGCTGCAAAAGTTTGAGCTGCCCTAACACATTGTTTAGTTGTCTTATTCTCTGATGCTTTAAAAAAAAAAAAAAAAGACTCCACTTCCTCCACTTCTAACCTCTTACATTAGAGAGGAGGAAAGAAGTTACTACAGCAATCTGAGAATGTTCTACTTAGAACTGAAAGCAGAGAAAAGGATGGGGGAATTGCTTATTGCATCTAGAAACACAACCAGGCTAGGAGAACAAAAGACATGAGGTCTCATATACTGGAGAAATGTGATGTTAAATTAAAATGTTAAAGAATATTTTCAAAACAAAATATTAAATTTAATAAAATTCCTGAGTGAGTGTATGAAGAAAGAGAATCCAAAATTACATATATTATCATCCCCCCCCCTATCTTTTAGAAACTTTTACTCCAGCAAACACTGAATGGACTGAGGAAAATTTCAGCATAAAGAAACCTTGCACTTATTTGTGATCTAATCCAGTAGATGTGCAAAATCTCATTTTAAGCTGTCAGTCTTTACTGCATTAAAATGAACACTTGCTTCAGCTGAACTTTTGTTTCTTTAATTATATCAGTATATGTTTGTCCTATTCACATATATTTTACTTACAAAGCTGCATTATTTATTTTGTTTACAGAAAGGTAAACAATATTGAGAAGGCCTGTTTCTTTAAAAAGGTGCTCCTTTAAAGTTTTACAGAGGAAAAATATACAAAATTGTACACTCAGTTTTATGAATCAGTTATTTTTTTAAATGAGATAATGAAATATACACACATTATTAGTAATCTATACAAAAACAAAAGAAAAAAGGAAGAAAGGAAAGAAAGGAGAAAATAAATGATAAATTCCAAGACCTTCTCAACAAATATTATCTTACATAATCATTTATACACACTATCAGTGAAATGACACACATGCATACACATATATGGTTGCTATAGTCTTCTGCTTCCTGTGGTACTGTTCCCCACTGAATTCTAAACTTTGACATTCCACTGAGTTATATTCAAATAAATATTCATTAAGGATTTTCTGAATGCTAAAATGTGCCATTAGATGGTGAGGAAAAAAACAAGTAAGTATAGCTTTCATAAGTATAATACATCTTAGTTACATACACTAACTTCAAATGCTCTCCTACAAATAAAAGTTATTTATCCAGCCATAGAGATTCTGGACCCTGTTTGTTATGTATTAAACTCTTAGTTAATCTATTCCTCATTTCTGGAAGCAAAATTTCATACTGTAAACTGTGTCATAAAAATCTATTTTCTAATAGTCAAAAAATATATGCTTTTTTTGTTATTCTATGAATACTGAGCACTGTATTCTGCATTAGTGTTAAGAATTTGTGCATTTAGTATAAAGAATACTTTTTACTAGGCTTTGATGAAAAACTAAGGCCCTTAGGTGATCTTCTAGAACACTGGCCCTTGAAAGTAGGATCTGGTGCTAAAACTAAGTTTCCCCTTAGTAAGTTTCCCCTGAGAGGTAAACCTACTTGATCTAAAAGTCACAATACTATTTCACAGTCATAATAAAGGTAAACTAGATATGAATATCATCAAGTGAATCAGACAGAAAGGGAGACTAACAGGGCAAGAAGAATGTTCCAACAATCTGCAGAAAATTTACCAGTTTCAGTTCCTGATATTCTGGTATTTTTTAAATTAATCTTTTTTTAAATTGAGGTAACTTTGGTTTACAACACTGTTTATGATCTACAAAAGCACCTCAATGTCAATCAATTAAAAAACGGCAATGGGAAAATGCCTAAAACTTTTTAATGGAATAATGTGTATATCCAGCTAAAATGAAAAAAAAAAATCAATAAGTAAAAGCAATTTCAGGATTTGTAAGCAGTCATTTTTATACTGTACAGTTTCTTGTGTTGTTTATATTTGTTTCTATTTATTTAAATATTGTTACATAGTGATAGCAGGACTGGGATTTATCAATCTTTTTTTTGTTGTTGTTGTTGTTGCCTCTGAAAATAACATTTCTTAGTTTCTTTGGATCCATGACAACCCAGGATGGTGTCCTGTGTTGCAAGTCTTAATGCAATTAATGTGTACAATATTAAGGTTAATAAGAAAATTGCTTAGTGAATTTGCTGTGCTGAAGTCATTTCCACATGTGGAGTCATATGTCTCCCTATTGTTTTGATTTTTTTTCAAACAGTAAAAAAAAAACTGCATTATTGTTATTAAACATAATTCTCTCAAAATGATTTTTATGATACTTAGGAAGACTTAAAATTTAAAAAAGTATGCACCTGATTCAGTGTTAGCACTTCTCAACAACAATAAAGGTACAGCTGGTTCACTCTTTAGATTTTTAATAACTGCTTTTGACTAGAAGCAGCTAACAATCTATGCTAACACAGGTCAAGTGCTGCTGTGATGTATGGAAGCCTGAAATGACAGACAACAGTCATTAGTGGAAAAGTCTGTAATAGGCATCTGTAACCTTGATATTTAAAATCTAGAAATTTACAGAAGATATATTAAACTGTCTCACCCTAATGATTTAAGATGGAAAGGTAATGGCAAATGGTTCATCAAAGGAAATTGAGGCAGTTCATTCTTACTGCTTAAGATCATCTTGAAGACAATGGATAAAACATCGTCACCAATATTTTAATATGTGGAAGTCTAGGAAGTCTTTTATTTCTTTTATTTTTGAAGTTTGCTAAGGATGCACAATATTAAACAGTTGTTTCTACTGAGAGAACAGACTGGGATGACTAAGTATGCAACACGGAACAGAAATCTGCAAGTCATGGAACAGAAAGTAGAATTACATTATGTGCAAACAGTATTATTTAGTGGAATGATTCTCAATGCTGAGACTTACAGAGTAGAGAACAGGCAGTTGAAGCCAGAAAGCAGATGTGCCGCCCAATCCCAACTGTTATGTAAGTAGTGAGATAAGCTAATCACAGCTTGCCATGGGAACATCCTGAAGATTATGTATTTGTTTTGCATTTGCTTATGCCTCACATACTTCGAAAATATAAACAACAAACTTAAGCTGGAATCTTTAATAATAAATAAGATGGTTAGAATCTCACGTGTGATTCTGTTG
>NW_004567111.1:23976522-23988399 GCF_000260355.1 Condylura cristata
TCCTCAAGGTGATTTCCCATCCCATCAATATTTACTCTCTGCCTCAATCTCTGTTAATCTCTATTGTCCTGTTATTACACCTTCAGTTTTATCACACTTAATATCTTACCAAACTGAAAACACATGAATTTATTTTACAGTCATCCAGGCTTATCCATCCTTCTCACCTGACTAAAACAATCCATTTTATCATATCATGATGGAGTTTAATAAAATGCCTTTATTTCACTACCCCTGGCAATTCTACTTTTCTTTCTGTTATCCTCTTTGGTACACAATAGGTATACTAGAACATCCAAGAGTGTACCATAGATCATAATTCTTTGTATAAGCATTTTTTTAATATTTATTTTTTTATTTATTTATGCATGTAAGAATTGGGATGTAGGACAGAGATGCAGGGGATGAGAGGATTTACCAGAGACAGAGTGGGTTGCAGGCAGATATATTAAAAAACACACTACTGAAGGGAGCAGGGGATGGGGCAGGAGAGAGCTATGCCAGTGGGTCAATTCCCTGGCTGGAGATCAAATTCATGTCGCAGTTGCTGGTGATAGCTTGACAGTGCTGAGACTAACTCCTACAACACCAGGGGGCCCCTATATAAGTATTTTCTTCACAATGTTCCTTTTAGCTTCAGGAATGTATTTATGTGATAATTATTTTTATTTAACTCTCCCATGTGCCTAAATACTTCTTGCTCATGCCAGAACCCTGTTAAATGAATGTGAGACACTGTTATCAGTTTCAGAGTCATTAATAGAGCCCTTAGGGGCCCTCCCTGGTGGAGCAATGGGTTAAAGCATAACACTATGAAGCTAACCACAGCCCCTTCACCACAAGTTCTATACGAGCCAGGGAGGTGACTCATATGGCAGCAGACCTCTCTTGTCTTGCCCACTGATCCCCTCAGCAGTGTATTTCTGCACTTTGCCTGTTTTGCTCCCCAGTGAGAATCCTCTCACCACCCATGCTCCTCTGGCCTGTAGTTCTGTATGCATAAATAAAAATCTTAAAAAAAATAGAGCCTTTAATAAACAAGTTCATTCTTTGTTAAGGTAAGACCTTATTTGTTCTGAAATGGGGCAAACCTGAAGGAAATGGGATGACCCAGCTGGTGGTTCTCACCAAGGTGTTTATGATGTAGAATGCAGGACAGACAGAGAGAAAGAACACTAACAGAATTTATGAACATAGAAATGAAAAACAGAGAGGAGAAAGGGAGAGCACTTGCTTACAGCTTTGCATGTGGCCAGATCCAGTCTGTCCTATCCCAGATCTTATCCCTGCTACAGAGACTCGAGTCCAAGCAAGCAACAGCAATGGAAAGATGGCAGCTGGCCTGCTGAAGAGGCAAGCCAGGATCAGCCACCTGTAGCGCAGCAAGCTGCTGAAACCAGATGGCATGCCACACATGTGGGGACCAAGCCCAGGTGCCCCCATCAAGAAGGAAACACCTCTTTGCAGTGGTGCAGAGGGAGATTAAAATGAAGCAACCAAGAACAGTCAATGTCATCTACTAAGAAAGCAGCCTGCCTGTGTCTAGACACTTTATGCTCCCCATGGTGACACTATTCCACTCCTCCTCTTCACAGCCTCCCCCTTCAAGTAGTCAGAGGGTGAGGTCCCAGAAAACCACCTCTTTTATGAGAATTATCTGCCTACTCAGAGGTTGCCAGTCCCCAATAGAATCAGGGTCACGTGGTGTGATCACGAGGCCCAGGAAGGTGGTGTGTCCACAGCACCAGTCTGGTAGAGTGTTGATCAGCTATGGTGGAAGCACAGAGGCCCCTGAACTGCCCTTGTGTTCTCAGCCTGAGTATAACAGATCCAGCATTTGGGCTAGAAGCGACTGAATCCACTTGCTGTGGCTAAGGAGCCCATGGCAGTAGATTACCACCTTCCCCCAGCCTGTCTATGCAAATGATGTACTTGGTACCTCAGAGCCCCCTTGGTTCTGCCTGTATACATCTATGATCTTGCAGCTGGATGGGTGGGCCACTCCTGAGCAGGTGCTAAATTATTATTATATTTTTTAGGAAATTATTTATAAGAAAATTAAGCTGGTTCTTGGTGATTTCATTTTTAAAATCTACTATAGAGTTGAATTAATATTACTGACTAAGTACTTTGAGAACAGATTCTTAAATTAAGTAAATTACTGTAAATAAAAAAAATCCATCTTTAAGACTTCTGATTGAATCTGATAAAGTAAAACAGTTCTACAAAACCATTGTTTTGCTGTGATGGGTCCAATGAAACTAGGAAGTATTATTTGGAGGCAGCCAAAAAAAAAAAAAAAAAAAGAAGAAGCAATGTTTAAACAAATGTAAAGAAAACAAACTGTACAACTTACATTGGCTACAGCTGCCCCCTGGCAGAGGTGTGGGCACACTAGTGGCACAGGTGGGAACAGTGGCTACAGTGTGGCTCTGCTGTCTGGTAGAATTGGCAGAACCAGTTGTCCCAGAATAGGGGTCTATCGTGTTGAGGGACTGCAGTTACTGTGGTCCCTCTGCTCTGAGCCTGCTCCCCAAAGCTCAATTTCTCTATGTACTTTAATTTCAACTATGTGTGTTTGTATGCATATACATGGATTTGCGTTAGTCAACAGAACCTAAGTTTTCAGGAGCTCTCAGCTTAATCATGAAATAATTAATACTTAACAAAAGCATAAACAGCCTTAACTAATGAAGTTTATTAAGCCCGTGGCTTTTATATGTATAAGCTTAACGTGGGAATGTGGGATTTTTGAAAGGGAAAATAATAAGAAAAGTATAAAGCATCATTAGGATATTTCAGGGGTAGTGCTGAAGATTTGTATGTAATCTAAAAAGACTTAGAAGCTGGATTCTCTTGAGTCAGTTACAAAGAGATGAGGTAAGACTGGGAGATGAACCCCAAACAGCAGTGGTTTAAGTAGACTACACTTTTCCTAGTTGTAGAGGCAGGGTGTGAGCATCTAAGAGCAAGACCACCACTCAGCGGTAAAATCGTCAGAGTATCAGCAGTACTTGCTTCCGTCTCTTGCATTGAGCAACAGGCATCTCCAAAGTACCCTATGGCTTAGGCGGTTGCTTTATTTCTATCCATTTCATCAGCATTCCAGACACTGTATCTCAGCTCTAGTCAAATCGCTGTACCTAGATGTAAAGGACTGAAATAATCTCTCTTCTTTCTTTTTTAAATTGCTACTTGCTCACCTAAAAACTAGTGACTTTTTATGATAGGGTAAGGAGAGAACCTACTATCAGTGCTGCAAAGAACTAGGAATTAAAAGTGTTTAACCTTTTTAAATTTCGATATAAGGGCTTGACTAGCTATCAGACAGACTTAGTCTGATTCAAACACTCATTCTCTTAACTGAAATTAATATGTAAAAATGTAATAGCAAATCAAGGGGCAGTCTAAGAAATAATCTCCAACATTTTTAAATGAATAAACCTCATTGGTAAACAAATAATAGGCATTTACTCCAATGTGTTTTCCACTAATGATATAAATGCATTTACGATATAAAACTATAATCACTGTAAGACATGTAAAGATGCACATTAAATCTTGAGAAAAGATAACTTTTAATGTTTTATTTGCAATTCCCTGATGATTGCAGTCTTTGCCTTGTGGGGAGAAGGTCCTCCATTTTGGGACCAGTGGTTAAGTCTGAAACTTTAATGTGCAAATGATTACCTGGGGATCATCTTAAAATGCAGGCATTGATTCAGGAGGTCTGAGGTTATTTTGCATTTCTAACATCCCCCAAAGGATGTTGATGCCTCTGGTAATCACCCTCTAAGGAGCAAATGTCTAGAAGGTTGTGTCCTAAAGACTTACATTGACTTTAATCTTTTGTATCTTGAATCTCTTATCCATTCCTCTAGGAATAGTAATACAGTCCTGCTTTTTTTTCCTTTTTTCTGTCACTTTTTTTTCTTTCACCAGTTTTATATTTCATTTTCTCTTTTAAATATGAGATAAGGAAATACATATTCTACTGAGTATATATTAGTTAAGAGGCTAGATAAGGGCAATTGTGATCATGTAAGAATTTTATATTAAATGGGATACTCATTTTTTTTTCTAGATAGTTTATAATAAGAGATTTTACTTATGCTTTTTGTTTTTTTTAAAGAACTGGGGTATAGGCCCAGGATGTGGGGGTGAGAGGATTCACCAAAGACAGAGTGGGGATCAGAACAGGATGTTCAGATGTACTGAAATACACTGCTGAGGGGAACAGCAGGTGAGAGAGGAGAGCTCTGGTATACCATGTGGGTCACATCTTGGCTGGGGGTTAAATTTAATGCCATGGTAGCTGTAATAGCTTGATAGCACTGACAGCTGCACCACCAGGGAGGCCAATTTTTGTTTTTTAACAAAAAAACAAAATAATTTGATATTTTCAAACAGTAGCCTGAGTGGTGTTTTGGTGTTTTTTATTTTTTTAGATTCCTAGACACCAACACAGGGGCACTTGTGGAGGAGTAGTGACTCTAACTACTCACAGATGAATTGCAGTAGAATTATTTTCATGGGTCCTCTGTAATCTATTTTATTTTGGCATAATTATTTATTTTATAGGCCTTTGTGTATAACATTGACTTTCAGCGAGCTTCACTGAGACCACATCATGTATTTCTAAGCTGACATTCCAGTAGAATCATCCCCAAAAGTTGATTTTAACTGCATTTTGTGAATCTTGATCAGTTCTCTAAATTGTTAGATAAATCTGACCTCATAAAATGTCCCTTTCTGTGACATTAAAATTCACAAAAATTCTGTATTTATGTTTACATCTGCCCACTTTAAAAATTTTTGCTACCCAATTTATCTTCCATCTTTATCAATTTATATGTTCCACTGGAAATACAACATAGATTTTTTTTTTAAGATTTATATATTTATGCATACAGAACTGAGGTATAGGCCAGAGGTGCCGGGGTGGTGAGAGGCTTCACTAGAGACAGAGCAGGGAGCAGAACAGGCAGATGGACTAAGGGCACTGATAAGGGGAGCAGTGGGCAAGACAGAAGAGGTCTGCAGCACTATGTGGCTCACCTTTGGGGCTGGGATCGAACTGTCACTGAAGCAGCTACGGCTCACTTGCAGTGCTGAGTCCTACCCCATTGCAGGGAGAGCCCGTAGATGTGTTTTGCTGGTTAGTCCATTCCAAAATTCTCTTTGTCTCATTTCAACAAATGTTTTCTTTCACATCAATCAAACCTAACATACTTCTTTCTTAAAATTTATCTTAATATGTTTCCTCTTCTTCCTCTTTATTTCTATAGATTTCAAATGCAATATTTATTTCATTACACACTCTTGTTCATTGCAAATTTCAGTTCTATCACTAATTGCTCTGTTAATCATGCTCTGGTATTTTAACCAAATATTTATCAAGCAGGAAGAATATTTCCTCTAAAATGTGCTTTTACCTTCTACTTTCTTCAATCCCCATAAAATAAAATCTTTAGAAATTCTGCAATTTCACAAGGACATGTAGAAATGTGATACATATGTAGAAAGTCACGACTTTCATAAGGTTATATTAAAATGTGATACACTGTACATACATATATATGTATCATCTATTAATATACTCATATAATTTATATCTATGTTGATATTTGTTCTCAGTGACCTTACCTGGAGCTCAAGCATGTTTTAATCTCTGTGTCAAGGTTTTCCAGTTCTGGAAATTTTCTATTAATTTTTTAAAAAATTATAGGGTCTCTATGCCCTCTTTCATTTCCAGGCACTACTCTTTTGCACATATTCCTTCTCAATTCTTTCTTTCAATCTATTGTTTTCCCCTCAGATATATATCTTTTCATATCTCTGTTCTATATTTAAAGGTATTTCCTTCTCATTAATTTTCAGATTACTCATTTGGATCTGAATGTCAGTCATCTGTTTAGATTATATTTTCAAAATTATTTAGTAGAAAATGAAGTTTTTGAAAGAAATATAAATATATCAAGATTAGAAATCTTGATATATTTATTTTGTAGTTGTAATTAAAATTCCCAGTTTCTTTACTTGCAAGCCATTTAGCAGTTTCCTGCAATTCTATTTAGATGGATCGGTTTATAGATTATTCTACTTTCCTCTTTAGCAGCTGGATCATAGTTGTTTTTTTCCTCTTGGCATCATCCTCAATGCTGGCTGTGCATTCAAATTACCTTGGCAGCTTTTAAATTATTAATGATGAGCTCCAGCTTAACACATTTTATCACAACCTTTAAGGTAAAGCTCAGACAAAATATATAATTTTAAAATGTCTTTGATGAATCTAAGCACTATGGTCCATAGGCTCATTGTGCTTTAGGTTTAGTTGATTGGACTATCTTAAGTGATGGAATCCTGACAGATGGTGCAAAAGTCAGCATGAATTCAAGCCCCACTGGGTCTGTTGTAAAGGAGCAGTGAAACCATTAGTTCACGGTTATGGTTTCCAGATAGACAGAGACTCTTGCTCTGCAGATTCTCTGGACTATCTCAACTTCAGAAGAATAAAATCTTGTGTTCTACCTCTTTTTTGGCTTCCTGGGAAGTCAAACTCAGGGGAATCCAGAAAGCCACTTGAAATAAATGTCAGTCTTCTTTTTGGTAATCAACATCTATGGTGTATGTGTGTGTGTGTGTGTGTGTGTGTATGTATGTATGTATGTATGTGTGCATGTATTTATTTTTCCAATTCTTACTTCTGGGCTATAACTTGTCTCCCAGGAAAATTTTCAGGCCATAAGGGAAGAGGTCCAATTCTAAAACTCTCCAGGGAAACTCTAAAAATCTTGCAGCCCAGTTCTACCTAGTAATCTGAAAATTCCATTACCTATTTACCTCAGAGAAACAAGATAATAGAGCTGGAAATAAAACAGAAGGATATTTTGTTCAAATAACAAATGGCCCAAAATACCTGCCTTAAATATTAGCAGTTACTGTGAAATTTTCCTCCACATGAGAAATGGCTTATATATAAATATATCCAGACTGGTATTGGTTCATTATTTAATTTCATTTTTGTAGTACTTTAATATACATATATAATTGCTGAAGATTGATTATCCCTTGCAGTCATATCAACTTAAACAGACCACAATATTTAAAGTATAGGAAGACAATATAAAAAGTAATAATTCAGTTCTGAATGTGATTTTTATTATGTAATTTAAAAAATAATTTTAAAAAGCAAGTGATGAATGCAAATAATCATCTTCAGAATCATAGTATTACCCACTTTACTGCCTTTTGTTCATCTAACTGAAAGCAGAGAGATATTTTCTTTATCTAATTTAGCATTATTGAAATACAATCAATAAAATATAATCAATAGGCTGTATGCACAAGTGAGCTAGATAATCTGGTTGAATTTTATTATGTTTCTGGAATTAATTACATCATTGCTATTCTTTTTAAATTTAATTTTAAAAGAATGTAAGTATAGAAAACCTTGAAAATTACACTAAAACCATGTTTATTAATTGGCATCTGTCATGTTTGAAATATAAGGTAGTATATAAGTACAAAACAGAATGGGTATAACAACGTTACTTCATAAGTAAATTGAATATCACCTATTCATACATTATTCAGTGTACCAGTTTCATCCCTTAATAAAATTCAAATAAATACATTTTTGTAGGGTCATTAATAAATCTTTTGAATTGATTAGACAATCTTGCATAAACTTCCCATTAGAGTTAAATCTGATAGGAACAAAATAATTATATAAGTGAGTTGTGGTACAAAATGCTGAAGTTCAGGGAACATTTATCTAGTGGTAATGCATCAAATGATAAAGGATTTAGAAATATAATGAGAATAATAATAGAAAAGAGAAATGAGATTAGGTTACAGAGGGTCACTCTCTAAGAGCTGAGAGCCAGTATATTATATGTAGAGCAAGTGACTGACAGCATTTGTATTTTCAGGAAGCAGTATAAAGAACTGGCAGATTGAAATGGGAATCTGGTCATACACACTAGCAGTATTAGATTAGGTGCTTTGGAGAATACACAGTATAAAACATAGTCTGTTCATACAGAGTTTACAACCCATTTGGGAAGGAAGTATTAACTTTGGAAAGTAGTTAAGAATGAAAATTTTCATGTAACACCAAATTTATGAATTTATTCACAATCCAAAATGACTGGAACTCAGATATTTGGCAAATTTTAGGTTAAGCCTGGGGATTAGCCTGGACATGACCTTATCTCTTGTTGAATTATAAACAAAATATATTTATATATGCATTTTATATAATTTGGATTATACACATTTTTCTATTTGTGAATAATAATCTCTATGTAATCATATACTTTTAGAATGATCACTAGAACTTATTTAAAAATGGGTTACCATGAAAATTCTATTATACCTCATTTATTTTTCTATCCATCTTATCACCCTTTAAAGGGAATCCCTGAAGAAAAAATACAAGAATATTTATTTTCATCTATTTTTAAATTGTTGAGGATAGTGAATATGGGATCTCAAAATGCTGATATTTGCATACACAGCAATTTGGAAAATCAAGCCCAGATTTAATGAGGTAGAGAGTGATCTTTGAGTAGATCAATGACTAGGATAAGAACATCACACCAAATATATTTATGGTATCACACCAGTTACATTCATAGCAGAAGTCAGGTGAGATATTTTAAAGTCTCATTTTCTGTTATGAAACATTTCTCAAATTTTCTTAACTGACTAAATTAATGATTTTCCATGTATATGTCATGCCAAATAATAAAATCTCTATTTGGTTCTTTTAGTATATTTTTATATATCTATTTCTTTTTTTAAAATATTTATTTAGGCCCTCCCTGGTGGCGCAGCGGGTTAAAGCACAGCACTGAGAATCTAAAGCTGCTTCCTCATGAGTTCGATTCCCGCCTGCCCCGGAGGTGACCACATGGTGTGGCAGACCTCTCCTGACCCGCCCGCTGCTCCCCTCAGCAGTGTACTTCGTCGATCTGCCTGTTCTGCTCCCCACTCTGTCTCTGGTGAATCCTCTCACCCTCTGCATCTCTGGCCTTTACCCCAGTTCTGTATGAATAAATAAATAAATCTTTAAAAAAAAATTTATTTATTTATGCATTCAAGAACTGGGCTGTAGACCAGAGGGGTGTGTGTGTGTGTGTGTGTGTGTGTGTGTGTGTGTGTGGCGGGGGAGGGGTGGTGGTGCCAGGATTCACCAGAGGCAGAGTGGGGAGCAGAATTGGCAGTTCTACTGAAATACAATGCTGAGGAGAGCAGCAGACAAGGCAGGAGATGTCTGCTGGCCAGGACGCTAGTTCCCTGTTTGGAGATCAAACTCATGCTATAGCAGCAGCTGATAAAGTGATAGAGCTAAGACTTACTCCTTGAGCCACCAGTAAGGCCCTGTATCTCCAATTCTATGATTTTTTCTCAGTGGCAATCGTTTTATTTACACACTGATAGCGGCACTACAATCACCTAGATTCCTAGTTTGTAAAAGATTGTTTTCTGTTTTTTTTTTTTTAATGGCATTGTCTCTATGCAAAGATCCCATCAGGTTAATATAATTAGAGCCTAATTCTAGTCTTCTACTCTCTTCTCTAAAAGCCTTCATTGATTCCTCAGGGTCTCAGAAAAAAGGGTGTATATATATATATATATATATGGATGTATGTATGTATATGCATATGCATATATACATACATACATGTATATACACACATACATATATGTATATACACACATACATATATGTATATACACACATACATATATGTATATACACACATACATATGTGTATGTGTATAAACATATATGTACACACATACACACACATATTATATAATGTTTATTTATACGTTTTAAACTCATAATCACTGCCTTTATATTCTGGTCTGATCTCACATATTTTCAACTTTTCTTCATTGTATTTCTCTTAACATCTATGCTATTTGGGATCCACTAAGCAGTAGATGCTGAAATGATATTGACTGTTCAGAGATTTATGGAGAAAACACCCTTAATGGTACAGGTCTCAAGTGGGCAGGAAGGAGAAGGTACGGGGAGATCTGAGACGATGACATTGACAGCACAGGGATGATTGGATAAGAAGATGGCCAGGTTCAATGCCACTTCAGAAAATGCTTAATCATCCCCATAGAGAGGCCTAGAAGCAACTCCCACTCATTGTAGGAATAGACGTGTGTTAGAATCTTTGCAACAATGGTCTGAAAGCAGTCTTATCGGGAAGTCAAAGGACAGTAAATTCCATACTGAAATTCAAACTGGAGTTAGCTTGAATTCCTTGGAGAACACAGACAAGTATGCATTTTTATGGTCACTTTTAAATAGCTGATCAAAATTCAGTATTCATCATTTACCATACATAGCCCATTTAATTTTATTTCTGAATTCTGCTCAAGTGATTTTTTTTCTCACTTACAATATCTCACATCTGCATTTGTGGAAATTTAAACAACCTTTTTACCCTACACTTCCCTTGATTCATGTTCTTCAATAAATATTTTATATGATCAGTTAGTTGCAACATGCAGACTCTACAAGACTTATCTGTGTTTCTTCAATTGTTATTTTTGCTTTAAAAAGCAAACAATGCATACTATAAACTGACATTTAGAAGAACAGAACTCTGTAATCTTTTATAAATTATTATTTACTTTTCTTTATATTGGTACAACAATCCTACGTTAAAACATCAAGTATAACTTGAATTCATCCTTGGATTGTCATAAGAAAAACCATTCATTTAGCAAAGTATTTAGAGAGGACATTCCTGTGGAAGACTGCATCAGTGTTTTGAATCACCTACTTCAATCAAACAAATGAACTTCTCAGAAACAGAGACAATATTGCACATTGAAGCAAATTAATTCCTTAACTAGTCTCCATCTACCTGCAATGACAATATCAACAGATGTGTGGTTAGGCCTAAGAATCAGATATGAGTGGTCATAATCTGCATTACACTGAATATTTATGCAATGATGTAACAGCCTTTCCAAATTTTTTGCAAATATGATTTCATTCAATACTTGAAGCAACCTTATGTGTCAGGTACCATAACTAGCTGGTTATATAACTACAATAAAATAAGTATTCTGCAATAACTTTTTGAATTTTGCTTAGAAGTAAAAGTATTTTGGGGAGTTGCCTGTACAAACAGATTATTCCATGACCATTCTCCATAGTCACAGGTGAAATTGCCCAGGCATTTATTTATGCTCTAAATTCCATATAGAAAGTACTTGACCTTACCATGTGTCACGTACCCAAAAAATCAGGGATGGTATGCCACTATTATTGAACTATTTTGAGAGAATAGCACACAGAATAGAGGATAATTGGTTTTAAAAATACATAACCAAAAAAAGAAAAAGAAAAAGAAAAAAAGTAAAAACATACCACCACTAGAAAATAAATGAAAAAAAGCAAAAATAAAAATAGACCAAGTGAGAAAAATATTAATAAACACTACACAAAAAAATAGTTATTACATTAAGGGGATATGGGTTTAATGGTAATATAAGTAAAAAATCAGCATGTGAGGGCCAAGAGAATATCTATGGAACTATGTGAGTACTTAATTCTTAGAGACACTCTGTGGGAACTGGGCTTACTGAATTAACAAAATAAAATATCTTATAACAGAGTACTCTTGATTGTTGCTACTTCTATAAGAAATGAAACTCTTTTCTCCTAGATAAGTTATCTTATGTCTTCTAGCAATATATATTTGTGCCAGTCTAACAACTAGGTAATCATATTGAATTTTGTACTCTGGTGGGGGAAATTCTTCAGAATTTTTCAGCAAATAATGGGATTACTTGAACCAATATTAACATATTTAAATATTCATCAACTATGTACCATTT
>NW_004567111.1:23989609-23993544 GCF_000260355.1 Condylura cristata
TTTATTTCATGAGACTTATATGCACTAAGGATAAGTAGATTTTTATTCTTTTTGGTAAATTAGTCTGTGGACCCTTCAAAAGATTATAAGACTGTTGTTCAAGCTTCTTCTTCCTTTTTTTTTTTTTTTGCAAGTATCTATTTGTCTGTCCCACCACTCTATATAATCCTGTTGTCCTAGTCAGAAATTATCAACTTCAACAACATTGATATTGTTGATATTTTGAGCCAGTCAAGTCTTTATTGGACGTAGAGCTGTCTCTGTGCTAACAGAGACAGTAGGCTAAGCAGCTTCATGGACTTGGACCTTCTGGATGCTAACTGTGTATACCCACTCCATTGTGATAGCCAACACATTCTCACTCATGTTCATGAGAATTCCTTCCCTCCACCATGTTAATACCACCTCGAGCCTGGACAGATTGTAAAATTTTTCAATCTGAGCTTCAAAGTTCCCATTTCCCTATAGTCCATTTGTTAAAGCAGCTAGAGCAATTCTTTCAGAAACACGAATAAAACATCAGTCCTCTTCAAGGATTTTTCTATGCAGTTAGAATATAATGCATAACTTTACCTTAAGGGGATAAAGGGATCTTGTCCCTGATGATTCTAACCAGTCATACCACCCTTTTATCCATGTCTGAAAGATGGCAAGTTCTATCACAACTCAGTCCCTTTGAATCTGCTGTCAGAAATTCTTTTTCTGCCTATTCTCAAGTGGCTGGCCCATCTCATTATTCAGAGTTCGTCTCAAAAGATGTCCATGTAGATTTATTTACTATCATGCCTTTTAAAAATATATACCATGAATATCATCCTAAATTATTTACTTACAGTTACTGAAATTTTATATATCCTTGAAATTAGTTACATATTACTATCTTTTTTAATCAAACATATACAGTCAATGAACGTTGACAATTTGCCTGCATTATTTATTATTATATCTCTGTGTATTAATATACATTCCCTATAATTACTAAGTAGATTTTGATGTTCTATTTAATCTATTCTTAATAACTTGTTTTCTCCTAAATAGGTGTATGCATATTTTCAATCATTGCATATTGCTTTAAAATATTCTTAAAATTATTTAAATCAAAATATCTAAATTTAAATGCTAGAGGTTATGCAGTTATCTACTCTGAAAATGAAAAATACAGCAACAAATGTAAGTAGTTATGCTCTAAATTTTTCCACTTAAATTATCTCATGAATCTTATATAAAGTGGGATATGTGTGTGTGTGTGTTTATATCCAGTTTTAATATATACACTATAATCACAATTAGCAGCATGACATGTAGCTTTTTTTTTTGCAAATTAGATTGCTTCTGTGCAAGGAATTTCTACAAATTAATTTGCAGGAGAATTGGGACTTATTTTCAGGAATAAAATAACGTATTCTTTTCTTCAGTAGTATTTATCAAAAAACTTCCCCAATGACATTGTTTTCCTTGCATTGTTATTTTTTTAATTTATGTTGATACTTTGCCTTATCATTTTTACCATCTCAACTATTAAATTGTTAGAAAGAATATTATATTGAGCCTCGCTGGTGGTACAGGTGCTAAAAATCTCGCTAGTGGCGCAGCGGGTTAAAGCACTGAGAATGTAAAGCCACTTCCTCATGAGTTCGATTCCCGCCTGCCCCAGAGGTGATCACATGGCGTGGCAGACTTCTCCTGACCCATCCGCTGCTCCCCTCTGCAGTGTACTTCGCTGACCTGCCCGTTCTGTTCCCCACTCTGTCTCTGGTGAAGCCTCTCACTGCCCCTGAGCCTCTGGCCTGTACCCCAATTCTGTATGCACAAATAAATAAATCTTAAAAAAAATAGAGAAAAATCTCAATTAAGAAGGTATTGCTAACCACTATAGCGTGGCCCTCTCCTGTCCTTCCCACTGCTCCCCTCAGCAGTGGATTACAGTAGACCTGCCTGTTCTGCTCCCCTTGGTCTCTGGTGAATCCTCTCACTGCACTCCCTGTACTCCTAGCCTTTCCCCAGATATTCTATGTAAAGTAAACAAATATTTAAAATTATATGTTATCTTGGTGTGATATTTTTATTAGGAATGAGGTTAAAGTTGAGCAGCTATTTGTCAATATTTCTGTTATGTGATATATAGCAATATTTTGCACTTGCATCAATACCAATATATTGTCTCAATTTATTCTTTTAATTGACTCACAAATTGCTGTTTATGATTTATATCAATATAGTTTTATTTATTTTCCCCTGCTTATGCTTCTTCAGATTTTATTCAGAATTATTTTAGGATTAAAATTACGTTCTTAGTGTCATATATACTTCCCAAAATGCCTTTAGGATTTTTCCCCAAAATAATTATTTACAGCTTAATAAGAGAAAATGATAGCTCCTTACACTTAAAATATTTTCATGTGAGAACAGAAACATATATTTATCTCTTAAAATGCATCAATGTGTATATTACTAATTGGGTATATTTTTACTAATTTCTTTCTGAGGATTTTCACATTTATTATGTGTCTGATCATTTTACATATATGTATATACCTATAATTACACATACACATATAAATAATTACATAGACCATATTTTCATAGTAGTCACCTTACTAAACTTGTTAGTTTTCCTATGTTTCAATCCTTTTTTAAGAAACTGTTGTGAATAATCTCATTTTATCTTCAAATAAAATATCTCTCAAATCAAAGTAACACAGCTATCATTTAGTCATAATTTTCCCATCTTTGGTATATTTTTATGGCCTCAAAATTCTGTAGTTTGATGACTATTAGTCTAGTTGTTTTTCTTGCTTTACTCAGGCAGAAACATAATCAGTAGCAAGGGACCTTTCACTTCAGACTCAAAGCAGAAAAATGTTTCAACATCACCCTCTGACAGTTGTTTACTTGAGTCTCTCCTCTCCTGATGCAACTTTTTTTCTCTTGTTTTATTTCCATGTCTCATCAAAGTGTCATTCTAACCTGATTATTGCTTCCCTGAATATTATTTTGTATAATTTCCTCAAGACTAATAAAAGCCAGTGAATAGCCCTCTGAGTTTAGGTTACTTATAATACCATTTGTTGTGGAAAAATAAGACATTAATTCATGGTTTAAAATTAATGAGTTGCACTGAGGGCTTTGAGAGCAAAATCATTTCATTTTCATGAAACATAAACTAAATGGTAGGTATGTCATCTAAAACCAGCATAGTTACCGGCTTCCTTGCAGGATAAAGGAATTGCAACAAAACAGAGAATAGGTATTATGGTACAGTGAGTGCCACATAAAATCCCCAAATAATATCTATATCAGTGATTACACTTCCTTTCTCTTTGCTTTCTACCTTACCTTGGTACTTTCAATCTTTATTCTATAACCAAAAGGTTTTTCCTCTCTTATTCTGAGTTAACTTTAAAAGCAGATTATTCATACTGCTTGAGCCCACCCATAATTTCAGTAAATGCTTATATGAAACCTAGAGAAACTGCAAAATTGACCAAAACAAAACAAAACAAAACAAAACAAAACAAAACAAAACAAAACAAAACAAAACAAAATAAAAACAGCAGTTTGGTTCATGATTCAATGTGAAAAAACTGACTCACTCACTTATTCCTATTAGTAATTTTCATGGGGCAATTGTAAATTTCTTTGTGGCCTTAACCTCACAGAGCTAAAAGCACCGCTAGTGGAGGAGTCATTGTTAGTGTTTCTCATGTTCCCACATCTGGTACCTGTAGCCTTATCAATCTTTATTTGTTCGGTGCCTTCCAGGAGCCTATTTCTATTCTTACTCAAGATTTGGTATTTTTCTTCTTAAAGATGGAACCTAAATCACATAAGCTTTTAGATATGTAAAAAAGTGTAGTGCTTTAGATTCAGACATGAAAATGAAGAAGAAATTGTCTGTTTGCTATATTCATTCAGAATTCCTAAGGGCTCAGGAG
>NW_004567111.1:23993644-24036904 GCF_000260355.1 Condylura cristata
TATATTTCTAATCTTTCTAATCTGGTTACTGATTGATATATAAGATTTCCAAAAATTGAGAAGGTTTTGTAATGAGAAACAGTAAATGGAGTCAAGTCTTTGAATGTGAGATACAAACAAAAAGAGGGAACTTTAAGTTTGACTAGAACTTAATAAGAAAGAGCAGCAATAAAGACTAGCTAGGAAGGCAGGCCTCAGGTCATAAAGGAGCTTGGCTAACGTAATGAGATTGTGAAAGTCTCAAAGGGGACATGGCTGCATTTCAATTTTGTAAAGATCACTTTGGCTGATTGTTCAAGGAAACAATAAAATTACAGGGATCCCATCACAATAGTAGACTAGCTCTGATGTATTCTAATGTATTCGAAAGTATTTCCTGATAAAGCACATCTCTGAATTAGAACACGTAGCATTAGGCGACAACTGATTTTAGCTCTGTGATCATAACCACTGGCAGACTCCTCAGTCTGGAGTGTGATGGTTTTATGATTTAGAACTCTTTTCCTTCTCATTTTCACTCAACACCTGCTTCTTGTCACCTTTGATTCAGACATATTTCCTGAACATCTCTTTATTTTTCATACTCTCACCCCTTTTTCCCAGCCTCATCTAAATTGCCCTTTAATCTAGAGCAAGCCCCTGACACAACACAAGTTGTCCATGTGTGCTAAATTCCATGTTGCACGGTCAATACTAGCAGGATCTTGAAAGCATTTCACTGAGCAGAACTAATTTATACAACTTCTGTCTGTTCCTTTCTCTAGTACTAAGGGTGTCTACATCTCTGTGCAGGGAGATAAAGATTTATTCCTACTTTAGGGGGAGCAGAGAAAAGGAGGGTCAGGAAAAAATCCATTCCTATTTTTAGGAGAAAGTGGTATCGTTCATTCAGTGACTTTTTAATTGGAAACAATCAACATGCCCCTTTGGCATACATTGTGGAAGACTGATCCCAGATAGAAACTTTTTCTTAATTTTAATTTTCTATGATAATACAATATCAATTGTTTGTTAAAAAAATTTGCTAAACTTTTCTAGCATCTTATTAGTTAGGTGTTGCTTTGTGATTATGCTTGGATCAGTGGGACGGGAACAGCACACAACTTAAAGGGTGGATTCTTAAAGGGAGAGGAGATCTGATCCTTCATTAGAGTAATAAAGTGTCTCATTTCAGAGCACAGGTTTTGCTCAATGTCCTCTCAAGTGAGTAGTTTCTAGACTCAAGGTTCTTCAGATGTGAGAAAAGTACATGTTTACAAGTACTCACTGGAGTCTCCCTTCCTCCTTGCTGGGGTTTGAAGGAATAAAAATAACCAATGTGAACATGAAGCTCATGTTATTGCTTTGTGAGTTCTATCTGGCCCAGGAATTTGTGACTTCTTACAGCAACTATGAACCTGTGATAATGCCAGTTTGTTAGCTTTCATGCAACAATAACATTTTAGATTCTTCAAAGTTCTTGACAAGGGCTCATATAGTAGATAATATGGGTCAAATTGGTACATGACATTGGTCTCAATACCTACAAAATATCGCTTTGGCACACATTTGAACTTATACCCTAATTAATAAAGTCTTTCTTTCATTGCTATTTTGTGTGTGCTTGAATGTTAAATGTCAGGTACTAACTTGGACAGTCTTGGTAGCTGGATCTCAAAACAGTAGAATGTGGTTGCTACAGAATAGCTAAGATGCATCTTTATGATGATAAAAGAAAAAAAAAAAAAAAGGTTAAGAAAGCAGTAAGGGAGATCTACCTGGTGGTGCAAGGAATTAAGTCTCAGCACTCTGAAGACACTGGCAGCCATAGCTGCATGAGTTTGATCCCTGGCCAGGGAGCTCATCCACATGTCATGACAGAACTTTCCTGTCTCACCTGCTACTTCCTTCAGCAGTGTATTTTAGTACATCTGCCTGTAACATTCCCCACTGTGTCTATGGTGAATCCTCTCACCCTCTCACCCCATCGTGCACCCCTGGCCTGTATCCCAGTTCCTGTAGGCATAAACAAATAAAATAAAATTTAAAAAGGGAGAAAGTAAAGTAGTAAAGAAAACTCAGGTCTTGGCCATCTCACCAGAATTCCAGACATTACTTTGCGCAGGGTTATTTCTGACCCCACTTTGTATTTTGGAATACAAAGGATATTTCATAGTAACTGAATATGAACCTGTTGATTTCTAAGAATGGTATTTTTCTTTTTCTCATTGCCTCACGATGAAATCACAACTCCACAGAATGACATATAAACCCTTCATTTTAGTCTGTTTTCATCCCACCAGTTTCATCTCTCCCCTTCTTTATCCCCACCTATCCCAACATTATGATATACTTGCCACCTTTTATTTATTATCTACTATGACCATTCATGTGCCTTGTCTTTACACATAATGCCTACCTACTATGTAGTTCTTTCCTGATATTTTTCCTTCTTAACAATTTCTACTCATCTTCCAACTCTAAAAAAAAAAAAAAAGTCACATTTCCTTTCGTGATATGAAATTGTCAGCTGTCACTTCCTGTGCTGTCATGCATATACTTATAGCACTAGATTCTAGATTCTTTTCTGCCCTTGAGAGTCTCAACAGCTACTTTCGCCATGGTAGTAAGACAAAGGGAGTTAGTCTGAACTGATTAAAGAAGTTATGAGGATAGAGCTGAGATTATACCTTTTCATAATCGCCCCTAAGTTTTGTGTGTTCCTTGTTTATTCTCACTTTTTAGAGTGCATTGTTTCTATCTCTCTGCTACTTTTATAATGTGAACACTAAATGTAAAAATAAGTATTGTTGTTACTTATCCTTTTTATTCTCAGTCACAGAAAATTTGTATTTCAAAATAAGTAGGTTATAATGTTGATTGCTAACAAAATTTTCAAGTGCATTATTTTCAAGAACTTTTTAAGTATTCAAATACATCTACTGGATTTGATAATGGGTGCATATAGCAGTCCAAACGTACACTATTGTCTCTTACACAATTTACATTTTTCCATTTCTTTTTTAAGACTATTCCAGAGGGGAAATTCAGTATATATACACTTTTCAAATAGTTTCTCCCATGTTAACAATTTATATTTCTGAAACTGTAACAATTTCATCATTAATATGCATACTATATAAGGACATTACAAGGGACATATACGAAATGAAAGAAGCCACTGATAATCAAGCTTAGACTTTACCTTATACCAGATATTTATCTTACAAAAGAATCTGTCAAAGCGATGTACTATTTTTTGAGATAAACTTTTTCTCATATAAACCTTTTTATTTCAGGGATTTATTAAAGTAGGGTTTATATTGAAGGAAATGGTTGTATAGTGGTTTATAATACATGTAATTACATTAAATAAGTTAAGGATGTTGCATGTTGTGATCCTTGCAGGAACATCTTCTTTTATAACATAAAATGTTAGTAGGCTCAATATTTGACATGTAAAATGTAAGCAGTATGTTTAATCATCTCTTAAAACAGATTTGAATATATATTTGAATATGTTAGCATACTTTAGTAATCTCAAAAATAAAATTGTGGTATTTATTGTATACAATATTTATAAGCATTAATTAGACACATTAATAGTATAATTTTAATTTGTCAGTGTGGCATGAATGAAGAAAGTAGTTTGCAATCAGTCAATTCTTTTAAAACAATAAAAATAAGGGTGAAGGTGCCTTTCTAACTATAAGCTATCTTCACAGACTGTGCTAGGTACTTTCTGTGAAGATGTTTACCCAATAACAACTCTTTAAAAAAAAAAAAAAAAAAAAAAAAACAGTTAAATTTTAATAATTTCTCAAGATTGTGCTACACTTCATTTGAATTAGATCTTCAATCTAAATGAAACAGAAATAAATGTTCAGATTTCATGAAGTGTTTAGAGTGATAAAAATTTTTGAGTGAGTAATTATTTCACTTCTGGGTGCTTTTGCAAGCTTAATTGTCTAATAATTGTCCTTTAAAATGCTCCTATTGGTGATTTTCAACATATTGCAAGATTGAGACCTGGCAGACAACTTGTGAGTAATCAAGCAAAGAGGCATTACATCCACAAAGGGAACACTTGGGTAATCAGAAACATTTTAACATGGCAGGCATGAAGAGAAATAAGCAGCTTTAAAACAATGTCTCCAGGATTCAAAATTAGTTTAAGCATAATATTTTATAGTTATTAAAGGACATTAGAGCATACATTTATAAATCTAAGACTTGAATGACTTTATATGCTAAGTAATAATGTCTTCCTGTGCATTTATGTAGAAACCAAGAGTACAGAATTAAATCTATTTACTAATATATGAAGCATCATAAAGCAAAAATTCCACAACATCTAGTCTTATTAACACATGAGCAAATCACATCACTCATCTATTCAAATTTGTCTTTCAGCTTCATATTTCTTTCAGGATAAGCATCCGCAAACCCTTGTGTAAGGATCCGCCCCACACCCCAAGTCTTATTTCCTCTGCCACATGTCCTCATTTTCTGCTCCAGCCACCTTCTTCCCTGCTGCTCTGGGAATTTTATCCTCACCTACTCAGTCCACCTTAAATTTTTCCCCACCAGATATTCCTAAACTCACTTTCAACCACTGCCAATTACTTCAAACTTTTTTTTTGCAAATATCACCTTTTAGCAAGAATCTTCTGGAACATTAAAATTGCAACAACAACCTCCACTCCTAGCACTTGTCTGATCTCTCTTCCATGCCTCTAGGTTTACTGATGAAGCACTTCTAAAGTACTATATATAATGTGGGTGTTTATGCGTACGGTTATGCCTACCTCTATCCCAGTAGAACAGAGTGCAAGAATCTTGGCTCCTTTTGTTCATGGATATCACCACAGCATTTTGGGTAGTGTGAAGCATATTCTAGGAATTCAAAAGTAAATGTTGAACAAATTGTAAATAAATAAATGCAACTCTAGATCTTACAATGATGAAATCTTCATGATTGTGATCAAATAGACAAGAATTATTTTATCAGGAATAATGCCATTCTAATAATTTAAATGCCATTTATACTACAAGTAATTATTTTCCTGAATCCTAACGTATGTATCATTGATGAAATAATTGTAACAAAATGAGTGAAGTTTCAGTAATATTCAAGCAGACCAGCATGGTACACCACTTTTCCCATGTTTGCTAACAGATTCCTCTATATTTATTAAAATAATACAGCAACACAATATCTTTATACATGGAGTACTTGAAATCAACTGAAATTTTAGAAAAAATATCGGTAAGAGCATTAGCACTGTTTTAATTTCATCTGTAATGCGGGAATGACAGAAATTTCAGGCATGTTTAATATTTTATAGCGTACTTTTAACAAAATGTCTGTCAAGTAATATATTTGGATACTTTAAAGAGTCACGTGGTTACTGAAAGCGTGTTGTTGTTGTTGTTTTTTAAACTTTGACTTTTCTGCATTTACCATCCAGAATATAAATACTAAATAATGGTTTTCTAATTGTGTTTTCAGGTTGTATTCAGTTGGCGGTCGAGATGGAAGTTCCTGTCTGAGTTCAATGGAATATTACGATCCTCATACGAATAAATGGAACATGTGCGCTCCCATGTGTAAGAGGAGAGGGGGTGTGGGAGTGGCCACGTGCGATGGTTTTCTCTATGCAGTAGGAGGTCACGATGCCCCTGCTTCAAATCACTGTTCCAGGCTACTGGATTATGTAGAAAGGTAAGATCCCAGGGCACTTTCACAGGAAGAAACTGCAAAATATACTGATGAAAGATATTCAATTCTTAGAGCTGCTTTAACAGTTCTCTTTCTCTCTCTCTCACACACACACACACACACACACACATAAGGGATACATAAGCACACAGCATTATCATAACTCTTATCCAAGTTCACTGACATGTCAGATTAATAGTATTTTTATGTTTTCATTCATTCTTGTTTTATTTTTCCTTTCCCTCTCCTTCCCCTCTTTCCCTCCCTGCTTTCCTCCCTTCCAGATTCTTACTTTTCTTCTTAGTGAATATAAAATGTAATTTAAAATATAGTTTTAAATAATTTATTGCATTAATAAATATATTTTAATTGGATGTTTTATTTGTTTTATTCAACCTGTTATATTAGTTCCTTCAACTTCTCAAAGTGAATTATCAGCACCCTTCTTTGTGACACATTTATTAATGCAAAATAGTCCAATTAGAATTGTATTTTCTATATTCCCACAGAAAGGGAGAACTATCAGTCCTCTTTTTAGCTTTTCTTAAAATAGGCCAGTGCACAAAGGCTGATGAAGAAAGGTGCTTTAGCTTCAGAATTTGTTTGCCAACCCAGATATCTCCTGGAATGTTTACAGAAAATTCTTTCTAATGGATATGTATCACTGAGATCTTCTAACCTCTGTGTAGCAAGTAGTAGAAAGTTGGTGAAGCATACGGTGGTGTGTCCTTTCATTAAGAATGCATGCTAATATACGAGGAAGTGATACTAGAGAATACAGGCTAATTATTGTATCAACTGGGATAAATAATTTTATTCTAACAAATAACTTCAAAAGTTTAGTTGTTTTTTTTTGTTTGTTTGTTTTTTAGTTTTATGGTATTTCTCATGCTATATATTCATGAACACTCCATCATATTACTTACTAACACTACTCTCCAGAAGGACATATGTATTGCAGTAGTACTGCAATTTGCATGTCAGAAAGGAAAAGCCAGCATATTTATTAAATTGCTCACTTATTAAAGATTTTACCTGCAAGTGACATAATTCACTTCTGTTCAAACTTTGATGGCAAAGCAGTTACAGAAAACTGTGGTGCATAGGAAGGCAGTCTCCCAACTTGTATCATGGAGATTCGACTTACTTGTGTTTCACACTGATCATCATAATTTTCATTTTAATGTAAAGAAACTGCCCCCTTTATACTCATGCTTTTAAGTAGTATATTCAGTGAAAGATGCTCTATAGATAAGTATGTATTTTTATGAAGAATATGATCACTGGAAAAAAGAGTAGTCTCCTAGTGAACAGACTTAAAAAAATTATGTGGCTTATGTAAAGTACAGAAATGTTTAATGATGTAGCTACTCTGTGAAATGGACTAAGATTTACAGTTACATAAATAAAAAATGTAGGGCATTATATACCACATCAACATTTTTTTACCCAGTGAAAGTAATATTAAAATGGTACATTGAGGGTGGTGGTCAGTATCCAAAGAAAGAAAGATGTAATTTCATACATATAACCATGCAATTATTTATATAAGAATGCTACTAACTCCTTTGTGTTCCTTTGCATTTCCTCTGCTATTTTCTTTTTTTTTTTTTGGGGGGGGGATATAGTGAAAAAATTATTGAGACGGGGATCGAACTTTTCCCATGACTATCTAATATTAAAATGGTACATTGAGGGTGGTGGTCAGTATCCAAAGAAAGAAAGATGTAATTTCATACATATAACCATGCAATTATTTATATAAGAATGCTACTAACTCCTTTGTGTTCCTTTGCATTTCCTCTGCTATTTTCTTTTTTTTTTTTGGGGGGGGGGTTATAGTGAAAAAATTAATATGATGAGGATCCAACTTTTCCCATGACTATCTTATATAAATGTTACTAATGAATGATATTTCATGCACATACTCTCTTCTAACTTTACTAGATAAGCTATTGTAATGTTTGTGAACAGACATAAATAATATAGTATAGGAATACATTTATGATACAAAGTAAAATTTAAATAAACATAGCTATTTTACGTTATCTGAGTGTTGTTGGTATGAGCAGTATAAGGAATGCAGAAGCACACAGCATAATCATGATTCTTATCCACGTTTACCAGGCATGTCAGATTAAGAGCATTTATACACTTTTTATTAATACATACTCTCTCGTTGATTTTTCACATGCAAAATAATCAGTAAAGAAATAATTGTACTTCTGTAATTTTTTGCATGTAACAAATGTTTTTTATAGTATATAATCAAGTAAACAAATCACTGGGACAGCCAGATATAGTATATACAATGTGATGTGTGAAAGAGATGCATAGGTAGATGATAGATAAAACCCTTTTGTTAGATGACAATGAAATACAATATGTTAGAAAATGAGATACTAAAGTACAATTGTATAATACTTATCAAAGTTATTAATGATCAGGCTGTTTTAAATATAAAGAACATTGACACTTCAAATCAGAGGAGGTAAGAACACAGGGAGGGACTTAGTGAGAACAGAAAGTTTGCAGCAATAATTGATGCAGCAGTAAAAATTAAGTGTGTCACCCAACCTCATTATAGTGTGACAATCTTTGTGAGCAAAATCTACTACAAAAAAATGCAATACATTCTAGCAGAATTTAGGTTCAGAATGTACAATCCACTATATAAAGCACGATTATACATACAAACACACATATACGCATGCACACACACATATATCCATATAAATATTCAGTAAACGCTATTTTGCATGTATTTTTCATGGTGAAATATAGACTTAAAATGCATTGAAGTAGACAAGGAAATAAGTAATTAGAACTTTAAGGTCACAAACAAAACTATTCTAGGCAATACATCATAAAAATATGTTTAAAGACATCAGTATGACCAATGACTAAACACAGATCAGGACTATTTCTCCCTCAAATATGAATATCAATAATAAGGCTTGGTAGTAGATGGATCTCAGTTAATAACAATCTCCTAAATTAACCTTTATAAGATCTACTTTGCTTCCTCCATTTTTTATAGTAGCCAGAGGGATCTTTTGCTAATGAATATCTGTCCTGAAAACATAATGTTTTTTTTTTCTGTTTAACCAATTATCAATATATCAATGACTGAACTATTAGTTTTACACTGATTTTTCTAATAAACAAGATTATATCACTGATAATGACTAATGCTATGTTCTCTACATCTATATTCTTCCACTTGGTATACAAATCCTGACTCAGATTAAGCCCTCAACTAAATATTGTATTCAATTAGTCACATACTAAAAAAAAATAAATAAATAAATAAAAAACAGGCCTATAATTTCTCACAAGGAAAAACATTTTGAGATACATTATTTACTGGTAATAGAGAAATATGTAAGTAGCTAGATATAGCTAGCTATAGATATAGGCAGACAGGCAGGTAAGCAGGTAGATAGGTAGGTAGACAGAGACAGATAGTTAGGTGGATAAAGAGGTAGGTAGACAGATGATAGATAGATAGATAGATAGATAGATAGATAGATAGATAGATAGATAGATAGATAGATAGATAGATAGATAGATAGATGGATGAAAGCATGGATGGGTTGGGTGATGGATTGATGGATCGGTCAATCAATCAATGAAAGAAGGGTGGGTAGACATATGATTTACAGAAAAATTGATTGATTTTTCTACGTAGTGGAAAGTTATACAGTGACATTCTTATTTGTTACTTCTGTTTACATATAATTGCTATTATTTGTTACATGTACACAGTTACCTATTTTTAGACATATATTCAGTACACAGAAAAAAATTTGATGTGGCTAAAAATACTAAACAATTGTTCATATATTAGTTGAAAATTATATCCTTATGTCATGTTAAATACTATTGCCAGCTAGGTATCACAGTTTTAGACATAAAGGTACAATGGAGCCAATGCAGTAAGTATAAAATGCACAGTGGGTTACATATAATGAATACAAATTATAATAAATATAAAATTATGTTCAAAATCTAGCAGAATATACTTCTGTCATATCAGAAAAAGTAAAAAAAATTAATATACTTGTGTGAAGATGTGATTTAAGTTTTTATTTTTAAATATCTGTTACAACATGAAATAATGTAATAATAATTATCATATATACAGAGATGAATAAATTATTCACTTATTTTTAAACAAAACTGCCAATATTAATTTATAAGGTAAGATTGATATTTTTATTCTTTTATTTCTATCAATTTCTCATTATATCTTTTTTAGTGTACAGATAAAGCAAGAATGGTAATATCCTTAAAAAGTGAGAAATACTTTAAATTATGAATGTTTATCTTATAACTTTGCAGCATATTGATATATTAATTCATATTTTGACAGGTATGAGATACTATAGTTTCTGCAAAGCAGTGATTACTTGAATTTTTAAACTTAACATGTTAGAGCTTTTGCACTTTTTAATATACCTTTTTCTTTTCCTTAAGGTCTTTTGGGGCCAGCTGATGAATGTAGCAAGAAAAGACTAACTACTGTGTGTTGATTTATTTTCTGTAGTGATATAATGTATGTCTTTGTTATCGATATCAAATTGCACTCTAGTTTCTAATAGACACATATAGAAAAGACTCCATGTCAGCCCAGCTATATAGGGGTCCTGCTTTTTCAGTAAATGTAAAAATAATAAACAGACAATACAGTTATAATAATTAATATATGTGATTCAATTTTTCTTCAGTGACTTATATGAACAGCAGACATCTTTAAAAAGATCAGCTGGCACTGGGAATGATGAAGTGGTCTGGTGCCCATGGGTACTCTGGCTAGCATACTGGCAACATCATGTTAACATAGCAGCATTATTTGAAGGAAGAAGAAAGATAAAGATCCATGAATTGCTGAAGTGTAAGATGGTCTATAGAGAAGAATGCTGTCACTTTCATTTTTAAGTAGAGACTGCTTAAAAAGATACAGTATAGCTTTCTCTTAGCAGAGAAAATGTTTATTCTTAGTTTTAAATTGTTAAAAGATTTATTTACTATACTGTATTTTATTGTAGTTTTAAGGACTTTTTAAGATATTCATTTATATATTTATTTAGCTGTTTATTAATTAATTTATTTTTAAGTGAGGTGGTAGTGGGCTGCCCGCATCAGGTATAACCACTATAGTCCAACCAACTCCCCCATATTCCATACCCATAGGCCTTTCTGCTTTCTCCCCTTTGTCTTTACTCCTGCCCCATTCCCTCTATCACTTGGTGCTTCAATTCTGTATCAGCCATCAAGAGTTAGTATTTAGGTTTGTCTTTATTGGGCTACTAGTTACTTTATAGTCCTTATATTAGTGACTCCATCCATTCTTTGTAAAAAATATTTATTCTGAATATGAGGTATAACAAAAATATAGGATGCCTGTATATGTTCTCTATTCTGTTGATTGACAGTAGCTTAAGTAATTTTTAAAGTTCCATGGAGAAAGCTATACGCACGAGGAGTTAAAGAGCTGTTTAACATATCCTTGCTTTTCTAGCTCTGTCAGCAATTCATTTCACCTCTTCTCAATTTTGAAAACTAGTATAGTAAAATATGAGTCAAAACATAATTATTCCTAATATTCACAGGATTTTACTTTACTACAGAAAATTGAGTGTGGTTTAATCTGTTTTAAATACTTTTCTTTTACTACAGAACATTTTACTTGCATGTCTGACTACCTCATGGAAAGATTATGACATTAATTTTTATTAAATAACTGCATTCTTCTAAGTAAGAGTTAGATGAATTTTTTAAAATTACTTATATATTAGAAATCAGATGTTCTGCCTGTTAGTTCTAAAACACATGCTGAACTTATGGCACTTCTAGCAAAAGCTTAATTTTTTTAAAGAGTATCATTAATTTAATTAAGCTGGAATGTGATCAAATCATGTAGTATTCTATTACCCTTATACTTTAGATATGACCCCAAAACAGACACATGGACCATGGTAGCTCCATTAAGTATGCCAAGAGATGCTGTTGGAGTCTGTCTCCTTGGTGACCGATTGTATGCTGTAGGAGGCTATGATGGGCAGACATACCTCAACACTATGGAATCCTATGACCCACAAACTAATGAATGGACACAGGTAAGACTGGCAACAGCACAGTTTTTTTTAAATTTAGGAGATTTATTTATTTTCTTTGGAGAAGTGTAATATGCATGCAGGTGTGCATGTGTATGTATATGGGGTATATACTCTATGTAGAGTACATGCACACACATGTACATATATACACAGTGTATCTAAATCCATTTAGTCTTTACATAAACTGTTTCATTTAATCCATTAATGTTCATTTTGTAAGAAGTTCATTAAATCACTTGTTTTTATATACTTTTCTTTTGCATTCTTATTTGAATAAAATTGTATGTTAAAAGTGCTACTGTAACCAAAAACAAGAAACACATGTCTTTTGCAGCAACATGGATGGAACTGGAAAAGATCATGCTTAGTGAAATAAGCCAGAAAGTAATGGAAAAATACTAGATGGTTTCTCTCATAGCAGGAATATAATGGAACAGGCGAGAAAATAATGATAATGATGAAAAGTTATATACCAGAGACATATTGTGGGGTTGGGTGGGGAATGGGATCAAAAACAGTGGGAGAAGGGAAATGCACTGGACTATTATGATGGCACATGGGTGATTTGGTGATGGGAAACCAAAGGGGATTGCAACTGAGATGGGAAAATGTGTAAAAATAAACTATTACTAAAAAAAAAAAAAAAGTGCTACCATACCTAAGTGAGATTTTTACTTTATTATAAATCAGATCAAAAGAACAGAATCTTAATTAATTGAGCCAATAAAATAAAAGTTGAATATGTAGTTTCATAAAACGTAACTTTAGAATTTGGTTTTAACTATAGCTGGAGTAAAAAAATGGAAGGCTACCTTCTGCTTTCTGTTTTTACTTGACTATGTTTATTAGGTCCATTGTGGAAACTGCATAATAGTAAACTTCACAGCCATAAATAGAGAACAAAATAATTATGCTCAATTAAAAGAAAAATCAAAGACCTCTAGCACCTTGTTATATTAAACTTCTCACTTCTGAACAGCTTTGGCTAGGAAGATGGAGTGTAATCATTGGCTGATCTGCAGTGAGGTGTTATTCCTTGAAAACACATTGAAGTTAGAGATGCAGGATCATTTAAAATAAAACAGCCGTGATCCTGGTGTCATGCTAAAGCATGGCCTGGTGTTGGTATAACTTGGGGAAAGATGAAGACAGGTCAATTCAATTACAGTGGAAAGTACCTTATGCTCTATAGCTACTATATTCTTGCTTATAATGAAAGGAGATGATACATTCTCAGACGTGTGCCAATAATTCAATTTCTTCTTACTTTACTTCTCTTTTCAAAATTCGTCCACATTTCTATTATTTCCTCCTTTATCAGAAACCTAAAATTAAGATACTTATAAACAAGTATATAAACAACTAAGTAATAATAATAATAAAATAGTTCCAACAATGTGTGCAGTAAAATTCAAAAACCTTGTTTAGCTGAGGTAAAATAATAAACTCATCTCCTCTTATTCTGTTGTGAGTGTATGGCTCTCTTTCTCACCACAAAAAAACTCTGTGAACAATTTGAACAATGATGCAAATTTCTCTTACAAATGCTTGCCTTTTAAAATACATAAAGTCTTTTAAAAAAAGATTTATTTATTCATGCATTCAAGAACTAGGGTACAATCTATAGGTGTTGTGGATGAGAGGATTCACCAGCAACAGTGGGGGACACAACATTCAGATATACTGAAATAAGCTACTGAGGGGAGCAGTGAGCAGGTCAGGAGAAGTCTGCAATGCCATATTGGTCACCTCCCTGCTGGGGATCGAAATTCCGGAGCAGTAGCTGCCAATAGATTCATAGTGCTGCAGTTTAGCTAGTTGTGCCACCAGGGAGGGACCAAAGTAAATAAAGTCGTGATCATGCCAGTTCATTGTATGTGTATGTTCAAGCAGAGTATTTAGGTGACTCTACAGTACAAATACAAGACCAATTCCCTAGCGGCCAGGCTTTGGTAACTACATTATGAATACAAATCCTTCTTAAGGAAAAACTCTTTCGTGTCCAATGAAAATAGATGAAACTAGCTAATGAGAAAGAACAGAGTGGAGGAAAGAAGGTGAAAGATTTGAAGAACTAACTCTTGTGATATTCTGCAATAATTATGAGGCAAGCATCCCTTATTCAAGAAGCAACAAATATAAAAACAGCCATGAATTACTGCTTTTCACTTTATTGCACTAAAAATTTAGAGGACATATTTTAACTCCTTACTTTTCTGAGTCCCTTGTGTTTCCAAAGGGTACACTAGATCAATTGTTAATTTGCTGAGGAAATGTACTAGTCCAATAGTATATATATTTAAACGTGCCACTTATACAAATGAACATTAAGTAAAGAAAGTTTATGGGCATATAAATGATGTAATAAAATACCTTCATTACATATTTATAATAATGGGCCATTATGTTTATCAGTCCTCTAAAATTGAAATCAAAATAATATATGTAGTAATAATAGGTAAAAGCCTCCTAAAGACCATTTTTCCCATCTTCATTTCATTATATTCTTTTTGATCATATAATATCTTACAAAGAGCAAAGAAGTGTTTAAAATGTTTTATATTTTATAACAACTTTTTCTTATCATAATAATCATTAATTTAAAAGCTATTAAAGTAATTTAAGTTTTTGTGTCCATATCTTTTTCATATTATTTTCATTTTTATTACTTATTAGGGATCATGCTCAAGCCTACAATAAAATTCCTTTGTAAACTTCCAAGATTCCGGGCAACAGGATTAAAGATGTACATATTCGCTGGGCAAAACCTGTTACTTTCCCTACACTTAGTATATATGGAAAGAATAAATTGGTTATCCTGCTTGTTACTGGTACTTCTGAAAGACTAACTATTAGAATGGCAAACCATTTAAATAACCAAAAACTGTATTTGGAAAACTCTACAAATAGAGTTAGAGAGTAGATGGAGTTGTAAACAAAGAGACTAAATTAGTCATTGTCAGGCTAATGCCTTACACACTTTATTTTACAGAGAACACATGTTTACTTATATGTATGTGTAGTGTGTGTTTTAAATAAATCTGTCATAAAACATTTGGTTTATTTTTTGCATTTGATTGCAAAAATTTATATATTTATTAAAAAAAAAAACACAAAACCATTTTCCCAGCCTGACAAAATAACAATTTCACATGTTTATTGCCATGATGCATCCACCAGCAGAAGAAAGAATTATATAGCACCCCATTTATGGTCATATTTCAAAGACAAGCATTGTGTTGGCATGGGGTAGGAAGTATGGAAGTTTATTAAATAAATAGAGAATATTGGCAACTAATTTTACTGTATTGTGTGGTAGGTTAAGCTGATTACGCATAATCAACATTGAGAGTAAGTTCCAAAAGACCTGGTGAGATACATACTTCCTCAGTGGCCTTTATCTAATTAATTCTATGTGTAATCATTTACATTCCATTCTAAGAAGGAAGAGCAGAATAGATTGATTGATCGACCAATTGATAGATTTGGACTAAGGGCAACTGAAAACTTTCTTAAATATTTAGACTGCATTTATATGTAATACAGTAAATTATTAATATAGCATGATAAATTCTGTGGTAAGAGGAATTCCTTACACTATAAGAGAACATAAGTTTCTTGAGTGGAGAAACCTTACTTCAGGAAATCATATGTAGAATGAGGCCTGACAATTGAGTAATAGTCAATCAGATGAAAATAAGGGAAATGGTTTGTTTTTAGTAACAGAATTTATGAAAAGCTGCAAGAATAAGCCTGGCATATTTCACTGGTCAAGAAATAAGTGATAGACAATGAGTTAGGAGAGACAGACAGGATGTATATTATGTAGAACCAGAAATCATATTCTAAAAACCTGGAAAGATTTTCTAAAATCTTGACTTTATTGTAAAACTGAAGCGAGGGGCCTCTTTGGTGGTGTTAGAGCACAGCAATCCATGTACACTGATGCATGAAACTGATCTCCAGACAGGGAGCTGGCCCACATGGTGCAGCAGACCTTGCCTGTCTCACCTACTGCTCCCCTCAGCAGCGTATTACAGTAGAGCCACCTGTCATCCATCCTGTCTCTTGGGAATCCTCCCATTGCAACTATGGCCTCTACCCCAGTTCTTGTATGCATAAACAAAAATAAATAAATAAAATGTTTTTTAAAAATCTAAAGGAAGTTAATAAAGGGTATTTTTGTATCTGCAATTCATGCTTAATTAAAAATTTAAATTATAGACCACAGGGATCAGCAAATAACCCTGGGGGAAAATGGTACTTTTAATGCAAGTTATATCTTTAGTTATAAATATATCTAGTTATTTTCCTTTTTCTTTTTTTTTAATCAGATTGTATTGATTTACCAGTTGTTTAAAAAAACATATAATTAATATATGGAAGAAAAGCTTCCACCTCAACATGTATATGTGCTTTATGAAGAATTTTAGCAGAGAAAGGAAATAATACAACTAAAAAGGAGATAATAAAATGATTGCACTCGATAGAGTGTGAAATAGTTAAGAGAAAGGAAGATTGAATTCAGAGAACCCATCAGGAGGATGTTTTGCTAATGCATTGAAGGCAAAATTGTACTTTGAACTAAGTTGAAGACCAGAGGAAAGAGCTCATTTAAGGTGATTGGAAATATTTTAGAGACTTGACGATTATTCACATGTTAAGTTGTGTTAGGAAAAGCTAAGGGTCATTCATGTGCTCTAAAGTTTCTAGCTTAAGCAACTATGGAAGTGGCATATTATTTGAGTTACATAGGAAATAGGAGGAATAACACTGTTTGGGCAAATAATGCAGAGATTAATTTTTACAAAGTCATATACCAATATAGAGTAATAGATGTAAATAAAAGATAAAGCTATTCACTCTATAGTTGTCTAGAAACATGCAGAGTATTTCTCCCTAGTGAATGAATGCCAGATATTATATCCGGGAACTTAAAAAATATATTTATGCAAAACATATTCCATTTCTATTGAAAAAATTACAAATGGTAAATTTTTCCTTGATGCTCTCAAGTGAGACAGTAGTTAAAAATCTTTGGAAACTGGCCCTCCCTGGTGGCGCAGCAGGTTAAAGCACAGCACTAAGAAGCTTAAGCCACTTCCACATGAGTTCGATCACGCCTGCCCCGGAGGAGATCACATGGCGTGGCAGACCTCTCCGGACCGCCCGCTGCTCCCCTCAGCAGTGTACCTCACGATCTGCCTGTTCTGCTCCCCACTCTGTCCCTGGTGAATCCTCTCACCCTCCACATCTCTGGCCTTGTATCCCAGTTCTGTATGAATAAATAAATAAATAAATAAATCTTAAAAAAAAAAATCTTTGGAAACTAAAGAATGACATTGTGACTGTGTGCCTTCTGGGGTGGGATACATTTCAGTTTGTATACATTGATATTATGGGACTTAAATACTGTATCTTGACGCTTCATTCTCATCTCTCTTACATGAAGCCAAATATATGTGCAGAGAGTATGAATTTAAATTGGATGCTATATAAAAATTATCCTTAGCACACAGTAGGCTACCAATATAGTCCCATGGCCCTTTCTTTCTCTTATTTTAAGCAAAATCTATGAGCTAGAAATGATAGATTTTACTTTACCTTTTTAAAAAGAATATATTAAATAAAATAAATTAAAAAACATAGTACAAGATCCTTTTTTTTTTCTTCTGTTTTCCTCAAAAGGATGGTTGGTAGAGTAAGTACATTTAAAAGAAGTATTACATAACGGTGGCAGTTTTCACATTTAGATCACACACTTTACTCAACGAACTAATATATGGGATATGACGTTCTTTGATTCTATTTTATTTCTTACATTTTATTCACCTTCTTTTCAGTGTGAAATAATACCCTGTAATTCCAGCCTACCCCAATATTTTTAGGTGCATATATTATTCTTAGAAAAAAGTTACAGATATCAAAAAGCTCAAATTATTAAAATCCTGACTTACCTCCATGGAATAAGTTTTCATTACAAACTCTCTGAAATACTGTTTTCGGTATATTTTCAGCCAATTTCATATTCAATATTATTAAAAATCTCAGTTTTCATTTCACTGTCATAAGGTGGATTTTTTAATAAGTCTTATAGCAATTGTAATTATGGTCTATTTATGAGAAAACAGTGGAGTTACTTTATTGCTTGTATCTGTTTAGAATGAATGAATAACACATTGATTCAGTATAATATCTGGGGAAATATATTCAAAATGATTTCAATAAGTGCAATAACTATTCCATGCTGCTATCATTATGACATATCACCACAAATGTGTCCCTGCAAACTTAACAATATATCTCTGCTGGAACATATTTATAGTAGCTTTCTTTCCATAGCTATCATTAAATTGTTTATTGCTTTTTATTAAAAATTTCCTAAATCTAACCTTTAGATCATCAATATACAAATTATTGCTTCTTTTTAAATGGTGTTTCCATTATTTATATTTTACTAGACTACTTCTGATTAAACCTCTAAAACCACAAGTGCATTTATCTATGATTTTCACGATGTTTTAGTTTAAAATTTCTGTAGTTCTCTATACACAAATAGATTTTTTTTCTCAAATTTTGTTTCATCTTTCAACAGATGGCTTCACTAAACATTGGGAGAGCAGGTGCCTGTGTGGTAGTCATCAAGCAACCTTGACTTATTTTATTTGGAGAAATTTTATCTGGAATGGTTATTTTTATATCAGAGGGCAAGAATACAAACTTCCTGAGATGAAAACTCTTCAAGAACAAGGATTTCTGCAGATTTACCTACTGATGTCAAACGTGGTAGAAGAGCAAACAGAATTAAAAGTGCTATGAGGACAATACCTGGCGTGTATTAGTTCAGGAGTGGTTACTGGTAATTTGCTTTGCATTGTAGCATACAACAGAGTTACCAAAGGCTTGTTTTACTGTAGCAATTAAGAGGAGGGACTGATACTCATGGCATGGATAATTTCCTGACTACAATTTGTTCACTTGTTTCATAATATGTGGCAATATTCATGAATTTGTCCTAAGAATAGAAGGCCTGCTATTTCATCTGACAGATTCTGATTGGTTTATTGTTTTACTAATCAGAGGTGGTCATTTGAGGAGGCAGAAGGATGTTTTATTAAAACAACTGGTTTTTCCTCATTTTCCTAAACTACAAGGACAAATAGAGAAACAGATTCTTGCTTGTTTTTTGTGTTTTTTTTGTTTGTTTGTTTTTACATTCAGAAAACAATTGTCCTGCTAATTGAAGCTGCATATATCATCAGAGAGGATGAGTGGATTTTATTGCAACTGAATTAACAATCCAAAACTGGCTAAAACAAAGGATTGTTTTCATTAGCCTTGCCACATTGTTTTGCTTTTTGAACACACTGAGCCAAAGAATAAGTACAATTATAGGCTTTTGCCTTATGTTGAGTTCAGTGTAAGCATGAAAGCTACTTATGCTGTATGTCATATATGTATATATATATATCCACTGCATGTTGAAGTCCTTTAGAATTTTGCTCATTAAAAAAATTACTTAGAAATTTGTAAAAGAAATATATGATCCCTTCAGTTGAAATATTAATGATCATTGTTAGAAGCTGGCAAATTTTAGATTCTCATTCCTCACTTTTCAAACTTGTTACATGGATATGCACATTATTTTATGCCAAATATTTGTAATTGTTTAAAGAATAAATTGGAATTGTTACAATGTCCTTAATAGATACATGTAAATTTTAATTACAATGAATGATAGAAAATTTGCTTTATTCAGTGTCTCTCTCTTTAATAAACTTTAAAATAGGCATCCTTTCTTGTTTGACATTCTAGAATTCAAGGCAATTCTATTGCCCTGAAAACATGTTTGTTTCCTCCTAACATTATGCTGAGAAAATGCAGTCTATAGTTACTGTTTTCTTTCCTATTCAATCACTGGAGACATAGCATTACTTCCTGAGTATACACATCACATAATGAGAATCCTGAGAACTGTGTGGATACTAGGAAAGATGAGAAATTACCTTCTCCTGAGTCAGTGTAAACCATGGAAATATGTTTCGCTGGGTGATGAAAAATATTTGGATTATAATAACCAAGGAAAACACTGATAAATACTTTATGTCCAGGAAATCTGAGAGCAACTGCTATTTCCTAATATGTGCATCTGTTCAAATTTTTTAATCACATTTATTAACAGAAAAATTATATTATAATATGCTAAAGAAGAATTTAATGATATTCTTAAAAATCATGCAGCCTAACAGCAGGCTTCCTGGTGGTGTATGGGTTAAATCTCAGCCAGCGTTATCATGCAGTGGCCTGAGTTCCTTCCTGGCCAGGGAGCTGACCCACATATGTGGCAGCAGACCCCTCCATTCTCTCTGCTGCTCCCCTCAGCAGTGTACTCTGGTAGAGCTACCTGTTCTGTTCCCCACTCTGTCTCTGATTAATCCTTTCATCCCTGCACCTGTAGCCTATACCTCCAGCTCTTCTATGCTTAAACAAATAAATAATAGGAGCTATAAGAATTCGTAAATAATTTATATGTTTAATATAAAATATGAAAATGCGTATTAACTGTTTCTAAAAGTAAAGATCAGTAGTGTTAAATATATTCAACTTTTTTTTGGCCCTCCGTGGTGGCGCAGCGGGTTAAAGCACAGCACTGAGAGTCTAAAGCCGCTTCCGCATGAGTTCGATTCCCGCCTGCCCTGGAGGTGACCACATGGCATGGCAGACCTCTCCTGACCCGCCCGCTGCTCCCCTCAGCAGTGTACTTCGTTGATCTGTCTGTTCTGTTCCCCACTCTGTCTCTGGTGAAGCCTCTCACCACCCTTGAGCCTCTGGCCTCTACCCCAGTTCTGTATGCATAAATAAATAAATCTTTATGAAAAAAAAATATATATATATATTCAACTTTTTTAATGTACAAATAGTTCCTCCAATATTTGGATGCATAAATAATGAGAATAGGCAACATATTTTGAAACTAAGAACATAGAAAACAATAAAGTACTAATGTGCCTATGGTATCATAGAGTGTTGAATGAGTCATATTTAACCCTGGTTAAACTAACAACAATTTACAAATAAGCAGTTTTACCCAGAGAGGCAGTTTTGCTAAAAAAAATTGTTACATTAAACTCACTGCCCTCCATATGTACATCATGTTAGTCTACTAGTGCTTAAATTTCACATAGTGTGTACATAAGATCAATGTATCATGTGTGGACACTGAAGAAAAGTTTGGACAATTAATCTTAAACCTATTTGAGGCATGAAGAAAAAACATCATTGTGCCATTAACTGAGGTTAAAATTGTCCACCAAGCTCAATGCTAAATAAGTTCCAGGACTTGTCATGACTCTAATCTATCATTCTTTAAACTTGTCTGTGTCAAGTGATAATTGCTAAGAACCCTACTCAGATGTGAAATTCTGCTAAATATAGAGAACTCACACTTGGCTTTTTAATTAATAATGAATACCTTGATATAGCTGTAGAGAAAATAGCACTGATGAGGTTAATGTTTTCATGTTATTGTTTAGGTTTCACTATCATTGTCATCATTATCATCATCATCATCATCATTATTACATCACTATTCCTGTAGTGTATAATCAATTCCAAACATCAAAACATAGTGTTACTGATCCTTTTAAGTTGCAACTCAAAAACAAATAACTAATCATATGATTAAAATGAAATCAAAGAAATGACATTTGTGAGTTTCTCCCAGATTCTAGATACTAAATAAAAGGAGCACTAATACAATCCTCTGAAATATACTCGTTTTCTAGAAAGAGTCTAAGGAATTTAATTATTAATTATATCACGTATAGTCTTAGATTCTATTTTGAAAATAAACATTAATAATGAAATAAAACTTTTGATAAAACAACTAAAATTAACATTTAAATACAGCCTGTAATATATTAAAATAACTAGTTTTATATTTCTAGATTGAATGTTTCTATTAAAAAATGAGATTTTACAGCTTTGGAAATTCCTCTGAACATATCCATTTTCATTCATAAATTATGTTAATAGCAGTTTTACTATTTTAGAAGAAATGAAAGTCATAGTACACACAAAAGAAATGAAAATTGAAATTAATCTTTTCAGCAATTTCATTAATACAAAGATGTAATGGACTTTTTCTAATAATTATCTCCCTATTATCCTGTAAGGAAGTTTCAAAACTGAATGCTGTTTCATCTTCTGGACTTCTGTAGTTTCATTTGTAAAAAGATTTTGAAACTACGTACATTTTTCATAGTGTTTTGGCCTGAATTTATAAATACACATTGCTTACAAAAAGTAAATATTTTATAAATAAAATTCATCTTTTTAAGATTACTTTATAGAAATTTGGGAACTTAAATTTTATTGACATTTAAATTTCTTATGGATGAACATTAGCAAAGCTAATAAACAAGTAGATATATTCTGAAGACGTGAAAAACACCTGTTAAATGAGATCACTATTTTATTTTATTAGCTTATTATTTATTTTTATAAATAGATATGGAAGTCCACAAGTAGTGGGGTAAATTCATTAATTCACCATGGCATCACAATTCAATACTGCTGGAAAAAATAACACCCAAGAGGCTATGTAAATGACATCTTACTTTAAATGTGATATCTGCATCCTTAAAAATTTGTTAAAAGAATGCATTTTCCCTGATGGCATGTAGATATTTTCTTTTTTTACCTCCTTAAATATATGTGGCCTTTTACACTATTCAATACATGTCTAATGATAGTGAAACTAATAGTATGCATTATGTGAATAATTGAATTGGGAAATTTAATTAAAATATAATTTGCATTCATATATGTTAATAATTAACAAATAAGATAATTTGTAATGAATTTGTATTGTCTCTAATTGAGACATTTTTTCCACAAACTGTTGAATAAACTCATGTACTATTGAGTACATATGATATGATGCTCAGTGTAGGGAACATTTCAAGATGTTGCAAAGACAGAAAGAATTCTCAACCTTTTACATAACTAAGCAGATATAATATACTGCACACATACTTTTAGATAACAGTGCACTGAACAAAATAACTTGCTTTCCTTATATGTTATTTTGCTTAAAGTCACAGATCAATAACATGAAGAGAATTTACTGTATATTTTCTGAACAAGCAACTTGACTAACACCTAAGTGAACATATACTTCCAAAATATTAACAATGATGCAAACCAATGGTACTATAAAATAGTTATTTTTAAAAATGCTATTTACAAATTTCTTCAAAGTGGCATGGTCCATTCCATGTCCATGAAAAAAAAATGCTAATTTATCTGGATACTTATGTTTTTTCAAATGTTCAGAATTTCATCTCTCTCCTCAATTTCACTACCAGATATAAGTGATGTGAAATAATTTGCTGCTACAAATGGTATGTTTTAATATTAGTTGTATAGGAAATGCACGCAGGGAATTTATTTTTAATTTAAATCTTCCCCAAAGAAAATAATATTAAAACATCAGTTAAAAAATTAAGAGGGGCCCTCCCTGGTGGTGCAGTGGGTTAAAGCACTGCACTGGGAAGCCAAAGCCACTTCCTCATGAGTTCGATTCCCGCCTGCCCCGGAGGTGACCACATGGCGCGGCAGACCTCTCCTGACCCGCCCGCTGCTCCCCTCAGCAGTGTACTTCGTCAATCTGCCTGTTCTGTTCCCCACTCTGTCTCTGGTGAAGCCTCTCGCCACCCCTGAGCCTCTGGCCTGTACCCCAGTTCTGTGTGCACAAATAATCTTAAAAAAAAAAAAATTAAGAGGATTCCTAGAGGACTCTAGGACACAGACCATGAAGTGTCCACATTAGGAAGAATAGTTAAGTTGGGTGTCCAAGTGCTGTCTCAATTGATTTTTACTCTGATCTCATCAAATTGCATTTGCAAAAGTAACCATGGATACTAAAAGCATGGCTACTGAATTGAGCTAGCAAAGTAATATCAAAGAAAACAGTGAAAGGAGAACTAAAGTGGTCGCAGAACCTAGAAGGTGTCTTATTTTGACATATATAATAATGCAACTGCACTTCCTTATATTTTGGGGCATCAACAACACCTGTCTATCAGGAACAGTCACATTACCCAGTCAACAAAATGTTCATGTTTTCACCACTAGTCTAATTTTCTATGTGTCTTTTGTTATCAAGTGGTTTTGCTTATGTAAGTACCTTTCTTTAACAGGCATATCACATTCCTAAACATAAATTCACAACTCAAATTCATAGTAGTTATAATACATTTTAATGACTGTAGTTTGTAATAATTCTACTCTTTGTATATTATGCTAATAATTAAATTTAAAAAGTTATTCATTATGCATACAAGAGCAGTGGTGTAGGCTAGAATGCAGAGGAGGGTATGTGGGATGAGAGAATTCACCAGAGACAGAGTAGGAAGAAGAGCAGGACTGACTGAAATACAGTGCTCAGAGGAGCAGCAGGTGAGCCAGGGTTAGCTCCCTGGCTGGGGATAGACCCCTTGCTGCAGTGGCTACTGATAGCATCATAGTGCTGAGACTTAATCCACTGTAACAGGAAAGCCCTACATTACTAACTTAAATAGAACATTGACATAAACAAATTAATTTAAATAGAACATTGACATAAAAAAAATTGACATAAAAAATTCAATTGCTGTTAACTTGAAATTGTGTAAATTTATAGAAATCATAGATCCATACTAAAGTGAATAAATGTCTGACATTTATAAGATAAAGATGAAGCAAACATAGTTATAATACAACATATTCATCGGTCAGATTTTCACTAAAAATGTTCAATAATGTCAGGAATCCAGACTGGTATTGAAGGAATAATTTAAAGCAACCAATGGTTCTGTACATCCAAAAAAGTAAAAAGAAACTCACAAGCAAATACTCCCTGAACATGTGCTATGACAGATTTAAGTGTCAGACATAAAATAAATTGATGAGGCAACATCAAATCCCTTAGGAGGAGAAAGAAGGATTTACCAAGGAGACTCGTACTTACACAGGTATAAAAGTATGGAGATGAGACCTGAGGAATGTTTGGAATAAGAATTCAAAGCAATTACAATATAATCCTTCTGTAACCACCTTCTACTCATCCCCACAAAAAACCAAAATCACTGCTCAATCTTGATAGTTAGGAAAGTATGTCTGATCGATCCTTTCCTTGCAGACCCAGAAATAAAACCCAAACCATTTTTCTGATATGATACATTCTACAAAATGTATGCCATTTAATCTCTGTGAATTCTTATGTCAACAGTAAGTAGTTGTGATGTGGAAACTTTTAGGGGTACTTTCTTTTGTTAAAGCCACCAGACAAGGAAACAGTACACCTTTTTTTATTAATCTAATTTTCTGTCTTCAGTACTACATAGTATGGGTAAAATGAAAGTTGTTTTGTGTTTTGATTTAGGAATCCAAATTCAGGATTACTAGAGAAACTCAGATTTTCTAGCTCACTATAGGAGTTTTGTCATTATTGCTATCATTGTATTGCTATTATTGTGATGTATTTCCATCCTTTCCTTCCTATTCTAACACAAACTTGCGTTCTTACACAAGTCTTGTAAAACTGGTACACTCTTTTATCAATAAATTGAGTTTGTAACCTTTAATATGATTTAATAAGTGCCTGGAACAACGTAAGTGCATATAATAAAGGATAGGCATCACCTGTATTCTCCATTCAATAATTTACTCCTTTTATAAATGTTTCAGCCATTGAAGGCTACTGTGTCAAATTATCTATCTTGCTTTTAAAATGTACTTTTAACATGGCAACATTATAAAATTACTGAGGTTCCAGGTGTGTAACATAATTTGAGTTCTGAGACATTGCTGTTTGAATATCATAATTGTATAGTGCTCTCTCTTTTCGTTAAGAGTTATTTGCCCTCCAGAAATACAGGCCTCCATAACTGATTGGAAAAGGTATTCAATTCCCCCTTGTAGCAGAGTCATGGCTTATCTTCAATTGGCAGTAGGTACCATTAAAGTGGCTTCCTTTTTGTTGTTGGCCCTGTATTATTTTTTACTTGGCAATAAGAGAAGAAAGGAAGCACTCATTAAGTTGTGTACTTGATAAACTTTATAAAGCGTTTTTCAAAGGCAAATGAAAAAGAAACATAATTGAGAAATAAATAAACTAACAGACTTAAAACAAATTGAACATTGCCTGGAAATCATGAAGATAACAAAAAATACTGTTTACTTATGAAACATGAATCATGTACTTTTTTGTTTTGTCAAGGTTGTTTTGGGGGAAATGACATTTTTTAAAGAATAATTGTAGTGATTAACTTCAAGTTTTATTTCCCTATTTGCAAAGATATGAGGAAATGATTAAATCAACAAACTATTGCCCCAGTAAAACTTCTCCCTCCATGACTTATCACTACTAGCACAAATAAAGAGATGCTCTAGGAAATAACACACATTTAATACCATCTTCTTTGTCTCCCAACCTGCATCAGCCTCATTCTTCTCCAACCCTCTTCTCTCTGCTCTTTGAAAATAATACTGCACTTTTTATAGAAAAAAATAGTTTACCATTAATTCCATTTCAGTTATGCAGGAACTGCCACTTATATATTAAACTTTGTATTAGGTAAAGATAAGATGATCATTGGTAGATATGTTTCATAGCTGAACCTATCATTATATATTCATACCATAAACTTGGATGATTTGACTATCAAGCTTTAGGCATAGAGGTAGTCAATTATCTATGTCTACAATTTTTAAATCTGTGACTTCAAACTCCAATGGAAAACAAACTTTATACTGTTAGTCCTGTGATGGCTATGTGGGCATTAAGCATAAGTATACATTCTTTTTTGTCATTCCTTAAACTATATATGTGTGTGTGCATATGTATACATACACATACATACATACATACATACATATACATACACATGCATACTATATACATAAAATAATTATTTGCATATTGTTTCTATTTTATCGGTTATTACAAGTAATGAGAAATGAGTTCAAGTAAATGGAAAGATGTGAGATATATTTATATGCTATATCATTTTACACAAAGGACTTGAGCATCTTCAGATTTTGGTATTTTATGGGGTCCTGGAACTGACTAAAGGAATACTAACCTCACAAAGATGTGTGGCACTCTTCTGATATCTGTCTGTTAGAATATATTTGATCTAGGAAATGTAACTCCAAAGTTGCTAAAGTAGGTTATTGGTTACCAATAAAAATTGGTAACCAAATTATTTCATGTTTATTTAGCATTCCCAGGTTCTCTAGATAAAGCCTTCTTTACACATTTAGTTATAAATGAAAATAATGATTACACATACACACATCACATACACATGTTGCATAAATAGTCTCAACTTTTCTATAATAATTATCTCAAAAATTTTTGCAATCTATTGCAGATGAATGCTTTTGTAAACTAAAATATGTCAAAATCAGTTGCTCTAAAAGTTTTCAAGTGTTTCTTTTCTATCCCCATGTTTGTTGAAATCTACTAAAAGTCCTTATATTACACTGATCTCAGTATCTTTTCTCAATGAAATGTCACTGCATTTATTGAGAGTACGTTTTACTGGATGGACTAAAATCAAACTGTTTTAAGTAAGAAACAACAAAAGTACCATGTATTTCATAGCAGATCTGAAGGCTTGCATAAGCAGGGCTAGCTGGCAACCCTGTTTAGAACTTAAATACTCAACTCCCGCTGTAATACTGCTGACATACTTAGACTCTACTTTTTTAGCTATGGGACATGTGGGGTCTTTATCACTTGTCACATAAAGGCAGCAGGAATCAAGATAGGGCATTTAAAAAAGCAAATCTCTTCTGTCAACTATTAACTGAAGAAATTCCAAGCAGTTAACATATAGACATATTTTTATCTTATTAGCCAAAATTTAGCTATATGACCACACCTATAATAAATACATTAGTGTGTTTGAAATAAAATCTTTATACTGTGGTTAATTCAAAAAATAGAAGAAGAAACTGCATGACATTCTGGCTACATCATTGCATAGATATAATTCCATATATTTATAAAGAGCTTCCAGTAAGTATGCATTTGAGTGATTACTTTAAAAATATCTTTCTAGGCCCTCCCTGGTGGCGCAGCGGGTTGAAGCACAGCGCTGAGAATCTAAAGCCGCTTCCGCATGAGTTCGATTCCCGCCTGCCCCGGAGGTGACCACATGGCGTGGCAGACCTCTCCTGACCCGCCTGCTGCTCCCCTCAGCAGTGTACTTCGTCGATCTGCCTGTTCTGCTCCCCACTCTGTCTCTGGTGAATCCTCTCACCCTCCGCGTCTCTGGCCTGTACCCCAGTTCTGTATGTACAAATAAATAAATCTTTAAAAAAAAAAATCTTTCTAAAGTTTATTTGCCCTTCAAAACTTTTTAAGTAGAAAACTTATTTTTCAAAATTGAAATTGCTGAAGCTCATTTTCTGTTCATACTCTGTCTATTCTAAGAAATGAAATGTAGATTTAATTTTAATAGAGTTCAGTGGCTCTTTCTATTAGATATGAGTGATAAAGTTCATTCTACTGCCTTATGACTTTGACATCACTGGACAATCATTCCCTCAATGGTGTGATTTATCACAGAGACAAAAGGAGATGTAGTATTATCATTTTAACTTGACAAAAGCCTGTGACTTCTGGAATAGATTAACTAATGCCAAGGCAAAGTTCATTTTCAATTCTGATGTTTCCAGATGAACTTCCATAACATATGACCTCTGAAGAACTAATACAGATAGTGCTTTAGCACAACTTGAGGGCAGTTTTCCTCAATTAAATTTATGAAGTTGCCATTGCATAAAGCCATTATCAATACAAATTATCAATACAAATGACCACAGTGAAATAGATATGAAAATTAAAATTATCAGAGAGATTAAAACATTTCAATAATTTTGATAAGTCACACAGTCATTTCAATTTCCCTCATAACATTTTTATTTCTCTCTGTGCCCAAAAAGAGTAGTTAAAAAAAATTGAAGGGAAGAATGATTATTTCAATTAGGTTATATTAGAAGATAGTATGCATGCTACATTTATGAAGACTGGACATATAAATACATATACATGTGCTGAAAGAAATTAATTGTATAACATATTTGTTTTTATTTAATTGGTATTAATGCTTTAATTATGTATTTTTTCATATGTGGGATTAAGATCTAACATTTGGAGCTAAGACAGAAGTGATACAATGCTCTAGGTAAGAAGTGGCTATATCTACATGAGTTTAGTGGCAGCTGAGATGAACATATGTGACTGGGTTGGGGGTTTGCATTATTTTTGGAATATACAGAAAGAGCTTTGGAGCATACATCAATTAATTTTATACACAGGGAGAGGTAAAAAAAAAATGATCCCTGACTTTCTCAGCTGGTAAAACTGAATGCACATTAGTTTCAGTCATTGAGACAGGGAAAACCAGAAGAAGACATATTCTGAAATCCGTATTGTACACCATTTCAGAATGTATGAGACAAAGAGGATTATTATGCCAAACAACTGCAAAACAATGTTACCTCATCGACCATCTTAACAAAAGATAGCTATACTGTTTCTACTTGGATGACCACATGATAATATTCCCCTGACTATATAAACAAAGAATAGTCTTTAAATATAGGTGGTATATTGGTATCTTATTTTATGTTCAAATAATATCTGCCTCATTGTGATTGACAGCTAACATTTTGAAAATGAAGTTCTAAAAGACTTACTATACCTGTTCAGAATGTATCGGCATTCCTTAATGAAAAATATATTACACATAGACTATTAGAGAATTTATTGATTCCACATATTTACTTCTTATTCATCATGTACATTAGGTAGCAAAATTTAACTTACCTCTGTAATTATTTGGTGTTCCTAAGTGACAGTACTGACATTTCGCAAATGATAGGGTTATTTTTGTTGTTCACAGGGCTCCCATCAGACCATTCAGCTAATGAGGTAATGCCTGGTGCCCCCTACATTGTTTATGCTAACAAGATGACTGAGGATAGGGGTTGGGTCAAGAAAGCTAATCATGAGGGTCAGATTCAGGAGGGAAGATCAAGGGGAACTTAGTTCAATCACTTGGTCGATGATTCAGTCAATCATTCTTACTTAATAAAAAGTCTGAATAATATAGTTTGATTGAGTTTTCTTAGTTAGCAATACTCTATGCATTGCCTTACAGAGATGTGTCAAACATGTGATATATCTCTGAGAATGATGAAAACCTTCTATTTAGCTCCTTCTCACACATTTCTCAGGATTTGCTCCATTTAGTTGCTTTTGTGATTTGTATACTTAAGTAGTAGGTATACTTAAATAATAAGTATAGACATTCAAGTGAGTACACATCCCTGAATCCTGTGAGCCCTTCTAGCAAAATAGCCCAACTGAAAAGTTAGTGGATTTTCCCAAATTTATAGCCAAGTGATCATGACTAAAGGTATGATGAGGATCTCCAAATACATTCTAGAAGCCTTTACACATATATATGAGTACTATGTATGTGCCATATATAAGTTTATGTCCTTACAAGTTAATTTTGTTGATTTCACATCAGCCATAGATGATTAAATGTTTTTTTGTCTTTTTTTTTTTTAGTTAACACTAATTGGATACTAACTATGGACAACAAGATCCTCTAAGATATATTACATAATATGTTGTCAGAAATAATTTTATATGGACCTACTTGCAAGCTAAAAATTTATTTTACAAGGTTTCATGCATATATTGACAGAAGACAAACTTCTCGTTCAAAGAAAGAGACCATACACTATTTATACCATAAACACCGCCAACATAGCATTTAAAACCACAATCCTCAATGACTAACACAGTGTCTTCATTCCCTCACTACAATTAACAGAATACACAGACTAAGCATATTGGAAAAATCATACACTTATTTCTCACAGCTCTGGAGGTTGAGAGGTCTGTGATCAAAGAAGGTGACAGCAGATCCATTGTCTAATGAGCACCTGCTTCAGGCTGGGATTGGACAGGGCAGGATGGGAAGAAAGGGATGAGGTAGGACAGGATGGGATGGAATAGTTAAGCAGAAAAAGGGAGGGATCTGCAAGGTTAAGTTTATAAGGTAAATACTTCCTGTCCTAAAGTTGCCAACCTCATGATCTAATCACCACTATATACCATCACTTTGGTATTAGGATTTCAATTTATGAATACCAGGGACAGAAACATTCATTCCACAGAATCATTCATTCCACTGTAAGAGTGTGGTATTAATTTGTCATGCAGTAGGTTCACATACAGTAAAGGAACTCCAAAATTAGTGATATATAGCCATTTACTACTTACACAGGGAAGTTGCTACATCTAACCATCCTGTTTAAAAAAAAAAAAAACTTTATTTTTAATCTGGAATGCCAACGAATCTTCTCTCAATTCAGGGGCAGGTGTGCCTAACTTTATTATTATTCTAGAATGTAATCAAATCTTACAGAATCAAGTCGTCCAGAATAGGAGGGGACATTTTACTATCCTGTAATGTGTATAAAGAGTGACGTTTGTCTTTGTCATAGCTTGAATTTCTTTCATGTGAAGTCCTAAAACATGCAAAAAATGGGGAAATCCAAGGAGAATCATATCTCAACAATATGTTTATGGTATAATCAATTATTAAGGAATGTTTAAATTATAAGCTTAATGACTTCTTGGGATGATTTTCCACTTTTGGAGGTGGTTTCTTAATTTCCTATATTATTTAATTCATTTATTCTATCACTCACTGTAAACATTTTTAAGCTACAGTTATATAATGATTTACATTGTAATTCAGGATCACTTCATGCAAATCAAAAATCTAGTGGTGAAACCAATATAAAATCACATAATAGAACACTGCAACTATAAAATCTTATCTGTAAAATTTCACAGTGGTACTGATGAGAGACTTGTTCTCAGAAGCATTAATTAATCAATGAAGAATGACCATCATTCTTCATTTCAACTGGATAGTATGAATAGCATTATAACTTTGTGGGTGAATATAGTAAGGTGTAGATTGAAGCTATACTTCTGAAACTTGTAACTAATGTCAAATCAATGAAATTTGATTTTATAAGAAAGCATAATTATAATTTATCCAGTAGAACAAGGAAAAGAACACAGTCCAAGTAGAGAGTGTTGCATACAATGTCCCAATAGTAGAATGTTCAGAAAGAATATAGTGAGAAAATGCTGTGGTGATAGGGATTTCTCAGGCCTTTTATGGCCAATTACCCTTATTTAACTTAAAAAAAATGGCAACGTGGTTTTTATAGGAGAAGGTAAATTAATAGATTCTTAAAATATGTCTAATGACCTTTTTTGCTCAAAACAGAAAAAGACCTGTCAACAATATAAATGTATCTCTCAAAATGAATTCAAGCAAAGCATAGGCACAGTAAGGTAAAAGGCAAGGGACAGACTTCATATGTACCAATATTTCATGACCTTTGATGTCACATATACATTATGATAGGCAGACTTCTAAGAAGGACACAAGATGCCTGATCACTACTTAGGAGCCCTTTTGAGAACTGGAATAATTTCTGAATATGATGGGATATGACTCTCCAGTTAGGTTATCAATCAGTTCACTGTACATTAATCTAAAGGGAGAGTTAACTAGGTGGGGACCATGTGTTCCATTTAAAGGATTTGCAACCTACTGAACTCTGGGAAGTACAAGAAATAACCTAAGGGGTCACTCAGCAAGTTCTCTAACAGTACCATCTAGTAGTTGAGAAAAAGCCTATGTGAGAGAGAGAGAGAGAGAGAGAGAGAGAGAGAGAGAGAGAGAGCTGAATTTTTCCAATAACATTCAAGTTCCAGAGAAGCACCTTTGTTTCAGCTGATTGCTTTATTTTAGGCTGGTGAGAACTGAGAATTGGAGTAAGTAATCAAAGTTCTCTTAAATGCAACTGATGAGTCATGTGTCACAAAATTGGCACAATTGTTCCTGTGTCCAGAACTGCTTATAGTTTAGGTAATTTAGGATAAAATTTTAGTAAAAGATCTGATGAAGGTTTGTGATGACTAAACTAAAAAGTGGTCTGAAACAATATCTGCTTATGCATAATTAATATAAACTTAGCAGATCTTGAAATTAAGTTACCGATTTTGAGGAAACAATTTTGAGAGTAAAAGTAAAGTTGCTTTGAAGATACTAAAACACAAAGTTTTTGTTAGGAGTTGATATGGTTATCATGTCAGAGGATAAATTAAAGTCTTTGTTTTATCCTTTCCAGGTTAACTCCATGTCAGTACAATGCTCAATTAAATGATTTAGAAGTATAAGATAAGTGAATTAATCAGGCTTTTCATGACACTAGCCTCTGTGGCAATCACCTGTAGTAGTGTTAACACTGACGGCACTTAGGAGCATGGGAGGAACATGTGTGTACGCATGTGTAACTGGGCACACCTGAACCCAGAGCCCAGGGCTCAAAGGGCTGATCACTCAGAGACGGTAGGTGGCTATGGGAGGGCAGCTGCATGAATGGAGAAAAGAGGAGACCACAAGAGAAAGCCAGAGAATAACCCCAAAGGTTTGCCAGGGGCTGGGAGGCATGCCCACCATTTGCTGGTTATAATATTTTAAAACATTGCAAAATCATGATGGTTAGTAATCAAATGTCTTAGCCTAGTCTAGCAATCATATCCTTTATATACATAATATAAATTTTAACAAGTCTCCATAGACATTTTCTAACTTTTTAAATATCAAAATAAGTTCTAAGTGCTGAATATAGTCATTAAACGCCATCCTGTATCATCATGACATACAAGAACATGTTTAACTACATGATATTTATGTATGAATATATGGGTACTGCATGCTTATACTTAACAAGATGTCAACATTACTAGTAAAAAAGTTCTCTAGTGATTTTTATATATGTTTTTCAGGTGAGTAATCCATGGTCCCTAAACCTGCATTTATATATGTATACATATGTATGTTCATAAATATAAATGTATATGCATGTGCACATAAGCCATATTACTTTACTATTTAAAACATGCATAAGTGCATTTATATATACTACACAAATATATAACCTTAGAAATGTTAGTATAGCTCTATAGCTCTTTATCTACCTATCCATCCATCCATCCATCCATCCATCCATCCATCCATCCATCCATTCCTGTAACTACATTCTCTTCTACCTGTCCAGCAGTCCATGTAAACAGTGTACTTACATTTTTAACATACAAGGAAATTACTGATATCATTAAAGGAAATATTTTTATTTAAAATATTTTTGTTAGAAATCTCCTTAAAAATTGTCTAAGGAAAGCATTTATCTCCACCTGTATTACTGCTCTCATTACAACTTTTAATAAGAAATCAAGAAAAAGGTAAGCAAACATAGAACAGAAAAAAGAAGCATTACTTAATTTGTCAATGTACAAATATTTTTACTAGAGTAAATTGCTTGCAAAATAGTTGTACAATATTGTCTTTTATCAGAATAAGGTGAAAATTTGACTGACAAACAATATAGACTTAATTTTTTAAGTGAATTGGATTTTCTGCGTGCTTGAAGTTTTATCTGTGTAAGATCAATGACTTTCCAGATGGAAACAGTTGCATTAGGGATCCTGCCTCTCTTTTACAATCCATTATAAAGCCTAACAGAGTAGCCAGTCAATGTCAATTTGTGTACATTTCCAGTTAGGTCCACCCTGACCAAAAAGAAAAAAAAAAAAAATGGCTGGGAACTAGGAGCCAAAACCTGAATTTTAAATTATGTTTCAGAAGAAAAGAAGCAGATAGTTGCCTGGTGCCTGTTACTAGCTGTCCTATGGGTAGTAAGCCTTTAGGTTGGAAGACTTTAACAAACCAGTTATTAAATTTTGTTGTGGATTTCTGTAGAAACAGAAAAAGCATTCCTCACATAGGAATCAATCTGCCAATTACAGTAATTCTGGATAAATTGGTTGAGATTAGAAAGGAAGAAATTCATATCAGTTTGTTAAAGTAAGTATGACAAAATAGTTCAGGGAGAAGCATATTATCTCATCCATCTTTATTTTTTCTGATGAGAAATTAAACTATTGAATCTATTTTAGTACTAAAATAATGTGTGTGTGTGTGAGAGAGAGAGATTTTAAGCAGCTGATTTTAAGAAATACAATTACGGTGACTGGCAAATGTGAATGTGTATGGCAAGCCAGCAGTCTTGAAATTCATGTAATAATTGACATTGTAGTCTTAGTTCAAATTCATAGAGGGTAATGCAAAAATCTGGAAACTCGGGTGGAATTTCTATGTTAGAGTCATGAGGTGAATTTCTTTTCCTAGAAAACTATTATTTCTTTCAAGGTCCTTAACTGATAAGATTAGCTTCTTCCATATTACAGAAGATGATTTGTTATACTTGGCCTTTGAATAACAGATTTGACCTGTGTGTGTCCGTCGGCTTACTAGCAAATAAACAAGGAACATAAACAGTAGCATACTTCTAAGATGGCTATAGTACTGGAAATGTATTTCTCTACTTTATGATTTTAACATTTCCTTTCCTCTAGCTTATTTTAAGAAAGAGTATACAGTAAATCTAACATGCAAAATATGTATTGTGTGTGAATATATAAATACACACACACAAACATCCATATGTATTCTATTTGATGTTGCCTAGTGATAGTTTCACTTTTATAACCTGGATTCCTTTTATTTACTGTTTTTGTCTTATAGGTCTGGTCAAAACTTCTAACCGTAAATTGAACAGAAGTGGCACCACTGGCAGCCTCACTGTGTTGTTAAGCTTAGTGAGGAAGTTTTCAGCTTTTCACCATTAAATATTATATTGACTGTTGATTTGATATCTAACTTTTACTGTATTGAGCTAGGCTCCTTCTATTGCCAAATTGTTTGCCGTTTTCAACATAAAATGGGTGCCAGTTCTTTTCAAATTATTTCTCTTCATCTACTAAAAACATCATAATTTTTATCATTGTATCATTTGAAATGACCTACTACACTGATTCATGTATATTAAAACATCCCGCACCTTATGATAACCTCATTGTAATGGATTATTGGATTTGATTTGCTAATATCTTGATGAAAATTTGTGCAGAGAAGTTCATCAGAGATATTTGTCTATATTTTTTCTTGTAGTGTTCTTGTGTGGTTTGGGTATTAGTGTACTACTGGCATCATAAAATATATCAAGCATCTTGAATTTACAGAAATAATTTGAGCAAGTTGAGTAAAATCTCCCTTGTTAAGTCATCTGTCCTTGGTCTTTGCTTTTGGGGATTTATTTTTTAACACTTTAAATTTGTATGGTTTTAATGGGTTTGTTTAATCTTCTGTTTATTCCTGACTTAACTAGCAAATTTTATTCCATAATTATGTTGATTTGATCAAAGTTATCAAATTTATCAGTTTGTGAATTGTTCATAATTCTATGGTATCTCTGGTAATCTCCTTTTGTTAGTTTATTAGTGATTTATCTACTTTTAGATAAAAGTGACTTAGTTTATTAATGATTAATCTACTTTTCTTTGTTAGCCTACCTAGAGGTTTATTGATTTTGACCTTTTTGTATGGTCTTTATGATTTCTACTTCATCATTCTTTTGGCTTATTTTTATTATTCCTTATTTTTATTAACTTGAGTTGTTGTATGTTCCTCTTTTATATTCTGCATTAGGTGGAATATTATGTATTTGTGATTTTTCATAATGTAAGTTTCTATTGTAATTATTTTCCCCATTAAAAATGCTTCTGCTTTATTCCATTAGTTCTCATAACCTGTATATTTGTTTTAATTAGATTTGAAGTATTCTTTATTTATGCTTTCATTAACTCTTTATTCTAATGACTATAAGCAGAATATTTTTTTTTTGGCATTGTAGTGAGAAAGATTTTTCTCAAATATTTTTCAATCTTTGACATTTTATTGATAATTGACTTGTGCCCTGAACAGGCTGTTGAAAATGCTGTATGTGCTCGAGTGGAATGTTGTATAGATATCTGTTAAGTCTATTTGGTCTAGTTTGTAATTTAAGGGCATTATTTTTTTTTCTATTTTGTTTATATGTTAACAATCTAAAGTAGAATATTAAAATTCCCAGCACTAGTTTCTATATAACTTGATACACTTTTACATTTGGTGCATACATCTTCATGCATTTCTTTTTGTTGTATTATGCACCTTAACTATAATATAATTTCTTCTTTGTCTCTTAATTTCCTTCCTTTTAACTAGAATCTCTTTTATCTATTATACATATACCTATACCTTTTTTTTTTAAGATTTATTTATTCATTCATAAAGAAGTGGGATACAAGCCAGAGGTGCAGGGGTGGTGAGAGGCTTCACCAGAAACAGAGTTGGGGGCACAGCAGGCAAATGGACAAAGTACACTGCTGAGAAGAGCAGCGGGTGGGTCAGGAAGGTTTCTCCAAGCCACATGGATCACCTCCAGGGCAGGGGATCAAACTTGCACTTAAGTGGCTATGGCTGACTTGCAATGCTGTGTGCTAACCCACTGAGTCTCCAGGGATGGCCCTACCTGTACCATTTTTTAAATTTCAATATTCTTACAGGATTGTCTTCCAGACTTTAACTCAAAATCTATGCTTTGTTGGTAAGATAGTTTCCTTAAATAGAAGGTTGGACTTTAGATCATCATTCAATACTGTATAACTATTTAGTTAGCAAATTTTTAAATTTACCAATTCAGATATTGACTTGCATCAATCAAGTATCAATCAAGGTGATTCTCAAGCTTTAAATGCTTTTTTTTTTAAAACCTTCAACCTTAATTTTTTGATAGCTTTTTTTGTTTGTTTTCTTAGGTGCTCCATTTCTGTTGTTTATGTTACTTCTATTTGGGTTTCAAGGTACTGCTAAGGTTAGTATCTGATGGACTATTTTTTTATTGTATTCATAAATCTCAATCTTGTTTTCATGGGCCACCTTATTGATGTATTCTTCCTTCACATTTTATACTTGGGTATCTATTACCTCAATATTTGTTGTAATTTCCTTTATCACAACCCTTTTAGTAATTCTTTCATGTCTGGCTTGGTTTGTTTGATTTTCAGTTACAATTTGGTTGTAAATATGTGGAGAAGACCAGCACACAATTTTCACTCTGTTGCCATCTTGTCAGACTCCCAGAAATGGTTCATTCTTATTTATAAATCAACATATCCCATAGTAAGGTCGAATGCAAAAAGGTGACTGTTTCTATTTGACCATTATCTAGCAAAAGCGGCTGATTTTTTAGCAACCAAGAGTATATTTCAAATGTGCTTTCTCTTGACATAAACATTTTTCTGGCATATAGTTTACTATTATACTTTATACTATTTAAATACCTAAATTAACTTTTATAAACTATATTTCAAATTTAATATTTAATTTATTAATTTATATGGCAAATATATGATTTTTTTCACTTGTATATTTATTTTTGTAAAAGAACCCTTTCTTGAAAGGCCAGTTGTAGTGTTACAACTGATTCCTGGTTTGCATGCTTGAAAAAAAATTAAACCATCTCATTTCTATTAGTCAGTGCTTATTGATTGCTGTCAGAGTGATCATAAATTTTAGGAATAACACTTTTTTATAATAATAAATTACAACTTTAATTAGAAACTATCTCGTTATGTTTTTCATTTGTGAGGACGTACTTATTGTTATTTAGAGTCCTTATGTACAATCAATACTCTATTAAGGCTTCAAGCTAATAGTTTGCATGAATCAAAAATTCAAAATCTGTTCTCAATGAAAAACAAATCATTGTCGTTATTTTCTTATTGTTTAGTATTTATTGCAGACCACATTATTCACTGATAGTTGACATTATTCATATTCATTTTAAAGGTTTCAGTAATAAAAGTGAGAAATTTTTCTATTTGCGTGTGCTCAGAAGTCCATTAATTTTAAAGATCAGTTTCTGCTTTAAGGTTTTGGATTAGTTCAACTTTTACTTGAAAAAAGGGGACCAGAAAATTGAACAAAGTATTTCAAGAATGTGTAAAATACTGTAAATTGCCTTATATTTTTAACTATTACTTTGATAATATTTTAGTGATTCATAATTAAACTAATTAGCTGTAGGTACTGTTGTTGATTCTTTCATACTGTTTGCATACTTTTTTTTTACTTTTTAGAAAAAATACCAATATGTTGATATTAGACAGGAAATTCCATATTCACAAACTTCCATGTTTTGTCGTATAGTCTCTCTCTGTCTCTTTCTCTCTCTCTCTCTCTCTCTCTCTCTCTCTCTCACACACACACACACACACACACACACACACACACATGCACACATCCATACATATGCCACAAAGAGCAAAAGTGAGAGAGGGTGAGACATTTAATAGAAACTGCATAATTCTGAAATGTAAGTTTTACAAAAATTGATAATCATTCAAACATTTCTTGGGGCAAATTATGTAGCAGTTATGTTATATTCTAATACGTATACAAAATATGTGGTAAATATTTTAATTAATTTGGGAAAGTGAAATATTTGTAGAAAAAGCATAATGAATGAGAATAATGAGTAATCAAACAGGAATTTTGAGGTAAAAGAAACTTAGATGTGCCAATGATATTTTGGAAGAGATTTTGAAGTTCATTTCAATTTCACAAGTAAGCAATAAAAGTAGTTGTGTTCAGATGCAAATAAGAGAGATATACATTTCCTAATGATTAAAGCACTCAAAATATTGAAGATGAGAAATTCAGGTCCAAAGGGTCACTGTTCCACAAAGTCCTCCCAGCCCTCCCAGTCCTCTCCAGTGTTCTATTTCTGCTGTCTCTTAACTGTACAACCTACAACATCATAGCCCAAAAGATAAGCTATCTTCTGATAATAGAATGGAGAAAGGAATGAACCATATAGAAAGAACACATACAATTTTTGCTTTTTTTTTTTTTTTTAGGGGTAACCAAGGCTGCCTTCATGTTCCTCTTAGCTTGACTAAAATTTATAGTCTTTTTCTTTATTGTTAGGTTTCTAACCTCCCTTTTGTTAAAGTATTTGCACTGGAAAACTTGTGATTGCAAATTCTTCTCCTACCTCTTTGATATGTACATAAATATTCTCTCAGCTTCTAGCCAGTTTTACAACCCAAGGGTGTTTGTCTCAATGACTGAGATTCACCGCTTTGAAATGTAATCATCAGGAAGGATAATGATACTATCTCACAGTTTTTGTTAAGGGCAGGAAGCCTAACTTTGATGAATGCCAATTAAGAACGCAGATGGACTAATCACAATGCAAAACATTTACAAACTCAGTAATAACTCAATATGCTCAACACATGCCAATATATGTCCCAGTTATATTCTTTCTTCCATTAATTTCCACTGCTCACCATTTCATTTAAACACTCATCTGCCTTTTGTTTCAGTTGGAGTTGAACTCAATTCCCTTCCCTTACTGCTCTGGTCTTGAATAGTCAAGTTTGTCAAATGTCACTTCTACCTTATCAGGTTGACCATTTATTTGTTAGTAGGCTACTAGGAAATGTACTCTTTCTTCAGAGTAGTAATATCTTGCATAAAAATCATGTACTCCTGGGGCCTCCCTGTGGGTGCAATGAGTTCAAGAGCAGCATTACAAAGCTAGCCTTAGTTGTAGTATATTGTAGCATATTATAGTATATTGTAGCATATTGATCCCCAGCCAAGGAGCTGACCCACATGGCACAGCAGACTTCTGCTCCCCTCAGCAGTGTACTTCGTCAGCTGGCCTGTTCTCCTCCCCATTCTATCTCTGCTGAATCCTCTCACCACTCCTGCACTTCTGGTCTGTACCCCATTTATGTAAGTATAAATAAATAGATCTTTAAAAATATATGTATTCTTAAAAAAGAAAAGGGTGATCAACATTTGGAAGCTAGTGACACTATTTGCATTGAACTATTTAGTTTGTAATTGTCCATGTGCCTAATAATGAGACTTGATTATTACCAGACTGGATTTTCAGTATGTGATATTAATTTTAGTTTCTTGCACTTCCTGTTTTTTGTTTTTTTTTTTTTGTTTGTTTGTTTGTTTTTGTTTTTTCTTAAGGAGACTTACTCATCCTTCTGCCTTTACTCGCTGGAAAACAAAACAAAACAAAAACAAAAACATGAAGCTCATCGATCTATTAAGAATGTCTTAAGAAGGAAATGCATCTATTAAGTTACCCACAATTTCTCTATGGAGTATCCTAGTTGGGGAGGCAAAAATGCTGAAAATGTGGTAAGAATTAAATACACTAATGTACTATATGACTAATAATTCTGCTGAATCTGAATTTTGTTGTGTTAATAATAATAATCTTTATTTCATTAAGTAGATGTTCTGTGGTAGTCACCATAGTATAACTTGAAGTTATGGACAGAATTTCAGCACAGTCAAAAAATGCAAGACAACTTGCAAAGTATAATTTGATAGCTTCAGATACTATAGTCAAAGTATATTGGGGAAGCAAAGGAGACACAAATGAAATGTAATTAATTAGATGCAAGAGTTGAGGGCACAGTGTTCTGAAAGAGTCTGCATTGACTAAATTGTTAAAATACTTATTAAAGGTTAAGATGGAAAAGTAAGGGAATTAATTGAATGAATTATCGAAGATGAAGAAGACAAGAAATTAAAAAAAACATTAATGAGAATTATGAAAATAAGACTTTTAAAGGAAACCCCTATGAAATAAAGAATGCAAGGAAACATGAAAAAACAAACACACTAAGAAGCAAAACTACAATTAATGTTCAAGTATCAGCAGATTAACTGTAGATAAAGACTAGTGGACCCAGGGATAGGTGAAATTTTATAGTAGAACGCAGCAACTGGAAATCGTGTAATTAGCATTTATTTGCTGCTCTGTTGTGCTCTGGTAGGGTGAGTGGAGCGACCTTTTGACTGAGAGACACAGAGTTGCTTTCTTGGCTATATCTCCTCCAGTTCTTGCTTTCTTGGCTATATCTCCTCCAGTTAGGTATCTTCTGCTGTTTCTTAGTTGTATTCCTTTCTTATTAAATTGGACATTCTGTGCTATGCTGAGTCTTGCTTCATTTTTATAAAGTTTTATTGATTTTATTCATGTATACCAGAACTGCAGTATAAGCTTGATGTGGGGGTGTAGGAGAGAGAGAGAGAGAGAGAGGAGCAGGACAGGTGGATCTACTGAAATACACTGCTGAGTGGAGCAGCAGCAGATGAGACAGGAGAGGTCTGCTGCACCATGTGGGTCAGCTCCCTAATCTGGGATTGAACTCATGCTCACCATAGATGGAGAAAGCCTGTTAGTGCTGAGACTTTAACCCATTCAGCACCAGGGAGGCCTGAGTCTTGCTTCATTTTTAAATGCTCATCCTTTTCCAGTAATGGACAAAAGTCCCAGGGTAATGACATATTCTAATTGTGTCAGGCATTCACTTTTGCTCAAAGGTATAGAATGTGATTTTTTAAAATCTTATTTCACCAAATATATATAGTATTCACTCAAAAATACTGGGAATCCTTAAAAAGTAGATGTACTATCAGAAACAAGTTTTCTTGTGCAACTGGAAATTAAAGAATTCATAACAAGTATCTTAGAAATACAGAGGGTCATAATAGATTAATATGAATATTTGTATGCAAATAAACTAAACAAACTATATGGAATGAACAAGCAAGAAAATCAAAGCAATAATCAAAAGTTACTCTAAAAGCAAAAATCAAGGATTGGTTTATTTCACTAGTGAATTCTACCAAACCTACAAAGATGAGCTAATACCTGTCTTTTACAAACTCGTCCAAAATATTGAGGGAATGCTTCAAAACATATTTTATGAGGCCAATATTACTGTGATACCAAAACCAAACAAAAAATCACATAAGAAAGCAAACTATACACTAAATTTCTCTGATGAACATAGATGTAAATATCCTTATCAAAACATTAGAAAAAATTCAATAATGCATTATAAGGCTCATAAAGCAATGAAAGTAGGATTTATTCCAGGAACTTAAGGATATTTAAACATCTGAGTATTCAACAATGTAATTCACATCAGGAAAAATGAAGGGAAAAATCATTTGGTCATATTAATGAGATTCCACATACCTGCAAAAATGGTCCACATCAAATAGTCCCAAATCAACCAGGCTGGTGAGGATGTAGAGGAAAAGGAATCCTCATCCATTGTGGATATGGATATAGACTGATTCAGCCCCTGTAGAAAATAGTGTGGAAGTTTATCAAACTATTAAAAAATAGATCTCAATATTTTCCACTGATATGTGTCTACCTAAAGAATATAGAAAAAAAATCAAAAGCAAAGGGTCAAACAAGGACTAACCTTGAAAGTTGACTAAAGATATAATGTATGTAGTAGAAGAGGGATCTGCAGAGAATGAGTATGGGTGAAGATGT
>NW_004567111.1:24037269-24043494 GCF_000260355.1 Condylura cristata
TTCTGTGTCCTATGCATAATTCTTGACAAGCATTAGACAATGTGATAATTCTGAAGTTCTTCCAGATGTCGATGATAATAATTACTTGACAGTGATAAGTAGAAAATGTTAAGAGATAAAATCAATTCAAGTATATTATTCCTGTCAAGTCTCAGCTAACTGTCACGAGGAGTTAATATAACAGTTAGTTTGATGTCCCATTGGGTATTGTCTGCTATATAATGTGGATAGTTGGTGGGAAAATGTCCTCTAATTTTTATGGAACCTGTGTTTTGTGTTAAAGAAAACTGAGGGCAATATGATGCATTATTGTGTTCCATTAATTTGGAATAATGTAGAGACTGGATTTGTTCCTGACTTAGACAACTCTACAAATAAGTTCTATACATTCTTCAATTTAAAAATCTGTTTAAGTTCCAAATGTTTACTCTTTACATCTTTGATGTTTTGGAAAAGGATAGGGACAACATAATACTGTTCATTCTGAAATTTCTCTTTAAAAAATCAGATAGTTAGGCAAGTTTGTCCAGTCATCATTCCATTTTTTTTTCTTACATTTTTCCAATTTCATACCCTCTAAGGCAGCATGTAGATGTTTTATATCATTCCTAATGAAATAACTGTTAATAATTCAGGATTATACTTAGATCTGCTTTAGGAAGTTAATAACTGGAATTAAATTATTTCACAAACAAGTCAAATACTAAGTGAATGGAATATAAGTTTCAAGTTCAGTATTCTCAAAATTGCATGAAGAATAAAACATATATAATTTGTTTAGATTCATTCATCACTTTCATTATTCAAATCATAGGGGACTGAGGGTTCATATATATTATCAATAATATAATATCTATAAACATTTATCTTTTTTCTTATATATCTTACAGAAATCTAAATATGGTGCTTAAAACTGAGCATTATCCTACACAATATGGAGAGTCTCATTTTTATTTTTTCCTACTTCACTTTCTTTTGGATAGATTTCATAATTTTATAGATATTAAAACTCAGGCAACACAGTAGGGACTATAAAACTTGAAGAATTCCACTCGCTGTCAGTAATTCTCATTTTTTCCCACTGAAGGAGAGCAATAAAAATGTTGAGAGAAAAATCTTATAGGATATATGGCAATTTCCAGTTCAGAAGGCTGAGGTTTTATCTTTCATATAAACTGAACCTACTATTACTATATTCTTCTGTTGAGAGTTAGAGTCACTTTGTGTGTGAGTGAAGAGAGAAGGGTTCATGGATTTCTTTTAGAAACATATCAAAGAACACAATAGAATCATCTGATAAAGGTACACAGTGTTCAAAATAAAGACTATAGGGTTAATATTAACACATAACATAATTATATCACAGCTCAAGAGTAAAAGGAATTCTACTTTTCTTTAAGAATAATGTTATACATGAAGTATTCAAAACCCATCAGACAATAATTAGCTTATAAATGAAATCTGAATGCAGTAAAGTAGTTACATACTAGCCAAATATTATATCAGAGAAAATATCAGCAATTAGAAATTACTACCATAAAAGTAGAAAGGTCAGTTGAAGATGAGAAATTGCCTAGAAAAACAGTGGATACACATGTTGGTTTTCATTGATGTAACATTAAACATGTAATCTTATAACACAATGTCACTTCAATAAAAAGTAATGAAAATTTAAAAAAAAAAAGAGTACTTAATTAGATCTGACTTGATGTTCCACAAAAGATGAGTTTATTTTACATATGGAAACTATGATGACTATAATACTTTAATCTGTAAAAAGTAATAAAATTGGTCATAATTGATATATATATATATAAATGATCATAAAACTATTTTGAGAATTACATTAAATAATCACCATGGCAATAATTCATACACTCCCATGCATGAAATATTATAAAATACTTGAATTTTTTTCCTAGGGTTTCAGTTTGAATTCAACACAGAATTTCAAATGGTAAGTAAATAGTGTGGTCATCTGTTTGACCAAAATATTTTCTCTCATGCATGCAAAATAGTTAAGTAATTATGTTCACATTTTATGCTCATTTAAATAATTACACATTAATATCTCTACATTATTTAGCAACAAGGAAAATGCCAACATTAGTATAAAAACAGCTAAAAAGTTTTGAAAAACTTTAGATATGAATAATCAGTCTTAAAGACTATACTTAGTGATAAAAAATTATAGCATATTACTTTAACACATAGTGCAGTACTTATGTCAATATTGCTTTATATAAAATATGTGGAGTTAATCTTGAATTCTGTATATTACAAAGATACCAATTAACAGAATATACTCTTGCAGAAAATAATTGTCAAAATATATTTAAGGTTAAATAACACAATTTTATATAAAAATCCATAGTAGATACTCCTTCTCACTTTCTTTTCCCTTCTTTTTTTTTTTTTTTTTTTTTTTTTGCTGGTCAATAAACTATCCTACCCATGCCCCATTCTCTTTGAAACTATTAATTTTAGATAATAACAATGTTCAGGCTTTTCAGATTTATTTTTTTTTCATTTTATTGTTTATTCCTCTACCTAAAATTCAAGGCACACAGTTAATGTTTTATTAAAAATATGAATGTGCTAGGCAAATTACTAGACTTACAGTACACAATACAATAAAGAAACAGAAAAGTTCTGTATATTCATGAATTTTCTATTCATGTGAAGGAGAAAAATAAACAGGCAATAAATTAATATGATAGTCTTTTTGACATTTTTTTAGGATGTAGATTTATCCCCATGCTCTTTAAAATGCAGCCAACAAGTAATAGGAATAGCATGTGTATATTTGCCTATATAATGTTATATATTTCCATTTTGATTTAGTAATGTTTAGCTAGCACATCTCAAGTAGTCGGCACATGTATCTGCATCCCTAAAATCACAAAATTCTCACAATTATTTCAGATTCTCCTTCTAGCTCCCTATCCACCTATAACTGATATGTATGTACCTTTGACTCTGTTCCTCAAAACAATTTAACGCCTGTTGTTTAGGATATTCTTTTGAATACATCTTTTATGATATGTGACTACTTCCTCAAATATTTTGTTTAAACTCCCTTCCAAACTGGGGAAATCCTTATTCCCAGTTTTTGGCCACAATGTCTATAACATGATGTCTAGTTGTATTCTTAGGATTTATCTCATGATTTTCTTGGCAAGTCTGTTTAGATTAATAAATTTTCTGTGAAAAACCTGACAGGTGTTTCATTTTTAAGTACTCTATTGCTGTTCCTGTGGAGCCACAGATAGGTAGTTATAACTACCTATTTGTTTACAACCATATCTTTATGCTTTGTTGTTTTCCATACCCAAATGAGATCCTCTACTTCAAAAAACAGTGCACATGGCATTCTCTACATATCATTAAAATACATACCTATGGCAAGTATAACCTGTTTTACTAAATATATATATACATATATATATATTCAACTTATTTTATTAAACCCATCCAATTTCTCTGATTAAACATAGTCTAATAAAAGTGGGAGACAACTTCTATAATTTCAGAAATCCTCTGTTCTGTGCACTGTGCTCACTGACACTTTGTAACAAATTAATTTTTAAATAGTACTCATGCACTCATACATATCATGTGCTTACTGCAGAAAACAATTAAGTAAATACTACTGAGTCATTCACTATGGGGAATTCCATTTTATAATTCCCAAGCCTTTTATAATATCTTAAAACTATTGCATATATTTGTTAATCATTAAGATTTATTTCAATTATTTATGCACAGAAGAACTGGAGTGTAGGCCAGAAATGTGGGGGTTGAGAAGATTCACCAGAGACAGAGTGGAGAGCAGAACAGGCAGATCTACTAAACACACTGCTGAGAGGAGCATCAGGCTACGTAGGGGAGCATCAGGCTGCTGTGCCATGTGGGTCATCTCCCTAGCCATGGGTTGAACTAATGATGCAGGGGCTGTTCACAGCTTCTCAGTGCTGAGATTTAACACCTTGTGCCACAGGGAGAGCATACATACATTTGTAAATAATATTTGTAAATAATATTTTGCTTTGCTGTTCTTTGGTAAGAACTTGCATCAAAGATTTGTGTGTATTATACCACAGTTTTTTTTTCACATACTATTACATATCTATGAATCAACCATATTGTTTTCTGTAGCTCTTGTATATCTCTGGCAAAACTGAGCATGCGCACGTACACACACACACACAACAGATATCTATATATCTACACATATAACATTTATATGTGCACATACATAGTTATGCAGGTCACACATGACCTAGTATTCTAGTTATAAGGTATGCATCATAGGAAAAATCATGCTTACTGGAAGGTTTGTGCAGATTGCTTATTGTGCCATTGAACATATACACAATACAGAAACTACAAACAAGTCAAATGTCTAGAAATCGAGAGAATCTGGAATTGGGTAAGTAAGTTATAGTATACTTAAATCATAACATTTTATGTAACAGTAATTTATTTTTGAATGCATAACTTATTAGTATAATACTTTTTGGCTAGAATAATTTTCTATCTGATAAATGGTAATGGTACCCATCAGATATTGACAATCCCCAACTAGAACTACTGTCATATTTTAAACCTGCTTAGTTAAGAACAGTCTTTTTCCAGTCCCTTACCTTCCTTTTATTTGTTAACTTTGCTAGAGAACTGAGTGAGCCTACTTTGATCCAGATTTCTTTTCCCCAGGTACTGCTTTCTGCAGACAAAAGTCTTGCACAATGTCCATACAGCATTATCAATTATTGATATAAAATAGATTCTATAGCTGCTCTACTTTTATATGTGTTTTAAGCCAGGAACAATGAAAATTACATAAATAAATAAATATCTACCAGGAATTTGAGAGGTTGAAGAATAATACACTGCAGAAAGAAATGTTAAAAATTTTTGGTTTTATTGTTTCAGTTTGTGTTAGATATTATTGCCTATGAGGTTTGTGCTTGCATTGTAAAACAGGTCAGTATTTCAGAAAAAGGATGTGGTAGAATAGCATGAAAGAGGCCTCAGGGGATAGGCTGATGTCCACAGAAGAATGATATTCACAGGCATTAGGACAAAACTTTTAAGGTGATCATAATCAAAATAAGAATAAGTATTATGAGCAGTGATTACTTTCTTCTAAATAAATTTAAGTTTTTTGAACATAATATTTATAAAGTAGCACTTATGCCTTCTTGGAAAGTTGGCAACAATCAGAGAAGAGGCTAAAATGTTGGCAGGGGAAAGTCTATAAGGATGTAGAAATACACAATGCTTTGGACAATTAAGCATTACTTTTTTTTCCTAATGCTAATTTTCTCACTGTAACTCATCAACTCAGACAACAATCATTCATTTTACTTATTGAATAAGTAATACAATTGGCACCATCATGCTTACTGAAATTATAATGGTGAGAAAAAGGAAAAGATACCATCTTTCATAAAGTATACACACCACTAATTTTATGCTTTGCTATTTCTTCAAATATTGTGACAGACCTGAAGAGAGGATATTACAGAATGAAGGTCAAGGTTTTTGTTGTTAAATGTATTTGCTATATAATAAATTATATTTAATGTGCATTTTGATGTCTAGCTATATTCATTTATCTACCATGCTATCACCTTAATCAAGGTACTAAACATATACATAACCTTCTAAATTTCCTTTGCTTTCTCCATATATGTATGTGTATTTGGTTTGATAACATTTTAATTCTTAAAAAATATTCATTTATGCATACAGAACTGGGGAACAGGGCAGAGGTGCAGGGGCAGTGAGAAGTTTCACCAGAGACAGTATGGGAAGAAGAACAGGCAGACTGACTGCAATACACTGCTGAGGGGAGCAGCGGGCAGGTCACAAGAGGTCTGCCACGCCGTGTGGGTCACTTCCCTGGAAGGGAATCGATCTCATGCTGAAGAGGCTTTAGCTTTGTCTGCTATGCTTTAACCTACTACGCCATCAGGGAGGGTTGGGTTTGATAACATTTTAAATGAGATATAACTTCTTAACTTAGTGTAAAATATAGTATTATTAATCGAAAGTGTCTTGTATAATAGACAACCAAGTCAAGTATCTAAAGTGAAAATAATAGTGTCAAAGATGAAAACAGGACAATGGATGAAACTGACAGCATATTAATTCTATAGGAGTAAATATTTGTGAAACTGAGTCATAATAACTGAAACCATCATTTTCCAAAAAAATAAA
>NW_004567111.1:24044294-24078269 GCF_000260355.1 Condylura cristata
GTACATATACACAATGGAATATTACTCAGCAAACAAACAAACAAAAAATAAGCACATGCAAATGCACAGGACTATGGTGTGATGGTACACGGGTGATTTGGTGATGGGAAGCCCACGAGGATTACAACTGAAATGGGAAAAGGCACAAAATGATGTACAAATAAACATTATATTATAAATAAATAAATAAAGTAAAATAAATATATGTATTAAACAGAAATAAAGACTGTCTTAGATATATAAAAGGTTAAGGCATTCACTGCCAACAGATTTTTACTATAAGAAAAAAAAAAACTTTTAACATTATCTAGAATATTTTTAGGATAAAAAGTCATGTGTTTGTATCATACTTTCCATTAATATCAGATGAACTTGATGGACAAAGGAGTGGCTATCAGCATTTGCTATAAACAACTTCAGAGTCTAGGTAGCATGAACCTTAAATTCCACATAGGAAACCTAGAAAAATGCTGCCTACTTTTAAGCCAAGGGACATTTGAGTGAATTTAAGAGCCTTTATTATGTATTATGCATTACTCTGTCCAGAAAGGTAAGACTCGTGAAGTCTTTAATATTTCTAAAAATAACATCAGAATTGTCAGATTTATTCGGACTTCACTAACTCTTGTTCTGTCACATGCTCCAGAATTGCATACTAACTCAGTTCTCCTTTCCCTAAACCTACAAATTTGACAAAAAAGTTGATATACATTATCTAAGAATAATACACATTCCTCACAATTTTCACCTTCTACAACACACACACACATACACACACACACACACACATATTCTGGATATGTTATTTTAATATTTTCAAATTCTTGAGTTCTCTTCCCAGGGAATAAAGCCCAATTTGATGTCCTTTAAGAAACAATAAACAACTTTTCACATCACCAAAAATAAGGGAGACTATTAAGTGATAATTCTAGAAAAGCAATTGTTAACATATTCTTACAAATATGCCTTATATTTATATATTCTTACAACATACCTTAGAATTCAAATTATATCTGTATATAGCCAAATAAATTATAAGTAAAATTGACCTTAGATGTAAGTGTATTTTAATATTAAATTGCTGTAGTATGGCATTGAAGTTTTTTATAATTACCTTTACATTTGGAAGAGAAAAAAAGAGTTGTTGCTGAAGAGCTTTGTTCAGTCAATACGTTTCACTAAGCAAAATTTTCAAACTCTCATGGTACTTTCCCTTTGAAAGAATATATCTAGTGGCAAAATCTTGCACATCAATAGCTAAGAAGTTCACTGAACTGTTACTATGAAATAAAAGTGAAGTAATCACAGGTGTATTCATCTAGTGAATATAGAAGTTAAAAAATAAAAATTTAAAATTTACTGTAGAAAATACACACTGATAGTCATGGCTAAACAAGAAATATATATAAGAATGTATGTAAACCAAGAAATGTATTTCTTCTTTGATATATTTCATTTAATGGAAATTTCTCTTTGAGGTAAATGTTTTACATTTAGCGTATACTGATTCACATCAATCTGAAACCGAGGTAGAAAAGAAATTAGTGTATATACTCTAGATATCTCCTGTACCTTAACAATGCACTTAAACCAAGTTTATATGCATTCATTAAGCAAGTAAGGTAACCCTAATAGAAGTTTTAATGATCATTAAGTGATCATTTGCTACAATGTTAGAGTAAATTAACTGGCACTGAATTCAGAAATGAAGAATCTCACTCATCCTTCTTAATCAATGTGGAATTTGTGATTTGCTATCGTTTCATTGACCTTGCATGTCATATTGCATCAAGCTCTATCTACTGAGTCAGACGTCAAGTTGAATTCATAAGAGAAGAGTCATAAACAATAATACTTTCCAACTGAAAAGGTTTGGCTTCTTCCTTGGACAATTGCCACAGGCCCTAACTCTGCCCTCTGCTTTCTCATATGCTTCTTCATTGCATTGTGCACAAAGCAGAGTCTCCCTAAGACAAAAATTGTGTCATGTGCTACACTAGTGAAAAATTACTATTCTTGGGAAAGAACTGACACTTCGAAGCATGACCTACAAGACCCTGTACCTTCTGGATGCTGCAGAGCTCCCCAGCCTGAACTCTGGCGCAAAGCTGCAGATACATTCATTGCTTTCAGAGTCAATGTTATGCCTGGCTCCCTGAAATGTAAGAGTCTGTGCAAATCATTTTATCTTTCCCTCAACTCTCATCTTCTTGAAGTTGCCAACTACAAGTAACTTCTGAAGAATCTTCTCTGAACATTTTCTTCAGAGTTAGCTGGCTTTTATTACTTTATAATTTCTGCCTTTCTTATTGACACCATAAATTCTATTATCTGGCTTACTAGTTCTACATCTCTTTTCTTCTATATTGTAAGATCTGTAAGGATTGTAATATAATTGTTTTTTTTTTAAGCTTTATTTATTTGTACATACAGAACTGGGGTACAGGCCAGAGGCTCAGGGGTGGTGAGAGGCTTCACAAGAGACAGAGTGGGGAGCAGAACAGGCAGATCGATGAAATACACTGCTGAGGGGAGCAGCGGGCGGGTCAGGAGAGGTCTGCCACTCCATGTGGTCACCTCTGGGGCAAGTGGGAATCGAACTCATGCGGAAGTGGCTTTAGCTTCTCAGTGCAGTGTTTTAACCCGCTGCACCACCAGGGAGGGCCCGGAATATAATTGTTTTTATTCCAAACATCTAGCATTCACTCAGCACTGTACTGGCACAAAGAATGTCACCAGTATATTTTTGACAAACCAATTATTGATGTAAACATTAGAATGATTTATTACTTTTGCATCATAAACTTACATTAAAATTTATATTATATTTATAGAAAAAATCACCTTATTGTTTCAACAGTTTTGGCTATTATGGAAATAATCTACTCATATGTTCATGACTATTCCTCTTGTGATGAATAGCATTCATTAGCAAGTTTTTATGAATCATGGATACATTTGGAGTTTATATATAAAAATCCAAATTTACGTCATGATATAATTCCTCCTACTAGTCTTTTTGTAAGAAAATCTAGACAGTGAGTGTGGTTGGACAGACAAATTTATGCAAAGCTAAGAATCCCTTAGTGTAAGAAAGTAGGCATCCTTCTCCTATTTTAACATTATTAGGGCATGTATGAGAAGAGTTTATCCCAATTGAGAAATATATGGAAATAAGCACAAGGAAACAAAGTCTGGACAGGTAATCCAGGCTTAATCCATACCAAAAACAAGTAGAGAGGGCTGAATAGCATAATATACAACTTCTCTGAAATAATCTAATGAGACAGTCACCCACACATAGAGGGGACAATGACAATTTGATTGCTGATGAACAGATAAACCACACAGTCACTGTATATATGCAGGAGACTGTCACTGCCTGATGCTTGGAAACTATGCCTCTAAGTGAAACAAACCTATAAGGAAACCATTTTACTATAGGCTCACTCATATAAACTAAATTTAAGTTCTTACAGTATATGTCTGGTTGCAAAAAAAAAAAAAAAAAAAAACACATTAAACTTCTAAACTTAAAACATTTCCAACATTTTTTTTTTTTTTAAAATGTATTCATTCATTCCAACCCTATCATTCTAGTACAGGGATAGCCAGGGTCATGAGTAGCTAGAGTCTATGCCAGCAATTCAGGATGCAAGAAGGAAAGGAACCACTGTGTAGAGGACAACCCTACATTGCAGGGTGCAACTCACTCAAACTTGGACTATCTAGTCAAGTCAGTAACCTATCCTAGCACTTATTCAGATTCATAAGGAACCTGAGGGCCAGGAGAAAACCCACAGAGACTTGAGGGAAACTTGCAAACTCCTCAGACAGTAGTTCTGGGCAGACTTTCCATGCCACTCACAAGTTTTATAATAAAACAATACTGAATGAAATGATAGTATGAGAGGACTTCCTATGCATTCGTCATTGTTTACTTGTATGTAAAGTGTGGCGATGTGATCTTGTCATAACACACATAGGATAGGGAGAATAAAAACTATCATTTTGTCAACATCTGCTAGCGTCTGGCAGAATATGTAGATATAAAAATGTGTATCCACATCTTTGAAAATTTCTGAAGGCAAAAGGCTCACTAGAGAAGCTGGTAAACACAATGAGCAGGGACTGTGGAATGGTATCTCTAGGAAAAGAATGAGAGAAATGTATTCTCAGTTGCTACAGTTTTCACAGTCTTCGGGGGAAAAAAAATAAGAGTTTTTAAGAATATCAGCAACAAAAAAAGAAACTTGATAAAGGTAAACACTGATTTCTACCTCTTCAGAATATTTCAGTGGTAGGGATGAGCGACATAAAAATTAGATCAAAACAGACTTCTAAGTAAGCTATTCCATCACTGAAAAAATTTGTCTTTCTAGGAAAATTCCTGTATCTTTTACTCCTTTCCAATGTTCTTAACATTAAAGTAGATGGACCCAGAAAAAGGAGAGAGAAGAATGGAATACCAGAAAAAAGAGAGAGTTCTAATATGTTCATCTCCACTGCTAAGTGATTAAACAATAGTTTCTGCCTCCTCCCCACCTGCAGGAAAACCAAAGTGACTTTATCTTGCATTTACCAACATGATTCTATCTTGTATCAACATCATCTTTGGCCAATGGTCAATTATTGCCCTACCGTGGGAAGTTACCCAATTTTGTCAATTTTATTTTTTATGTATATTAACTTATTTTTGTGAATCTAGACATAACTGTTAATCTTCTTTTTAAAGATTATTTATGCATACAGAACTGAGGTACAAGCCAGAGGTGCAGGGTGGTGAGAAGATTCACCAGAGACAGAGTGGGGAGCAGAAGGGGCAGATAGATGAAGTACACTGCTGAAGGGGAGCAGTGGGAGGGTCAGGAGAGGTCTGCCACGCCGTGCGGTCACTTCCGGGGTGGGGATCAAACTCATGCTGAAGTGGCTTTAGCTTCTCAGTGCTGTGCTTTAACCTGCTGCACCACCAGAGAAGGACCAGGATCATACCTTTTGCTCATAACTTTTCAGTGTGAAGAGGGGACATTCTGAATTTGTTTTATGTGGCATCACTAAATGGTGTCTAGACTAGGACTGAGAGCTCCATCTCCTGTATGTTCAGCTACAGCACTGACTAGAGAACTGTGCCTCACAGTCCTTGCCTCATAGGGCTGCTTGGTTCCTCACAGTAGAGTATGTTGGGACCAGGAACTGGCACATCATTTTCCTCATATTCTATTGGAAAATGTAAGGATACCTTTCTGGGTGGTCAGTAGGGACACAAAGCCATCTTTTATGGAAGGAACGAGAAGAATCTAATACTGCCAAAAGCCCTGCACTATTTGTGTTTTTTATATAATAGAGAGTGGGGACTCCAGATCCCCTCTGGCTTCAGTATGTGACAAATTAGAAGCCTAATTCATACTTTATTTTCAACAGTTTACATTTATTTGCCCGAGTTCAATGGTAACAGAACCACAGCATTAACTGTCTTGGGAACACTTTGAATTTCCATTGTATTTTACTTCTTAAAATATGTTTTATGCTAACATTAAAAACACTGTTTTATAAAATGAAAAATTTTCAGAATCCTCTTATCTACTGGAAAAAAAAAAAGAGTGGAAAAGCATTTCTTTAAGCAAAGTTTCAATGCGCCTCTTAAATAATTCAAACTAGTGATTCATGAGACAGTTTTCAGTTAAATCAGGCCTACCCATTTGAATTTCTCTTCACCTATTTTCCCACCTCACTTCTGCTGGTGTATTGTGCTTTAAAATAACTACTGATCCCTTCTACCTTCCAGACAGATTTCTTTGTCACTGCAAGGTCTGAATCTGGCATCGAACATAGGTATGAAAGGAGGGACATTCAGTTTGTTGGCAAGAAAATCAACCCAACTACAAAGGATATTTGTCCCTGTGTGTGCTTAGATATCTGTTGACTTAATGGCTTTCCCTCAACAAATCTGTCTTCTCCCTAGAGATAGAAATGGCCTGTGTAGGTAAACCTCTGTGCCTTGATAAAAACAATATTGCTATAAGGAAAATTATATGTGCGCTGAAATGAGTTTTCTGTGGCGTTATTTTGAATGATATTGCCAATAATACTCACAAGTATAAAATTGGAACATCAAATTTCATATAATTTGGATGAAATGAATAAATCCAGTGGGGATTACCACTGGTGATAAGGATCTCCAAGACAAGAGCTTGTGCTTATTTTGCAGAGTTATCAGATAACAACAAAGACAATATAAGCTCTGAACAGGCAGGCTGATTTCATGTTTGCCTCAGGCAAGCCAAATGTTCATTGCTGATTTACTGTTGAATTGTGAAAGCAAAGACTATAAAAGCAAAAACAATCTTTGTTGTTGTTGTTGTTTTTTCTTTCTTCCATTGTGGTTCCTTGATTCCCTAAAGTAATGTGATTTGCTATGGATGATGTGAAGAAGGACTGGTTAAATTTAGGGTTCAGGAAATTTTCAACTGTTTTAATATTGTGGGCATACACATTAAAAACAAAACCACTTCTTTGACAAAGGCTAGAGATACTGTTACAGAGATGGGGGAATTGAGTTTCAATGATCTCTTTTCCACCTTAGTGTCACTGTAAAAGTTGTAAAGTTGAGATAAAGCAATAACATCACAAAATATTATTTCAGGTGACCTGGCATTCGATTAGAAGTGATGCAGGTTTATGAAGCACTAGTTAAAAGGAACAGAAGTCAGTAATATCCAAATACTATCTCTTGCACCAGTAAGAATATTTTTGGGAAATGTCTCGCTGAGCATGAACTCCCATTTCTCCCTTAAATAAGGTATACCGATCAATTAACATAAAATTTGACAAAATTGTAAAGCAGCATATTTTTCTCCACTTCTATAGCATAAAGAAATCTTTAAATAAAAATGAAAGAAAATCATTAAAAATAAATAAATGTTTCTTTTATCCAGATTTCTAAGACATATTTAGAAATGATTTCAAATAATGTTAATTTAACTTGAGGTGTTTTTGAAAGTAATGCAAACCCATTCTTTCCTCATGATTTACTGATTCAGGTTTTCAAATGTGTGTCTTTGTATGTAACTATAATCTCTATAGTTTCTTTCTCTAATGATGTATCACATAGATTCTGTAAAGATTATATGAAATATCAACTATCCTTCCAGTTAATCAAGATTTGAATGTTCACCAGCTAATAGTTCAATATATTTTGGTGTGAGATTACCTGAGCTAAAATTCCAATATTCCAAAGCGTGGAACTTTGGAGAAGCATTTCAGTTCATTGCACCTCAGTCCCTTCATTCATGAATGCATTTTCATCCTGGGATTATTTTAGGTATTAAGTGATCAAAAAGGTATTGTATATGAAGCATTTAGTATATTAATCAGGGTATAGTTACCATCCCATTAATGTTATTCAGCTATTTCATTCCCACACAGACATTTGCAGATGACTTAGAGCACAGAGTTCAGTGAATTGGCTTACTTTATTTTGCTGGTGGCGGTGCCAAATATAACTTGATATATTCAGTAGATACTGTAGTGAACTTTTATTGAGAAAAGTATTTTATATACTTTTTAAGAAATTTAGGAGTTGAATGATGTTTTGCTGAAAGCTTGATATCTGCTATTATGGGAATATTTACACCAATCTGTCTCAAAAGGCAGTTGCTAAACATTTACCAAGAAAATACTAAGGTTAGCTTTGTTATCCAAGTCAACAGTTTCTCCTGCTCTGAAATACTGGTCAAATATAAACGTTTTTAGACATACTATTGAAAAGTACTGTATTCAATTAAAATAAATTAAAAAAAATGGAAATTTTTAGGAAGCTCTTAAATTGTTAAATATTTACCTACCACATGACCCAGAAATTCTATTCCAAGGTTTTCACGCAAGAGCAATGAAATATATGTCCACAAAAAGAATCACTCAAGACTATCCTAATTAACATTATTTATATTGACTCACATATAAAGTTTTCTCAACAGAAGAACATTTAAAATAATTATGTTACATTCATAACAGTGCCAACTAAACAATAACATAAAAACCCAAATTTTTGATGTATAAAGTGAAAACAATCTCAGAAATTTAATTGTTTGAAATAATTCTGACAGTGTACTTTGTCGATCTGCCTGTTCTGCTCCATCTGTCTCTGGTGAATCCTCTCAATGACCCTGTAATTCTTGCCTGTATCCCAAAGTTTAAATCTTAAAAAAAAAAAAAAAAAAGAAAGAAAAAAAAGATTGGATTTGTCCCTGATTTGAATATTTAGAAGTTTCAGATGAAAAATTCCAGGAAGTACCAGATAAATGAACATTGTCAATATTTTAGAATCCTCTCAATGACCCTGTAATTCTTGCCTGTATCCCAAAGTTTCATTTAAAAAAAAAAAAAAAAAAAAGAAAGAAAAAAAAGATTGGATTTGTCCCTGATTTGAATATTTAGAAGTTTCAGATGAAAAATTCCAGGAAGTACCAGATAAATGAACATTGTCAATATTTTAGAATTTTCAAATTACAGTTAAAAAGATAATTTATTACTTAAAAGGGAGGAAGGATGACAGGATAACTTTCAAGTAGACACAGACAACATTTTCATCAACCTTCTAACCTTCGATGATATAAATTCTAGGTAACAATAGAATAAAAATGTAGTCATGCAAGTACTCAGGAATTCACTTGACATTTTTTCCTTTTCTACAAAAGACAAAATCTTCACTATTTTATATTTAACAGCAATAAACAATAAAAATGGGACTAGAATTAGCTTTGAGAAGGGAAAAATTGATTTATTTCCACTGTACATTTCTTTTACTATGATTACATATTCCCACTATGATTACATATTATTTTTATAATTCAAATATATAAATTTAGATAGGTTAAATGAAGGTATCATATATTCTCAATACCATCCTGTTTACTGGTTTCCTAAATTATGTAGTATTAAAATTTATCCCTCCCCCTTGAGGCACATGAATCATGTATCACCACTGTATTTTACATTCATATTTTAATAGAGGTAAATTAACATATTAATAAAATGTATTGGTGGTAGATGATAAGTTTCGTGTTCTTTTATAATGGTGTACAGCCCTGTAGTTATTACATACAAGATATAGAAACTTTCCATACACCTCCATTCATTTTTGTCTCCTATATTCCAAACCTTCAGACCTCAGTCCCTGCATCCCCAAATCTAATGTTTATCACTAAAGATAACTTTTAGCTGTTAGCTGTATTTCATAAATGGTATTTATAATATTCACTCATTTCCTTAATATTAATTTGTATCAAATTTTTATTTTAGTGACACTCATTTTTTTTTCTTTTAGCTGTGCTTTTTATGATCTGTTTAATAAATTTTGATCCAGTCATCACAGATTTAACCCTTAAACTCCAGTTTTGATATGGATACATTCTACCACACTAATTTTCACTTTTAACCGATACATGAGCTGATTCAAAAAATGGGTTATGACAAATTACAGTAACCATGCAAGGCCCTCCATATCACAGGCTGCAATATAATCCTGGTTGCTCAAAAAAGCATCAGAATTTCAAAGCACATCAACAGTGTTTTTGTAGGCTACATTTTAGTTAAGGAAAATAGTTTTTAGCTCCTTCCCTCAGAAAAGGAGAGAAGTCACATTTAAATCAAGTTGTATGCAAGTCATTTATTGGCTATAAAACCCCAACTATCCACCCCGTCTTCTGGGAACCTTTTTCAACTTCACAGGCTAATGATGTAATTAAAAGTTATAGAAATTTTAATCTATAAAGAGTTTTAAGGCAATGATTATACAAATGCAAACTGATGCCTATTTTGTAGAATACACAGACTTACTAAAGATGGCTTTAAATCCACACTAAAATATAAAAGCACAGACCTTCTTGGTGATTTTTCCTCCCTACGAACCTAAGAGTTACAGTTAACTCATATCATCATGAGAATTTACAGGAAAAGAGCTTGCATTTCAAAGTGACGATTGATTCAAGTGTAACTAAAACATTTGAATTCTAAATTAAAAACTGGCAGTGCGGCCCTCCCTGGTGGCGCAGCGGGTTAAAGCACTGCACTGAGAAGCTAAAGCCACTTCTGCATGAGTTCGATTCCTGCCTGCCCCGGAGGTGACCACATGGCGTGGCAGACCTCTCCTGACCCGCCCGCTGCTCCCCTCAGCAGTGTACTTCGTGATCTGCCTGTTCTGCTCCCCACTCTGTCTCTGGTGAAGCCTCTCACCGCCCGAGCCTCTGGCCTGTACCCCAGTTCTGTATGCATAAATAAATAAATCTTAAAAAAAAAATTGGCAGTGCTCTTGAGAACATCTTCAAACTTTGACCTTATCGTCATGTTACATAAAGAAAAAAAAAGACTTTAATATAGTAATTAGTGTCCCTAAGAAAATCTTTATCCAAATGTTTATCTTTTTTGCATTTCAAACTCTGAAAATAAAGTACTATCTTTCTTTATCATGTGCATGTTTAATATGTATAAACCACACTGTACATATGTCTCCTATATTTCAAGTATACATGAATAAATAAAACAATGCAATCATCTTATTATTTTACACACAATTTCTAAAAAATAACTAAGTATCATGTCACCTCAAGGTCAGGATTGTGTAGCTATTTCTTTTTCAATAGTGAACTAAAATTATAATTACTGATGTGCCTAAGGTTGGCACAAGGAGTCTGTAGAGGGGTGTGTGGTTCCTATTTTCTGTTTTTATTTAAAACTAAACATTTGTAAGTTTTAATTTTGTTTCTCCAAACTTGTAGTAAATTTATCTAGTTACTTACAAAACATTCTATTCAATTTGGGTATTTGGATGTTTACACAGATTCAAGGTCTTAATGTGTCTCAATAAAACACTTCAGATTTTTCAAAGTTTGTATATTAATAGATGTAGACCTTTATCAAAGGCCCCTATCTGGAATAAATTGGGCTCCCCAATAAAAGTATAGAAAATACAGCAGTTGCTAACACTTTTCTTTGAAATCATTAAAGTTTTTAATTTTTCACGTTGTAGACTGGAAAGGACTTCTATGCTGAGATATGGTTCAGAGTTACCAAAAAACCTTGCACAGTTTACAGTTGGCCCTGGATATATGGGTTTTCATACTTCTCAGTTTAAGCACAAAATGTTCACTTTTTAAATGCAATTTCAGGAGCACAATATTTAACCAATTTTGCACATCACAAAACAAGAAATAATATCCACAATCACCTTAACTGTCAGGAATGAGTGCCATGTAGACAGTATATAAATTGCTTGGCTAGAGTTGTCATGGTTACACTAAAAAAAATTTGTACTAGTAGCATAGATCAAATATTAACATTATATTTTTAAAAAAGAGTGAATGATACAGCAAAGTTTAGTTTTTGCCATGTTAAAAAAAATAGCATGGCATAGATCCTGCATTTACTTATTTCAGTAAGTCCTATTATTTTTCATTTTTAGAAAATAAAGGAGAAATGGAAGACACTACATAAATTGAACACACATGTAAGGAAGAAACAGTGCCTGAGGGCTGTAGAGAAGCCTTCAGAGAGTCTGAGTTCTGACTAGAGGAAAGCAGGCTTTTTTCCAGATGGACAATGCAGGTTCAATTATTCTTTATTCTCTTCCCTCCAGCTGTTTTCTTTGAGAGTTTTGTTTAAAGTGTTGATTCTTATAAGTGGTATATATATTTTTTCTTCCATGTGTGTGTGTGTGTGTGTGTGTGTGTGTACACACACACACACACACATTTGGGAAAATGGTTACTTAACAGTTCTACAGATATACAAAAGATGGAAAGATGAAGGATTCACGGAAACTTCTCTTCTATCCATGGCAGAAGAAAGTTTCATTTCCTATAAGTTTTCTAAAATCTATCGAGCAAAGCACCTTATGTGTTCATATCTCTAGTGCATATTTATTTTACATTCAAGGACCTAACAAAATGGGTACCTTCATATTTTTGGTTTAGTTAACCTTGTGTCTAAAATAGAACTATAGACCTAGAAATAATCATACTGTTTCTACGTCTCTAATTAGATAGGAAAAAAAAAATTGGGGAACTACTTATTTCGGGACTTTTCATGAGTTCCTTAGCAAGTAGTTTCATCACCCTCCTCAAGCACAGCTTCTTTTTCTGTACTCATTCAATTCCCCTGGCAATGTGACTTAACTTTTTTCAACCTTCACTGAATTTCCTTTTTAATGTGTAATTTTGCAATTGAAGATTCCTGCATGTTGTAATAAAATGCATAAGAAGAGAACTGTATTAAATACTCTAGAAAATATTTAATAAATCTTAATATGAAAAAGTGCATATTAAGTAATTATTTTAATGTGTATTAAGTGTAGCCCTCCACCAAATTATGCTCAAGGAAAAGTAATATGAGATTTAAAAGATAATAAAACAGGATTATTAAATTGCAGCTCAATTATGTACGTCATGTCCTAGTTTGTAAACAGGCTTAATCACAGAATATACAGTTATTTCTAATCAACTAACAAGGAATATAAATTTAAGGTAGAAATGCTGATTTTTATTTAGTAGATCTGCAATTAAGATTATTATGTTTCATAAGGAAAGTATTATACCTAATCATCTGATTTATATGCTAATTTTGCAGGCCAGATGCATGTTTTTAGGTTTTGGATGTTTGTGTAAGAGAAAAAAAATAAGAAATGTTTTCCACTTTTCATCTTATGGTAAATATTTAAAATGACTTGGGCTTTGATTGTATACAATGCAGTTTAATTTAGAGTATAAACCAACATTTTGTTGTTGATTCCAATTTTTATTGGGTTAGCTTCCCTCTCATGATGTTGAACTTGCATGAGACTGGAAAATAACAAGTGAAGAAATACTGTGTTCTGCCCACTAACCCATTTTGTTTTAGAGGAAATAATCCCATGTGAATTAGATAGAATTCATGAGTGAGCCTTGACTTTTGTCTATGACAAAGCTAGACATTAAGACTCCAAATTCTTGTCCCTTGTCTCACAAAGTGATTAAATGAAATGTTTGTACAATATGAACAAAATATCTTAGTCTTCCAAAATCCCTGAACTTTGATCCTTCTTTTCTGGGGTAGCTCCTAAGAATGCTGATCTCATGGAAAGACATTTCTAATCAAATGCTGATTACATTACCTGTCCATCCTTATTCCCCACACCCTGTCATTCTAACTTTGTTTACTCATTGCTAGAAATAGAATTAGTCTGATTTTTAAAGAGTTTTATAGATTTTATAGATTCAAAGTATTATCCCCATTGTCATAGCTCTTTCCTCCAGCAATAGTATCTTCAAATAAAATCTGTTTTACCTAAATCTGAATTTGGTTCTAATGATGAATCCTTTTGAAATTATGGCCAGCTTCTGACTTAAGAAAAATTGCTACACACAATAATTCATGCAATCCCATCTGTATAAGTCACAAATAGAATTAGGCTCACTCTCAAATTTTGAGAGTCTAGTTTACATATTTTAGGAAGAAAAAGAATGAGGATAATTTAGACCTCATTTTAATGGTCTGGTCTAGGCTTCAAAACATTCAATTATATTGAATTTACATTTGTAACTATGTGAAAAACCCAATCAAGTATCATAAATTGGAATCAAGAAACAAAACAAACTGAAGACTTTCACTGTGCATGTTAGGTAAAAATTCTGGTTTTAATGTATACCCTGGGAAAGCTAAAATGTTTATTTGTTGAGAGAGTTATTTTAGCTGTTATCAAAGGCACACCATTTTACAGGGTGTGGCAAGTTATGAAAGAGGACACCATGGATGCAACTGTTGAAGCATTTATATAATATATAATATCCATAGCTCAAGATATAGCGTAATTCAGTTTTTATAAAATATATGTAATATACATTTTTTATATAAGCACTTTTTTATATTTTGTTTCACTTAAAATGGTGGTGTTAATTCTTGTGATAAGATTGGCGATATGGAGAATGTAGATATTTATTTATTGAAGAGAGAAATGAAGATGTTGAATAAAAGGGAAAGGTGAGATATATGATCATGTCACATATTTTCAAGTTTAAAAAGCAACTTTAAATTTTAAACTTAGTCACCTTAAGATGAAGTTTTTCGTGGCATTGTTTTATGGTGATTTACATTTTTAATCTTCATTTATAAGTGATACTATTTCATAATGTAATATAGTATGTACAAACTAATGTTATTATTTTTGTGGGTTAGTAAATATATACTAGATTTCAAAAGTACAATACACTATGAATAACAATTTCAAAATCAGAGTCAAAATCAAGTAGCTATGAACTATAAATTTGATCCTGAAAAAAATTCCTCTCCACGCATGATAAGCTGGTATTGTGGTCACCCTTGCTGCCTATCCTACATCAACATACAACCTTAATTTACACTTCAAATTACAGAAAATTAGCACCTTCATGACAACATTTATGTATAGGCATTTATTCTAAATGATATACATTTATTGTACTACAACAGATTATTTCCTCTAAACCTTTTGGCATTCCCTCCTGCACTATACTGCACTGATAACACTGCATTAAACTTTACATCCACTAGGAACTTAAGACTATTACTTCATTTGGAAATAAGACCTTTGCAGATGTAGTCAAGTTAGATGAGGCCATACCATATTAAATAGGAACTGAAATCCAGCATTACTTCTTTCTTAGATAGAGAAGGAAATTTGGACAAAGAAACACAGAAATGGATCAAGAAAATGAAGAATCAGCTGCAACTACCAAAAGCTAGAAGAGACAAGGAAAGATTTTGTCTTTATTTTTACTCCAATATTGTCAATAATTGCTTCAAAACCATGGACAAGAAAAGACTGACAATGTGGAAAGTTTTCAGTGGTCAAAATTGATACTGATAGTGATTTTTAATAGCATATTCCATAACCAGAACTCTGATTTCATTGTTCTAAGATCCAGTTAGGAACTCGGAGAATTGTAGTTCATATCTTATATACAGAAGCAGAGAAAGATTTAACAGTGTTAGCCAACCCCTATCACTGTGTCAGTGCACATCAATAAACAATTATTGTGCAATTATAATGGGTCAGAAACCTGTCCTGTCAATTTGTAATTAAATAGTTGTTAAGGGATTGAGTTCAGAATTCATAGTAATGTAAGAAAATCTTAAAAGATTCTTAAATAATATATAAAGCACTGGACATATTACTTTTTCTATTTCCTACTAATATTACATTTTAAATGTCAATTAAACTTTACTGATAAATTCTTGAATTGCAAATTTATTTTACTGATTTATTTATAAACATTTTAATTGTCTCCATGCAATATTTACATGAATTCAAGTTAATAAATTTAAGCTAAAATAGAGATTAAGCAATAGTTATATTTATTTCTAATGTATGATTATACTATTTAAACTGTCATCAAAATCAGAAATGGGAACCTTGAGTCTCTGAGAGACTACTTGAAAGAACCATAAAGTCAGCTGTGACATCTGCAGACATAGTGTGTACAAGGTTTACACTAGAAGCCATTATAAGAAAGTATTGTTTTGCAATATCTATTGATTGTAGCATAGGATTAAATATTAGTGAACAGGAGAATGAGTGATCAATGGATTCAAATGCATATTTATTAATTTATTTATTTACATGCCAATGATTGGCGTGCCTAACTTTGTAGGTAATATCATCTTTTAGTTTAGGAGAAACTGAAGCTCTTCACAATATTCTCAGGTCTTTATCTTCATGTGAGCAAAGAACAAGAGATAGTATGAAGGCAACCTCTGAAATATTTATACATAAAATACGAAGACAGAAATGAACTCAGTAGAATTTTGATATTGAGAGACATTATCATTTCAATCTCACTTTTGTTTTTAAGACTTTTTAAAACTTTATTTATGTATTCAAGAACTGGGGTATAGGCCAGAGGTGGTGTGAGGGGGTGGTTTGTGAGAGGATTCATTGCAGACAGAGTAGGGAGCTTAACAGGCAGTGAAATATACTGCTGAGGGGAGCAGCAGGCAAGACAGAAAAGGTCTGTGGCACCATGTTGGTCAGTTCCCTCACCAGGGTTCAATATCAGGCCACGGTTGCTGGCTACAGTTCTGTATTCTTAAGACTGTGCCATGAGGGAGATCTCTATTTCTTGCTTTTAAATTAAATAACTTCATAAAGATAATAAAAGCTTTATTTTCAAAGTATTTTGCTCAATGGGCTTATGTTTGAATATCCTGAAACAAAAAGTCTTGAACCAAATGTGTATTCCTGTTCCTCTGGAAATTATCTTTGCAGCCTTTTTTCTTAGAAAAAGTTGTTACATGAAATGAAAACTGAAGAGTTCATTGTTGCATACTAGTTCATATTTGGAATGGAGTATAAAACACATTTATTAAGACTGTAACTGTAGGTTGATTTATATTTGGGAAGAATAAACAATTGTGAAATAAATGGCAATTATAGACATAAGACACACAAACTAAAAAAATAATAATAGTAAGAAATATGTAGTAATGTAGACCCAAAGAAATCGTTATATTATGACATTTCAGGCTAATGTCATTAACTGTACCTATTTTAACTGTTGCTAAAGAATGGTATCAAGATATGAACACATAAGTGATAGAGTATAAATTAAATTTGATAGGTAAGAATTATTTTGAGAGAAAATGGAAATCATTAAATACCCAAGCATGAAATTTTCCATTCTTATCTGAATCAAACAAGTGGACAAAATGTTCTTTGTTGTGCTTTGTAATATAAACCATATATCTAATATGACTGTATGTATAGGATACATTGGGGGGAAATCTGGATATTAAAGTGCATTGTTAGCTTTTCCCTTCTTTCTAGAATCAGTAACAGATTTTAGTAAGGGCCTCCCAGGTGTCACAGGGGTTAAATTCTCAGCACTATCAAGCAATTACCAGTCACTTTGCCATGAGTTTGGTCTCTGGCCAGGGAGCTGACCCACATGGCTCAGCAGACCTCTCCTGTCTCATCCGCTGCTCCTCTTAGAAGTGTGTTTCATTAGATCTGTGTGTTTTGCTCCCTACTCTGTCTGTGCTGAATTCTCTCAACCCCATACGTATGGCCTACACTTCAGCTCCTGTATAAATAAATAAGTAAATAAAAGTCACTAATACCTGATAATAAAGACTGAATTGGATTAAAACTTCCTTATCTGAAAGAAAGGCATAATTTTGTGTCTCTTGTCAAGTGTCAGGAATAACTAAGGTTTTAGTAACCTAAATTTCTGCTGGGATAAATATGCTAATCATTTAACAAACAGCTTTTTAATGTCAGTAAAGTTAGGGAAGCCAGAATCAAAACTTGCAATGATAAGATATGGCAGAAACTGTATTCTCACAGGCCCTTCCCAAGAATCATCTATCATCTACCATCAGGAGACAATTGCTTTTATTGCATAAGTGCTGAGTGTAAGAGAAGTGCAGTTTAACTCTGCCTCCCCATTCTCAAATTGTCCAAAACACAGGCCTCAGTGGAGGTCATTAAATTGAGGGCTAGTGAAGTGAGCATAAAACTGAGAATTGTTGCTAGGAAACAAATACTCCAAGTTTCAGCTCTAGAATCGGAAACAAGCTTCACACAATATCAGACTTTAAATGGGGTTGCTTTTGCAGTATATGAAATGAAAAGTATTTGATTGTCCTTCATTTAGAAATTCCTGCACCCCATTCACACTTACTCTCCTCCAACACAAAGAAGATACCGAAACTCAAACATGCAGGGGGTGACAGGATAGAGAGAATCAGCATCCAGAACATGTGTCTTTCCAAATCTCTCCTCAGATGTGGTCATGACTAATACTAAATAAGGTTTCCTGTCAGAGACGAAAATCTGAGGCTGAGGTGGAGTGATGCACAGAGAAGATATTCAGAAATTATTTAGGAACCATCCCATCATCAGGGTGAAAAGTTCATAAAATTCTAATAAGGACATATACATTATAAAGCAAGGGCCTTTTCTCTTTGTTTCCAATTAAGTGCTTTCTCTGAAGAGTTTTTTAGCTTGCATTCTTAAAAAATTCTCTATTTTATGTTATATTAATTTAGGGTAATTGGTATTTATCCAAGGTCTGCATTTCACATGAAGATGCATTCCACATTGTCTTGAAAAGATCACACCATATCTGGAGAGGAAGAGAGTCATGAGGACAAGATGAACCTGTGTAGAGGATTCATGATACTTAAAATGTTAGAATGGTTTTAGAAGGATGTATGGGAAGGAGAAGTTCTAAAGCACAGTTTTTAAAATGCAAAATCATAGGTCTACTGGAAAAAGAAATATATTTGAAAAAAGTATACTGCACACACGAGCTAAACTAATCTACTAAGATAGCTCCAAAGAGTATTTTGTACTTACAGGCAAATACATAAAGGAATATAAGATTATGGAGTCAATTTTCACTGGATCCATAAACTATAATTTTTGCTGTTGATATCAAACAGAAGTTATTTACATTTTTTTACTGGCAAAATCTACAATTTAGCATGCCATTTTACTAAATTTGGAAACTATGTTGAATAGTCAACTGGGAGTTGAAAAATATACATTCCCCAACAAATGTGTCTTACAGTTTTATAATTTATAAGTCATTAAAGCTGGGAAGAAAAGAAAAAATAAATAAATCAGTAAATTCCCCCAAGGTTTAGCTTGCTGATATTGAAAGAACAGATTGTCTATTTGGAGCCTTATTTTTAATTGATGGCATCTTCATTTTCCCATGGAAATCAAACCATACACTTTTTTTTTTTTTTTTAATTCATGGTGCCTGAGAATTAAACCACTGCAGACACCAGGTGGAAAATAATTCTAAGCCAGAAGGCATCATTTTCCTTTAGGTAGCTAATTTTTAAAATTGATTTCCAACCAGAAAAGATAAAATTGTTGTTGTTGGTATAATCATTATTATTTCATCAACATCATCAACCCTGGGATTTAGAATTTTGAGAATTTCTGCAAACATACAGTAACCAAGAGTAAAAACCTGTCTAGTTTTTGAGTTAACTCCGAGAAGTAGAGCTGATCAGTAAGACCTAAAACTTGTTTGTAGTAACATCATTATTGGAGCCTTTGGCAAACCATACCTGAATATATAGATATTTGGACTTTGCACCTATGTAAACTAAAATATTTCCTTAGTTTTCACTCAAGATAGGGTGACTTTTAACATTCAAATCATCTCTGTGATAGATACATGGAAATTCTACCTCTGATCTTCCTATTTTAGAGGATGTTTTTATTTTCTGATGTACTGTAATGTTTAGTAACATTCTCTGATCAAAATGATGTTCTTTCTAATTTTAAAGTAATTTATACTGGAAATACAGGGAGATAATGCTTCAAATGTATTATTATTGCAGGTAGATCAGTTGCTTTAAAAATCTGCAGGCCTTTGAAGCTATTTTTTCCTGAAATATTTTTAAATGCCATTCTTATTGATGGATTGTTTACACTTATCCTGCTTGACCTTCTCTATGCCACTTGAAATTAATGACATGTTTTCCTTATGTTCAGAAAAATTGCTGATTTAAAAAACTCATTTTCCTCCCTGGTTTTGGTCTCACTTTCTGAATCATTTATTATATTCCCCCCTTCCTTTTTCTTTTATTTTAACATCCCTGTCCTCTTGTTTCCATTCTGCAATTTATTTTGGGACATGTCTCCAAATTCATAGTTTAAATGACTCTATCAAATATTTCACACTTTACTAGGATAGTGGTTAAATATTTTTGTGTTGTCAGAACTATATTTTTTACACATTAATTTTTATTAAGGTAACACTGGATTAATATTTTGTTGGTATTTTGACAGTATAAGATCCCACTTTATTGGGTCATCTGCCTTGCTTCTCCCAGTATAAAATTCATCACATGCAGCAACCTCTCTTTAAATTGCTCTTCTGCCTGATTTTTGCATTATTCATTCACACTCATCCATCATATTTAAATAATATACTACATTTTCAGGAATTTCTATCATATCAAAGATATTTTGCTATTAATAAAGCTGTTCCTTTATCTTCATTGTGTGTGTGTGTGTGTGTGTAACTTTTTTAAATTTGGTTGTTTAATGATTTTTCTTCAACAAATTTTGTTCTTCAGAAGAAAAATGACATGTCTGATTACAGAGCCTTGTGATACCAGTGTGTAATGTTATAAATGCACATGAAATGAGGAATTAATTATCACATGGGGATAAAAGTATCTTGTTCTTTATTTCAGGCCTTGTACATGTTCTATTCTTAATTACTACTTAATAATCTTTGTCATTATTTTAGTTAGTAACTTCCTATGCCCCCTAACTCACAATGTCCTTTAATAGAATGAATACACACACACACACACACACACGCACACTCACATAAAATGTTTGGTGGCTATTATAAATCTTCCCTGGATTTTCTTTGTATTCTAGCCTGTGATCACAGTTACCCTTATTATTTTAAATTCCCTTCTCTTCATCATATGTCTGACTTTATCTTTCTATGGTCGCTATGAGAGATTCTTCTTTAGCCATTTTTATAGTAGCTTTACCATCATGCAGTCAAATTTCAATCTGCTAACATCCTCTTGGCCATCTGTTATGACACTTACAGTAGCTTATCTCCTCATTTGAGGGATGTGCAGTTGCCATGCTCATATTTCTTAAATTTTGACTGCATGTTACAATTATCATGTGCATTTACTGATTCCATGTATCTTTCAGATACTGTCTGTCTCATTTAAGGCTCTCAGAATGAGAAATCTGAAATTTGGAGAACTTAAGCAACTTCTCAATATCCCTCAGTTAATAAATGACAGTACTAGCTTACTCATGCAACTTGCATTGATAAGTTTTGTCTTAAAAACACAATTTTCCATGCCACTCACTTCCTTGCTTAAATTCTTCAACTGTTCCCTACCACCTAAATTATTACATAAAAATTCTTAAGCAGGATACATAAGCCAATCCATGAATTGCACCTTTTTATAGATTCTGCTTCATTTCTTGCTATTTTATACCACAAACTTCTTAGAAAGTGCTTTGTACAATATATCATTTCACAGTTCTTTTATTTTATTCATATAGTTCTTTTGACAGAAATGTCGGCTCCACATTTTTCTTTAACTTTTATAGTTCTCTTTCTTCAAGTCTTGGCTCATTTCTGCTCTTGATGCTTTCTAAGAATGCCCGACTGGTTTAAGTGTTCCTTTCTGTACTAACTACATTCTGAATATAAGCCCTCTTATGTATACTATGCTATACAGAAATCAGTGATACTCTGTCTTTGTCTCCTACACCAGACTATAAACAACTTGAAGGGATTATCTTTTCATTATATCAACATTACTATCTTACCGTATCCTTCATATAATTTTATAAAATAAAAACTATACTGAATTATTTTTAAATAAAACTTGAATATAGGAAAATTGGGTCTAAGGAAAAAAAGCACTGAATTATATTTAGCATGAGTATATTTAATTTATTCTAATCAAATGTGGAGGGATCCCACAGCAGGGTGTCATCCGTTTACACTTTTCAAGAAATAACATGCTTTCAATTTTTAAATAACATAATGATGATGATGATAATGATGACCAGGATGAAAACTGTTACTATAACTTTTAGCTTGTTCTTGACTATGCTTGGTTAGTGTGTTGAATAATGTATTTCTTTCAACAGTTAAGATGACAGATTCATACTGAGTATCCCGATTGTCAAGTGAAGTAGTTGAATACCAGAAATGTTAAGGAAATTGTCAAATGTTGGCTACATGATGAAAATAGAGATTAAATTACTACAGTCTGACACTATATGTCATGAATAAAGTCACAACACTAGAGCTTAATGTCCCAGTTTACATCTAAACTTAACTATAACAGAGATTTATAGCATTATGATAGTAACTAAAATAAAAAAAAAATCAGATAAGGTCATTGTTTCCAGTGATCAAAGCAAAACTGAAAAGTAACTTTCCAGAAGTTCTAAATTCTTCATTCAAATAATTATTACATCTGAGCACTGAATGCTTTCCTACAATATTAGGGAATTATTATAACAAATGGAACCACAGGAGAGCATTTTCATAGCCCAATGGAGTTCTTGTTGGTGAATGGGCTTAATTTTGGATATCAGTAGGAAGCAGCAAATTAGTAATGACTACAAGTCTTAGTCCTAATTTAGTTGCCTAGCTACTGAAGTTTGTTAGAATTGGTAAATTATGGTTTTCTAATTTGTGGCTGCTGCCTCCTTCTCTTAAGGCATAAAATGATTGTTCTCCTGTCTTCTGAAGCATGGACTAATGTCATTGACCTGAGCAATCAAATATAGTATCTAAATGTTTCAGTTTGGGCAGAGTGACAGAATGAACCATAGAGAATGGATTCGTTTTCCTACTACAAGTAGTCTTGAATTTAGGGTAAATAATAGATACAATATCAGCTGTGAACTCTTCTGGTGTATCAGCTGTAGAAGTAACAGCATGCCATTAGCAACTCATTGGTTTGGTTCTATTGTAGGACTGGAGTTGGGATTTTGCTGGCTATCTTTTTTAATATACATATTTTGTACATGCTTTTCCACTCTACCTGGATATCTTATGAACAATTATTTCATTAATACAATTTCTTTAAAAAATTAATTCAGAAAAAAAAAAATAATCCAGGCCCTCCCTTGTGGTGCAGTGGGTTAAAGCATAGCACTAAGAAGCTAAAGCCACTTCAGTATGAGTTCGATCCCCTGCCCCAGAGGTGATCTACATGGCGTGGCACACCTCTTCTGACTCATCCTCTGCTCCCCTCAGTAGTGTGCTTCATTGATCTGCCTGTTCTGCTCCCCACTCTGTCTCTGGTGAATCCTATTACCGCCCCTGCACCTCTGGCCTGTACCCCAGTTCTGTATATAAATAAATAAATAAATCTTTAAAAAAAATCCAAATTTGTATCATTGCTGGTAAGAATTTTGACTGTCACAGATACTGAAACTAGCAGATTATTTGGGAAACTGGATAACCAGACTATAGTTTGTGTAATTATATTAGAACTAAAACATTCTGGGTAACATTTTATGCTGAGACCATGGTAGACTATGGTATGTACTGGCATAATATTTAATATTTAAAATGTGACCAGATTTCTATGTCCCTGTATCTTTCAGGATAAAATAAATTACTTCAGTTCATTTCCTTCCCAAGAATACTTGTAAGCAATCAATGAACAGTTATTACAAAGTAAAAAGGAGAGCTTAAATAGAATTAGAATTAATGAGCATAGGAAGGTACCATCATTATGGTTGGAATAACAAAGATAAGATGCTGGAGCTCCTAGAACCTAGAAACCTAGGAAAGAAAGCCCTACAAAAGGGGAACTCAAACTTTTGAGCAGGAAAGGCTATTTTGTTAATCTGGTACCTCAGGAAGACAGAAGACAGTCCCTTTGAAGCTGAATTCAGCAATTTGAAAAGTCTGGCTGGGGCTATTATTCTTGAAGTGGCAAATGGAGTTGACTATAGAGAGTTTAAAACAAAACAAGAGATTGGAACAAAATGCATTTGTCAAATGAAAAGTCAGGATGACGCTGACAGAGAGGAACAAAATCTCTTCAACGTCTGCCTTCTCTTCCTGGTCACTCCCTAGCAACCCTCCTGGCAAAGCCTTCCATGAAATCAGTTGGCAAGCAAAAACAAAAAAGCAAAACAGCAATGAAGTTGTGTTTCCAAGAACACAAAACAAAAAATAAAATGGCGGATGTGGAACTGTGAGACAACTGAGTAGATATTTATATGGTGATTTACAATGTTACTCAAATTTTAATGGCTCATTAAGAATAAAAAAACTACAAATAAAATATAGAAAATGTATGAATTTAGGAAAGTTTCCTCTTGTATTTGGCTTTTTTTTTTTTTGTCGTTGGAAAGGAAAATATAACTTAAACATGGTACTCTCACTCATTTACCAGGTAATCCAAAAATCTACCAAATATGACTTTTGAGAATGAAAATAAAACAAGTTCAGCATGGTCCAAAATGTAAAACATGCAACTTTTAAAGGGTTCTAAAACATTCCAGCAGAGCAGGAAGTTTTTGAAAGATGTATCAAGCATTCTTAGTAAAATATTAGATAAATCCGCATAAACACTACTTGGCTTAAATCACTTTTAAGTTCCAAAGAGAATGACAAGATATGAAAGGAGCTTAACCGATTAAACATTTATGAAATTATTTGATTATCTGAGCAGTCATTAGTAGTTCATTCCCACAACATAGCACTGCAATTTCAAGAGGGATTATGAAAACTGGGTAGTTAGGAGGCTCTAATGGGGGATGTAACTTGCATGAGCAGAGGATCACATACCAAAAAGTCTACACTTTACCCCATCCTACTTTCAACTTATTCTTACATATCAAAAAGATAAGTATAACTTAATGAAGGCAAGGCAACAGAAGAATAGGAAAGCTCTCTCCAGATGAGTCAATTTATCCAGTATTTATTCTAGCAATGGAAGTTTCTGGAGTAAATTCTCTGGATTTGGTTAGTTTGTGAGACTTGTTCTTAGAAAACTTAAAAGATTTTCAGACAAATAAGTTTAATAGTTCTACTCCTAAATCAGTTTCTGGGCATTCAAAACTGTCCTAACAGAAAGAGTTGTTAAATTCATATAGCCTACAAAATAAGTCATCCTTTCCAATTCTACACTCAACTGTCATGTGTGGAGTACTCCTGAGAGCAGGCAAGTCATTCTGAGAATAGAGTTATGACTAAGTAATCAAGAAATTATTTCTCTGCTAAATTATCATTTGTATGGGATTATTTACAACTTGCACAATATAATTACGACTATTTCCCCTTTCACTTCATTTTTCAAAATAGCACCACTGTATTAAAATGGTTTTAACTGGGTTGATTAATTTTTCCATTGAATATATGCCTTAATTCCTTTTTGGGTCATTATTTGGCTAGTTCAATAAGAAATATGCTTTGAATTCCAAAATCTTTTAAACATTTTTTTCCTGCATTAGTGAGGTAGGATACCTAAGAGGGTTAATTGTAATAAAACATTAATATAGTCTCTGATCAATAATAATAAGCAAGTTAATGATAGTTATAACAAAGTATGTTTAAAATACCAGTGGTTCAATTTAGTCCAATTTTTAACACATAATTGCCATCTACCATAATGGCATTGTCTCTGATTTCTATGTCCTTCTAGCTATAACTTTCTTTTAAAGATTAATTTATTTATGCATACAGAACTGGGGTATAAGCCAGAGGTGCAGGGGCATTGAGAGGATTCACTACAGACAGTGGGAAGCAAAACAGGAAGACTGTTGAAGTACACTGCTGAGGGGAGCAACGGACTAGAGTGGAGAGGTCTACTGCACCACGTGGATCACCTCTGAAGCAGGGGATTGAAATCTCACTGAAGAGCTGCAGCTAGTGTGTCCTGCTGTGTCCTAACCCTTTGTGCAACCAGGGAGAGCATCTATCTATACAAGTAGATGATTCACTCAAACTACAGAAAAAAAGGAATCAAACTTCAGTTAACTTTGTTCCTTAGACTTTGCCTTCTTAACAATTGAGTCACTATCCCAATGTCATATCTCGTTTTTATCATGTCCAACTATTATCATCATTATGTGGATTTACTTTCTAATATCTTTGCATATTTTCTCTCCATTACCTTCATAATTTGTTACAGTGAGGACAAAGGAGATTGATTTATCAAGACGTAACAAAGCATATTGCAGGGGAATCAATGAACAAAGAGCCTGGTCACCAAAATATTGAACAGGATTTTACCTAGGAAACAGCCAATAAATCATAAGAATGGAAATTGGGAAGGATATGACATGTAAGCAAGGTAGGGCAAACATTTAACTGGTAATATAAAAAGTTAGTTTATATTAGAAAAAAATGAGGCTCCTGATGAGGAAATATTGCCATCTAGTGTGAGATAATTTCACTAGCAGCCATTAAAATATTAAAGTTTTAAAGTCCTGTATGCTTAAAAATGATACTGATATAACCCTTTATTGTTTTAGCTAAATTAAATATCCCCCCTATGCTCTCATGTACAAATGAACTGTAAATGAATATTATAAATTATTTTTAAAAAATCTTAGCCCACAGTTTCATTTTGTTATTCCAAAGATTTTACTCTAGATATTCCAGAATTTTCCTTTAATAATTTAAGTACAAATTTTGCATCATTCTTGATTGAATATGTATCACTCTTGATTAATGAAAAAAAATTACCTGCAGAGGAAAAAAAGACTGGCTTTTATATTCTTTAACCCTGTCAATAGTTAAAGAAATGCTTAAAAGAACTATTTTTGCAATCTATCATGTAATACAAAAGTCAGTATTTTATTTTTCAAGGAAGTTAAGAGTAAAATGCTAAAAGTCTTTATGTAATTGACTTTAGAACAGGTGGAATTGATGATTCACATTTTTGTTTTATTTCCCTGGAAGTAGAGAGATAAAAGGTAAATATAAAAGAAAATTCTACTTTCTTTCCCTGTATAAGATTCATAAGTAGCACATGTTCATAAATCATATGGTTTAAGGTATGCTATTTTTGAATTTCAACCAAATCTATTATGTCTATATTAAAAAAAATAAATGATTTTCCAAACATTTGAAATGTACTTAAAAAGAGAGATTAATGCCATCATTGTTCCCAGCATTCCATCTGTCTAACTGGATTTAATTTCTTTAGAAAGCACATTTTACCCTTCTTTACTCATGTCTTCATCTTTATTTTGTCAGTATTACTCTCAGAGACAATAGTGTTATTCTTTGCTTTAAAACCTCTAAGTTTTAAAATATGTAATATGCCTTGCCTTTCATCTTGTTTTAATATATTTCATCAATTCCAGACTTTTCCTATTAAAATGATACTTTTAGTACTGGATTTGCGTCATCTTCTTTAGTGTTTTTATAAAATTACTCTTGTATATTTATTGGCATAGTTATCTTTCAGGTCTCTAAGTGCGCTTAATTATCATCTATCTTTTCGATTCTTCATGTTGTACTGTGTTGCACCGATCTTCAATATGTTTCAATCATCAATCTCATCTCTCTGTGTGCATATTTAAATCAATCTGTAATATGCATTTTGCAACTGAAAAAAAAATCTACATTTCTCTTTAATAGAAATTAAATTTGGGTTCTTTTCAAAATTGAGTTCTGAGAAGTATTTCATGGGATGTAAGTCAGAGTTGTAAAGAGGTGAGAGGAGTCACCAAAGACAGTGTGGGGAGCAGAACAAGGTCAAACTACTGAAATCCACTGCTAAGGGTAACAATCGGTGAGGCAGGTGATTACTGCACTGTGATTAGTTCCCTGGCTAGGGACTGAACTCAAAACAAAGAGGTAATAGAGATAAACTGAAAGGTAGTCCCTGTACCACCAGGAAGCCCTTATTTTGCATACATTCTAGCTCTCATTGTAATTGGAATTTTTCTAAAACTATTTCTGTAGCTTTCTCCTTACTATTTTATCCTTTTTTATCCTACTTCATGTCTTGATATCAAATGGAAACTTAATAAAAATTAATAACTTTCCAATTCCACTGTTGCTGGTAAAAATTTTTTTTAAAATGTGTTTAACATATAATAGAAATCAAGAGACAACAGTTCTAGGTGAGTTATTGCCACTAAAATGGAAAACTGTCTTGTCGCCTGGTTCATCTGTTCAATCAGCTCACATCTATTGGGTGACTACTAAACTAAATATTGGGAATAGATAAATGAACTAAGCAAAAATCGAGATGTCCTCATGGAGCTTATCATGCACCTGAATTGCAGCTTTAGAGAAAATTATATGTAACAGGAAAGCAATACTCCTTACAGGAAGAAATTATAGCATTTTACATGAAACAGTGGAATCTTAACTAATTTTAACTCACTTTATCCATTATAATGGCAAAAATGGAGCCTTTTCCAAAAGAGAAATGCTATTAAATGTCTAAATAATGGAAAATTATTCTAGTTGAAATTGGATTAATATTTACATAATTCTTTCATTCACCCTAAGCATTACTTTATACGGTGTAAAATTCACAAAAATCAGTAGCCTTCATATATGCAAACAATATATCTGAGGAAGAAGAAATCAAGAAAACCATCCTATTCACAACTGTACTGAAGGAAAAATATACATATTAAATACCTGTGGATAAACCTCACAAAGGTGGTGAAAGATCTATCCAAAGAAAACTACAAAACACTGATAAAAGAAAAAGAAGCTACAAAGAAATCAAAAGAAATCCACAGCTTATGGATTGGCAGAATTAACATTACTGAAATGGACATTCTACCAAAAGCAGTTTACAGATTCAATGCAATTCCAATTAAAAAAAATAAAAACTCAATTTCTTCTTCAACTTAGTAAAACAAATATTGATGAAATTCATGTGGAAACAAAATGAACCTCACATTGCCAAAGTTAAAAGTCACCATACAGGTTGGGAGAAAATATTTGCACTTCACAAAATAATAAGGGATTACAACACAACTCAACAAAACAAAATAAAGAATAGTTTAAAGTAGGCAATTTTCCAAAGAGGAAATGCAGACAGCTGACAGGCACATGAAAACAAAAAACATTGCTTATACTCAGAGAAATGAAAATCAAAACCACAAAGAAGTACCTCACAAAAACAAGAACAGCACACATTAAAAAAAAGAGAAAAAAAAAAAAAGCCTAACAACAATGAATGCTAGCAAGGGTGTGGAGAAAAAGAAATCCCTTTATGTTGCTGGTGGGGATGTAAACTATTCTAACCACTGTAGAAGTCAGCCATGAGCATCAAATTACTAAAAATGGATCTCCCATTTGACTCAGTTAGTCCAACCCTAAGAATCTGCACACAGACACACACACACATAAAAAAAAAAAATTAATTCAAAAGGAAATCTGCACTAATGTGTCTACTGTGGCACTACTAACATTAGTTAAAAAATGGAAACAAACTGAATGGATCAAGATGATATGGTGTGTGTGTGTGTATATATATATATATATATATATATATATATATACACACACACACCATATAATACTACTCAGCATTCAAAAACAATAAATTCATGACATTTGCAGCAACATGGATGGAACTAGCAGGGATTATGCTCTGTGAAATAAGTCACAAGGAGAAAGTAAAATACCAGTTGTTTTCACTTATTTGGAAGAACATAGGGAAATCATCCAAGGAATCAGAGCAAAAATAATAAATACAAAACTAGCAGTTAAACCATAATTCAGAGACATTCCACAGGGTAGGAGAAGGGAGAAGGATCAAAATGGGAGGGAAGAACATATGTGTATAGTGATGGTTTATATGTCTTGGTGGCAATTTTATAGGAACAACACCGGAGAGGAGAAATCAAACACTACAAAAAAAGGAACAATGACGTAAACATATATAAATGAAAACATAAACAACATGGTGTAAACACTCAACTAGAATGATGATCTGTTTGCATCTAGGAAGGAAAGCATGGCATTAGCACTTCTACTTGAAAAGTTGATTTACTCTCTGTTCTTATAACAGGCCATTCTTATTTAATTTTTAATACACATGTAAAATGCAGCCTACTGATCCTGTTATCCTGAGGGAAGTTACTATATTTCTAATGTGCTATTACCAGCCCTGAAAAAGCACATGATCAATTTTCCTGAGTTCATTTATTTATTCATTTATGTTTCCCTTTGTGCAGATTGAGAAATCCTTGAATGCAAAGTTAACTGATGATTTACCCATTTGTAGTACCCTAAAGCACATGACAGAATGTTGGACATAGTTTAGCTTAAATTGTAAGATAGTGTTTTATTTAATTTTAATGAATGAATGAATATCATGCAAATGTTAGTAATCCTATTGGCCCCCATATGCAAACTCCAGCCGTGTCCAGAGTACATAGAAGTTAATTTGCACATATTTGTACAGTAACTCTGTAGGTGGAAAAGATGCACTTAATTTACATTGAAAATTATTTTCAGCATTTTTAGAAGCTGAAGTCATTTTATTATGCAGTTTTTATTACTACGTATCACAGAAAAACGTATTACACAATGGCAGTATATGTTGTACTAATGAATTACATAAAGCACCTTTAGGTTATATTTTTATTTTTATCACCTTTATTTTTTTACAATTTATGTCTGTTTAGTATTAACAGAGACTCAAAAATATTGCTACCTCTTGATTTCTAAGTTGCTTCTTCGTCATTTCATATTCAACATGACACTTATTACTTTCATGGTGGTTTTGAACATTATACTCATTGTAAAGACTGAATCACTTTTTGTGTGTGTTTTGTGGTTCAAAACAAACTTTAAAAATAATACCATAATAATATGCTATCATAAGCATTTTCTACCAAACTGACTGCAATATTGATTTTAGATCTAAAAATGCCATGATACATGAAATTATGCTATAAAAATATAACAACAATGGCTTAATGAAGGAATATACATGTTATTTTCCTTTGAAATGAATTGTGATGTAAATATGGTAAGAGGAGTCACAAAGATTAAGTGTATGTACACATCAGTAAAACTTTACATATTTCTACCACAGTATCATTGATTCAGAAAAATAAACGTTATTTCTTAGTATTTCCACTATTCAGCCTGTGCTATTCTGAAGGATGTTACTTTAGACTTCTATCTCAAATTATATGTCCTTGTTTTGTTTATTAATAATACAATCTTTTAATATATACTCACTGCTGTCAAAGAAAAGTCATTTACTTTATTATTTTTTTTTTTAAAGAAAGTATCTTTATAAAAATGTTGACTCAACTTCTTGGGAGCACTTTCTTTTCCAGTAAAATATTTGTTCGCATATACTGACATCTGCTGGATGTTTAGTTTATGTTCTGGTGGGTATTTAAGTCTACTATTTCTAATGTAAATCAAAGGAAAGTAAAATATAGATACCATGATAAGAACACACTTCTATTTAAATTTGTAAATAGTAAAATAAATTTTAATTCATGGGAATCCAAACATAAGAAGAAAACAAATAGCTGAATAGCATGTGTATAGAAACTTTTCTATAGTCTACCATAACCTACTACTTTAGTTTTTTTAAAGCACATCGCTGATATTTTATGTTATTTACACAACTGATATACTACACCTTCAAACAGCAAAAACTGCTATTTTGTCAAAGTATCTTTAGATAGAAAAAACGAATGCAAACATGGAAATGCCACCTCAACTGTGAGCAAATTAGGAAACTGGAGAGGTGAGGGACTGTAGTCACTGGAATTTCAAAAAAAAATATGATATTCTACAACAAGGGACTCCTTTTTAAATTTTAAAGAAATGTACTATAAAAATGTTCATTTAATTTTGGAATGGCTGGGTCTACTGCATGGAGAACTCGGATACCCCAAAATTAAGATAAGCAGCTCTTGAAACTGTTAAGCTTAATACTATCAAGCAACTCAGTTTTGACAAGCAAGCATTTACTAATATTAAGGTTGGATCTTAAACCCAGAATTTATTTCATGATAATAATCCAAAAACTTAAGTGTTGATTAACCCTTCCCTATCTACACAAGAAATAATTCTGAGGTCCGAGATTCTTCCACCTTGAAGTTTTTTTCTTCCTGCAAGGATGCTGAGACCAATGACCTTCCAATTCACCCATACTACTTCTAGATTGGGGGTGTCTGTCACCTTGTATGTTTGTGAGTGCTGAAAACAAATTTATCTGCAATTCAAATCATAATACTCACCCCTCTTCATTTTCAACTAACCTTGTGCTGTTTTTTCATTTCTCATATATTTTTAAAATTGATTATGTGCAATACATATTAGTCTGAAAAGAGAGAAAATCTAAAAAAAAAAAACCATGTAACCCCAACTAGATGTTAAACTTTACTTTCTTCTGTTATCCATTTCCGAATAATCTATTTACATTATTTCCTTACTCCTTAAAAATAGTGAAAGGATATCTTCTTGACATTTACATTGGTATATGTTGCATTGTTTTATTTCTTTTTGATATGATTTATTTGCCACTTGTTCAATTTTAAAATCAGCTACTTTAGTGCTGAAGTTACACATCCTTTTTATGCACTTCTACTTTCATCTGTGTATCTTTAGGAATCATTAGATGCAAAAAGATTAAGTCACTGGATCAGCGTTACTTAGAAAGTTGTCCACATAACTAGATTCATCTAATTTGTCAAGAAGTCTTTCTCATTTCCTAACATATTTTATAGATATTCCAGGTTGAGATAGTTATAATCTAATATTTTGTATCTCCAAATATTATTTTTATTCACAATTCAAAGTAAAGCTGGTCCTGATGAATTCCTGATTTAAAGATAGTTAATATGAGCTCTTGTTTATTAGAGTCCTCATTTCTAAATTGTACCATTCTTTGAAGCAATTGATTTCTAATTGTGGCACGAAGTACCTGAATGAGATTTTATCCTTTAAACTTTTCCTTTTGCTTATTTTCCTTCAAAAATTTCCTTTCCCCCTCTGGTTTGCAAGTTCAATGTTTTGTAGAGACTTACCAATTTTGACTAGAGACAAATCTTATCAATTTTCACAATTTTCTCAACTTCCCTATTAAGAAGTACCATTACACTTTCCACCTCCTTCTGAGATTGAATCTAGTATTCCACACATTGGTAAATGTCTACAAAAATTTACATTTTTTGTTGTCTTCTTTGCACTTGCGTATTTGCAAGGCTTTGTGCTGGGATCTCTGAAACCAGAGATGAACACACCACTTCTTGCTCTTAAGAATCTCGAAATTTGGATGATTTCATCCTTGAAATTTTCATTCCTCTCAACTCTTCTGATACAGAAATCTCTTCAGTAGTCTTAGTATCTCACTACGGCTGTCTGTTTCTTTCTCAAGGGTCACATTTTATTCATCTGAAAATCTGGCTTCTGGAACACTGCTTTTCTTTTTTTCCATATACTACCTTTGGGCAACTTCATTGACTCTTGTTGGTTCAACTACTAATTATATGCCTCTTTCTCCCAAATTTATTTGTCCTCCAAGACCTCTCATGGAAGTCTAGGATTAATTAATCAAAACATTTGCTTGCTGTACAAACAAAGGAACACAGGAACTTGGAAAATGTCAACACTGAACAAATATTCTTCCTCCCAGGGTCCATTTTTTCTGTATTTTCTCTCTCTGCAGGCAGCACTGTATTTGATCTATTAACACAACTAATGACTTTGAAGTTATTCTTGACTTCTTTTCTCCACCTTACCTGCTTCTGTGATTAATCATCAATTTCCTTTATTTTATTCTCTGTGTACTTCTACAAATAATCCTCCCAGATCTTTATTATGTTTACCATCTTTCAGATTTCAAATCTTTCATAACTGGTCTATGGCCATATCTCCTTAAGTGTGCCTGATCTTGTTCAAATCTTTCATAACTAAAAACAAAACAAAACAAAACAAAACAAAACCTGTTGCTTCCTTTCCCTGTTACCCTCACATCTATATCACACACTTGTCTGTGTTGTACGCAAGTACAATTTAATTACCTAAATATTCTAATGTCTCCATTTTAATGAGTAAGTACCAATCTCATTCATCATTTATAATACTATAGAAACTTTATAAATAATGCCTTATACCATATATCCCAATAATGTCAGTATATTTTAGTGTTATGTATGCACTGTCTGCATGTTTATATTTAAATGTTCCAGGTATCCTTGATTTACTTCCTCACCTCTGTTCATGCATTAAAACATTTATCAACAAACCTAAATTCATTAGTACTGCTTGTGAATTGCAACTTTTGACCTTGCAATATATCATACTAATTTTTATCTGTATCCTATGCCCTCCACCCTCATAACCTATTCTAATAGATATAAAATCAGTGAGGATGGGGATATCCAGTACACAAATGCAGTGCTATATGAGATCAGTTAGTTACTGCTCTACAAATAAAAGTTGGACATAATAACATTACACTTAGTACTGC
>NW_004567111.1:24078369-24097057 GCF_000260355.1 Condylura cristata
ATTGCGCGGAGTAAAAATATATATATATATAATTTAACAATCACATATGGTCTTCCTCAGCAGTTTAGATTCACTCACATAAAAATTAGAATAGGGCTAAAGGGAGAGAATACGTTCTTTTCTTGGCAGCTTGGGTAAAAAAAAAATCAGGAATAATTTAAGAACATTATATATTATATATATTTATAAATAACTTAAACATTTCCTTGCTACCATCTTTAATAGACTTATTATTTTAATGTCTAGAATATCCTTCTCTTAGATATGCATGGCTAGGGTTCTCCCTGGTGGCTCAGCTGATTAGAGCATAGCACTGCAAGCTAGCTGTGGACGCTTCAGTGCAAGTTCAATCCTCAGCCCAGGAGGTGACCACATAGCACGGCAGACCTCTCCTTTCTCGCCAGCTCCTCCCCTAAGCAGTGTACTTTGTCCATCTGCCTATTCTGCTCCCCAATCTGTATCTGGTGAATATTCTCACCATCCATGCATCTCTGGCCTGTATCACATTTCTGCAAACATAAATAAATAAATCTTAAAATATATCTATATATGTATGGCTTATTTTTTCACTTTTCAGACCTTTGATCAAAGTTTGCCTAATCAGAAAAGTCTTTGTCAACTTCTGTCATTTTCTACTTATGTTTCCCTGCTTTATTTTCTTCACAGATTATTACCTCTTGATATATATTCATTTATTTTTGCATAATTTTAAATTTGTCAAATTGTAAAACCCATTAAAATATTTATATTTGCTTTGTCTATTATTGCACTCAAAGCATTCAGAATATTATGACTGTGATAAATATGAAATAATAAATTGATCTCTTTAATTTCTAAGATTTAAACAATATGATTTGCAAAAACAAACTTTCTAGAGAAAATACTTAATATAATGAATTAACTTCTAGTATATAAAACTAGTTAAATTTGGTAATTCCTAAAATTTTCAATATTCATTTATCTTTATCCAAAACTTTATATATATATATAAGAATAATTTTAATTATATATATAATTATCTTATTATCTAATTATATATATAAATTATCTTATTATTCTTGCTACTACATCCTATAATAGATGATATACCTACTATAAAATATGAGCATCAAATCAAATTACAAAGATATTTGAAAACTCAGCTATAACATGGCTTATAATTATCAAAGCCAAATTTTTTTTAAAAAATAGTACATATTATAAGCTCAGTGATCATATTGCTTGGGGGATTTTAAAGTTTAAAAAGTATTAGCGTAGAACAATACAATACCCTATTATTATATACTAGAATTAACCAAGTAACTCTATAAAAACTAGGACTATATGTATAGCTTTAATTCCTTCTAATAAAAGTTGTTTTCAACAATATTCTATGTGGCCTATATATAATTAAAGTAATCAATAGAAATTTACAGGAAGATTGTATCCCAAATATGATTCAATGAAAAATAAACAATATAAAACTTTTGGCAAGAAAGTGTATTATTAATATTCATCTGTCATTTGAGATTATTCATTTGTAGATAATTGAGAGTGGATTGTATTTGCAATAATATCAATGATTGCTGAATTTGAGGAAACACATTCCAATATTTTTTCTGATTCTTTTCATAGATACCTAATTATGAGATATTAATTTTATATCTATGGAGACATGAAAATATTTTTGCTTGAAACTGTTTTTGAAAATGATATATATTTGGAAAAAATACAGTTATACATAAAACTCTCACTTGTCAAGGGAAAAATAATATTAATAGCATTTAAGGAAATTATAATATTATTATTTGACAATGGGCTATTAAGTAATCCAAACAGTTCAGAAATTCCAAGTTTAATATCCATAATAATACAGTACATATCTGGAGAACTTAGAGCTTTTGATTGTTATCTAAATATCAACATCATCATCATCACTGTAGTCAATCCCAGATCCAGTATATACAAAATAAAATAAAAGGCAGCCTTTTTCCCTTTAAGCAATCTCTTTAGTCAAGTTGCTTGGGAGTTTATTCCAGTTAAATTATCTATAAACCTTTTATAGTAGCGATCACATTAACATCATTATAGGATAACTAAAACTGGTTTAAATTTATTTTAACCGCTTTATTCACATTGAGTATGAAACATTTTCACTGTCCTTTAAGCACAGGTTCCTGTAAGCTCTTTTGTTGAATGTTGTACCATCTACTTCAATGTTTATGTGAAGGGTCTGCTTTGATATTAATAATGCCTCATGGGAGAAGGACTATTTGAATATTCTCATCCCCTTAAGATTAAGATTAAAATCAAACTGGGATGGCATTACTCTTGCTCAGGAATGTGAAGTGGATAAATTCATAGACATCAACATGCAGCCAAACAATGGTCAAGGTGAACAAATGCAATGAAGAGGTCAAAACGAATGCCTGAAACTTCTCTCCCTACAGCAAAGAAGGAGATGTTTTGAGCAAGTTGGTTTTACCTGCTATAGAGTGAAGATGTAAATCCAGTGAATATGGCAAGATGAATAAATTACTTTCACCTGAAATTTTTGTGGGAGAAATGCACTCTATTTGGTATCTATGATGAACTGGTTTATTGAATCACCAAAGAACAATATTTCAGCATGATTTATCATATCACACTCTTGCACATATCTGCATTTTTTAAAAGATAGAAATTCTGCATCTCAGAAACATTCTTTTTTTTTGTTTTTCTTCTAGTTAACTCCTGCTAAGAATTCTAGATAGTTGCTACAGGGTAACTATCTTAATTAATCTTGTCCTGCTCTGGTCAGTCACCCTTCCCTTGTCCAGCTGCTTCAACAGAATGATCAATTTTGTGTGGGAGCTACATAATCAAAGTACCAAAGTTCAGTTATTTTTGGCTCTTTGAAATGTAATGTAGTTATGTTGATCGATTGCAAAAAATAAATTAACATGACTCAAAATCTAATTATCCTAATTGCAACTGATTTGGCTACATCAGCATGAGGTATGCATATTAGGTTTTGTAGAAAACTAAATGAGCACTTTAATACCATGTTTACAATGAAACAAAACAGGCTAAATTATCCTCTATTATGTGTATTATTTTTCAGGTGAGGTCAACGTAACATAAGTTGGAAAACAGTTTTCAGTAAAATAAAAATTTAACAAGGTTCACAGGGCAAAAAAGCTTTTTAATAGAGGAAGTGATTTTATAACTAATTAATGACATGTACCTGTATATATGAAATTAAAATATACCAATGTACAAGCTTTAAACATATGGGGATTTGTCTAGCTGATATCTAAAATTATATGACAGACACAATACTCAGTTTTATCATCTTAAAACTCATTAGCTCTAATAAGATACAAATATTTAGGTATAGAATCTGAGTTAGAACCACCACAGTTATGTATCCTTACATGAGAAAAACATAAAAATAATGTCATTCTTTTCTATTTGAAATGGCACAGTATGGGTTGCATATTCATAAAATATTTTAGAAAAAGCAATATTATAACTAAAAAGAGCTAATAAAAGAGACCATCTTAAAACATCAGAATACAAAAGGAAATCTGTGTGCTCTCCCCTGACATTTCTCTCATGCATGTAACATGAGAATAAAACCCTAAATTGAACTTATCTAATAACATCAGATATTAGAAAATCTTGGGTTTATTGATCAACCAAATGCCAGTATCACTTGTCATAATTTTGACTGTAGAAGATTGTGGCAGTAGCATTATACATTCTCCAAACCCAAACTATTTTTTTTTATTCAGACTCTCATAACTTTTTTGCCCTTCTTAAGTTACATGTCTATGTACTACTAAATTAATCTCATTTCCTTTTTATTACACCATCAGTTTTCAAATTTTACTTCCATCAAAATATATATTAGTGGTATCTAATATCAACAATCTAGCCAAATTACTGGGTTTTGTTTTCAATCACCCTATTCCCATTTCTTCATTCACTAAATCTAATTCTTTTCCATTTTTCTTTTTTTTCTTTTATGAATTCAGTGCATTTTTTTTAAGATTTTATTTATTTGTACATACAGAACTGGGGTACAGGCCAGAGGCTCAGGGGCAGCGAGAGGATTCACCAGAGACAGAGCGGGAAGCAGAACAGGCAGATCGATGAAGTACACTGCTGAGGGGAGCAGCGGGCGGGTCAGGAGAGGTCTGCCGCGCCATGTGGTCACCTCCGGGGCAGGCGGGAATCAAACTCATGTGGAAGTGGTTTAAACTTCTTAGTACTGTGCTTTAACCCGCTGTGCCACCAGGGAGGGCCGAATTCAGTGCATTTTTATTGTTCCTCTAACCCTGCAATCCTGTCTCAAGGATCCAGTATCTTCCCTATTCTCTACATAAGGCACATTGTACTGGAATCTGGTATTATTTCACTAAAAGCAACAAGAAAATTCAAGTGTCCCTCTACTAATTAATTTAAAAGGATAAAGACCATAATTCTAATTAATTTAAAAGGATAAAGACCATAATTCTTATTGATAACCTCAAGAAATTTCACTATTTATCTCTATCCTACCATTAAAGCCTATTTTATTTTTAGTCATTAATAAAGATCTTAAACACTCTACCAAGTACTATTCTGCATCAAATGAATACAAAAATAAATGTGATAGCCATATTTCAACATATGCATCCTTTTCACTTCAATGACTATATACTTGTGCATGTATTCACTCTATGTATTGAAGATCTCCTCTCTTCTTTAACTGAGTTTCTCCAAACATGTATTATTTTAGGTTATATGTTATTATTTTCTGAAACATTCCTGATTCTCTTGTATAGTGTTATTATTATATTTAAAATGTCAGGTAAACAAAAAACATATTTTAAGCTACTATAAATATAATATAGTTAATATGGTTAACTATATGGTTATAATAGTTAAGCTTACATAGTAACTATAATAATAGGTTTTGTTTATCCTGGTATTTTGAAATATTAAATATTATGTAATTTGTAATTATTTGCTTATCCCATTCCACTGTTTTTAAATTTAGGGAGTAGCTACATCTTTGAGAGTCTGATAGAAGCTATAAATCCTCTCTCCTACAAAGTGAGAAAATACAAAATCAAGCATTTTGTTTGTAATTTTAAGGGATTCCAAATTTGGTTAAACTTCTTAAATGTAGCCCAAGATTAGCATTATCCTATAGATTTCTTAAGAGTACTGAGTATTTTCTATTGACTTTCAAGTGTCAGTATGATGGGAATGTTTTTAAAGAAGTGAATGGATATCAATAATGGCTAGTAGGAATTTTAGTGCACTAATACAGCATGCTTTTTAGCAATAATAGAGCCTAACAAATTTCCCAAGCATGACTTCTGAATTTCTTTTAAAATGAAATATATAAATGAAGTAGAGTAATTATGTGATAGACACACAGGCACAAACTTTTAAAATATTTTACGTTATTATTGTGCAAGTTTCATGATAAACATTTGCTCTCTTTCATTCATGAATACTTCTCAGATCCACTTTATGGATTTCAGTGAGTTCTGCAAGTTTGAGAGGAAAAGTTAAGTTCTGATAGGGCATTCAATGGTAATTATTTCTCACCTCTATATTAAGCACAAATAAGTCTGTAGTTGGAAGCTTGCATTTCTGCTGTATATGCTCAGTCTCTTTGGTGAATGACAACATTTGCAATTTAAGTCCATCTGGAACACCTCAAGCATTCAATTCATTTATTAACTTATTATGAAGCTTGGCATATGAATCCTCAGACTATCAGTGAGGCAGAAAACTTAAATGAAATTAGATAACCAGACTTTAATATAACGGTATGTGTACTAGAGATATTGAAAAAAAGCTTCCTGTTTTTCATATTTAGGTTGTCCCTTTATTTATCACTTTGATGCCAGATTAGTGTAAATTAGCTTTGCCCAAACTTTGCAGCAGATTTTGAACACTACAGAAAAGAGAAATAACTCTCATGGCCAGAAGAGGGAGATCTTGTAAAAATATTTGTAACACATGCTTAAAAGATTTTGAGATTTAAACTTAGATTAGTAAAACGATGATTAAAGTTTCAGAAGTTAATGCCCTCTATAAATCATTTAACTTTGAAAAATGCTTCTTGGGAAAATGGAGCATAGTAATGTACTTTAGCTTAAGTTTCATATAAAAAATATCGGTTATATTAGTAAACTGTATAATTACTATAGGAATGTTTCAAAAATCAAAATATGGTAAGCAAATTCTCTTGATCTTATTTATATGGTCTTATATTATTTAAATTAACTTATTTAAATTTAAATACTTTATATCCTAAATTTTTATAAAATAAATCTAAAGCTGGCATAATGCCATATAAAGAGGGGCAATTTTAACTTTGGTTGTTAATAAAAATTGAACAAATGTTGTAGAGGTTGTAGAGAATAAATAACCACCATACACTGTTGGTGGGGATGTAAATTGGCCTAGTTCCTATGCAAAACAGTACAAAAATTTCCCTAATATTCAAAATAGATTTATCAAATAATTCAGCAATTCCACTTATAGGTATATACCCAATGAATGCAAAAGCACTAATTTGAAGCCACACTGTATGGCTGTGTTCAGTGCAGTTCTATTTACAATAGGCAAGTTATGGAAACAACAAACCCCAAGGACAGTGGATTAGTAATATGTGATATATGTACACAACAGAATCTTACTCAATACAGAAACAATGAACTATTATTATTGTCAGCAACATGGATGAAACAGAAGGGGATTATCCTAAGTGAAATAAATCAGGAGGAAGACTGGGGCTGTCACTTACATACGAAATAAATAAATACAACAGGTTGTATAAAGCCAAAGCTATCACAAACCCTAGAATCTGTTTTTAGAACTGAAGCTACTGAAGGTAAGTTGAACTGGGAGGACAGAGTAGGGGAGGAGGGGCAGGGAGACACACAAACTATGGTGGAGGTAAGTAGGTGCTAGTTCTAGAAGTTTCACAAACTTCTGAAAGGTGTGATTCTATCATATATAGTACTGTAAAACAAAACTGACACAGTGAATAAAAATAATTGATTGAATATATGATATGCCAAATATTCAAATAAATACACATATCTGAGATACTCTATATGTTACTGTTGCTCTCTCACACACATACATTCGTGTGCATATATGTATGTATGCATGTATGTATGAAGTTACTCATTGTTGCTTAATTTATCTTTCCCTTCTTGATAGTTTTAAAATATATGAAAACAATCACAGATGGGCCATTGATTGTACCACCTGGGTGGCTTCACTTGATTTATTTGTGACATGATTTGAACAGAAGTTAGCTACAGATTATTAATAATATGTTCCCAAATTCAATTCACAAAAACAAGGAATTTGTTCTTAGTAGCACAGCAAGATTTGTAAAATTTCATAGTTACTATAAAAATACATACCTCTCCATTTTGTTAAATTTCCCATTGTGAAAGTGTAATGATGCTATCACTAAATAACATATATAAATTGCTTGTTTGTATGAGTGCATTTCATGAGCTGAATGACACATTTCTTCACCTGAATTATTAGATCTGGCCTTTATGAACTCTATTTCAGAACCTGCATATCTCATTACTCATAATCTCAAATTAGTACTTGGAATTCCAGATTAAGGTGAAATTGTTAACCATGATCAATATTCTTTATAGTCATTCACTAGAGAAAGATGTAGACACTTGTTTCAAAATGCTACTGGACATCTTTAAGTTCCATATAATGTAAGATATTTCCAAAATCTCTAAGTGAAATACTGATTAGCATCTAGGTAGTTTTAGAATCTATGTGGCCTTGTCCTCTACTAACCAAATCTCAGCTGCCTACTATAGAGAAAAGTTATGCACTGAAATTTTCATCATTGCTCACTCATGGTGTATAATAATAGAGTGCTTTCATATGTTTTAATTTAGTCTCCATGGAATTGCCTTAAAATACATATCTATACTTCTATAAACATTTCACAAACTTTCTTTAAAATGTTTTATATATTTTGGCCATTATTGAATATCATCAAATATAAAGGGCCCTCCTTATTTCCAAGGTCATACATTTAATTTTCAAGGTAAAGCAGTAAGTATTTATTTCTGTAAACTAATTCACAAGAATACACATGAAAATATAAGTATGATTATTTTGATGTCAAATGGAGCTGACCTAACTAGTGGAAGGAAAATTAACAGTAGCATACAGGAGGGTACCATTAACATGCTACAAAGAACAATACTATATATTTAGGGTAGGGATAGATAAGTATATAAAAAAAGTAAAAAGCATAAAGAAAACAATGAATTACATCATAAGTGTATTAATTATCTTGTGAAAAGTAGGGAATCCCAGCCTCAAATGTAGCATTTGATTTTTTAAGGTAGGTGGTAGATACAAAGATATTTAAACATACCTTGTTTGTATTTTAACTGTTACATAACAATATGGCTAAGATTTTTAATATGATTGGGAAATTAACTCTTCTCTTTTTTATAGGTGCTCTAAATATACATTCAAAATTTGCTTTTACATTTAAAGGTCTATTTAAAAGAGCCCAAATTAGAAAGTAACAAATCAATTTGTAAATTGGGAATTACATCTCTTGGTCCAATCTCTTTTTGGAAAATAAGAACAGAATAATGCAAAGATGAAAAAGCAAGACACTATCATTCCATTGTGAAAGAAAATATACAATGTTATTTTTTTAAATGCACTTTGTAGTCTTTTTAAAGATGTTTATTATTTATTAGCTTTCACTAAGCCATCTGTGTCTAAACCTCTGTTGAGCATCACTGAAGCAAAATGAGTCATCGAATTGTACTGAAAAGCATAGTAAGTTGTAATCATTTTACTTAAAATATATTGTCATGGAGATTTAACAGCCTTTTATAGAAATTCTGATCACTGACTTTTTTGGGAAATATTTTTTATATACCTCATCTGATGCCAACATTTCTTTTAACATTAACAAACCTATATGTGTCATACTTAGAGTATGGAAACTTGTGTGTCTGCTGGAGCTGGTATGTGTGTGCCTATGACTGTGTTAACTTTGTTTAGTAATCTGTAGCAAATTATGATTTCCCACTGGTTTGTGCTACTTTTCTTTTAGCTGATTTGATCAGCACTGAAATTTTGTTCTATAATAACAGCGAACAGACTCTGAAGATCAGGTAAATTTAAAGTTGTATTGGTAATGGGAATAAATTATTTATTTTAGTGATTATAGCCCCTTATTACAATTAGATAGTAGTGATGATAGTCCCTTATTACAATTAGAATCAGAAGTGTAAAGCAGCGCAATAAGATATGGCATACTTTCCCCCATTTCACTTATTAGCTGAAAGTTAAAAATCAGGTACTTCAAATATATTTCCTAGATAGAAAAGGTATGACAATGTTTAATGTAAATCCTCTTGGTGTGAGCATGTGTGTGTGTGTCTGTGTGCACATGTGTTTTAGCTCTGAAACTGACCTGTTGATTCGGTAACAAGAGGTCACCTGTGCATTTAGTGGAGAGAATTATATTTATAAATAGTATCTTAATAGGTGATTATTCATTGTCTTAATTTATATCAAATTGATTCATAAAGCAACTTTAAATTTAGCCATGTAAGCTATAGTTTTCTCTAAACTCATTTTTTGTTCATCAAGGATTAACTAGTTATTCCAAATAGTTTTTTTCTCAAGATTGTGTGGCACTCACACTGGCACTAGATGTGCCATTAATAAAAGATTCTAAGTAACTGTGGGTGAAGAAGTTGTCAGCATTGAAAGACTTATTCTTTAGTTCTAATTTGCTACCTACTAGTAAAGAGAGTTGAGTAAGTGCATTTATCTTTATACTCCTTGTCCATTATCAGAATAAGAGGATTAACTTGTTCATCATTCCCATTTTTTAAATGTCAAAGTATTCATTCAATTACATAAAAAAAATATGTATACCAATGTGCACAGGTGGTACAAAATAATGCTCAATTTTTAAACAAGCAAGTGTGGATATATAATGCAGGGGATTGAAATAGATAGGGATGTGAACATTAACTCATCATTTACATAACTGGAAAAAAAAGGATTTTTTTTAAAGCCAACGAATATCTTATTGAACTCAATTAGGCTCTAGTTCTTTAAGAGGTTAAAAAAAAATGCATAGTGAATTTGTGAAGGATGATGTTGGTACCCACTCATTATTCTCATTTGTATTTTTTATACTTCTTGATTTATGCTTTTTCTTTTTTAGTACATGTGTCTATTTAGTTGGTTTATTTTTTAACCTTGATTTTCATCAAACATGTCTCAATCCTTTCCTTTGGAGCAGGCAGTAAAAAGAAGGTACAAATTTTTTAATGAAAATTTTTAAAAGAATTCATTAGTTGGCATTATAACATTATAAATATATAGATAGTGGTGAATATAATACAGCCAAACAATTGGCCTAATATTACTAAATTCTACTATCTGCCTGTGTTCTTTTATAAAAAAATGTGTTGTTAATGATATCATTTAAATATTTCTTTCATTATTTTTAGTATATGTATTCAAGTTTTACAGATGGTATATGTATCTAAGGAAATTACATGTACATTTTCATTTTTAATCTTGTATACTATGAAAGTCATCTAAGAGATAAAATAATATATCAGAAACTGTCAATAGTCTACTATCTTATTTTCATTTTTCTTCTTCATTGGACAATTTTAAAGTTTTTGGCTAATATTATATAAATTGATATCACTTAATTACACCATTATTTACTTAATTTGTATGGCTAATATCATTTAACTGCCTACTCTTGAAAAGAAATTTAATTCAAAACCAAAAAAAAAAATATGAGCACTAGAAAACACTAATATAAATTTAAACTATTAGCATTTTTAATGGTGATAGAACAAAATAACCTTATCTCAACATATAGCTTTCTGAATCTATGTCTATGTTCATCTAAACTTTTAAATATAATGTTAGTTAAGTAAATCAATTTTAAAGTAAATAGAAGAATGGAACGGTAACTGCTTATTAATTTTCTTTTATGTGCCATACAATGCAATTAGTGAGAAACAACTGATAGCAGAGTCTATAACAACACAAATCTCTTGTGTAGAACCAAGATTAAATGAACTTTCCTTCTTTAATTAGTGCCACCAATTGTTCCACAGTTCATACTAGGAAACAATGAGTTATTATATAAAGGTTGTATACTTTCACAGAAATGGACTTATTGAACACTCACATCAGTGTACATTCCAGTTGATAATTACTGTTCTTTTATAGACATACAGAAACAGGACATTATTTGGGAAGCTTGCTTGCATTCTAGATCTGGACACAGCCACTGTATGACTCTTAAAGTCAGTTTGGCTTCAAATTATATGTATGTGTATGTGTGTGTATGTGTGTGTGCGTACATATATACACATATATAGATTAGTTTACTAGACTCACAGAGACACACACTTATGCAAGTTCTGTATAGAGACAATTTGACACATTTTATTGACCCTTTCTCAGAGATTTTGTCCAACTCCTTTCAACTCAGATGCATTAATATAGTTAAACAACACTGCCTTCTCAAATATTTGAATTTCATCTCCACAGGACACTTATTCAAGGCCTCTAAATTCTGCTTGTCATAATCTCTTTACTCAGTCTCCCATTTATTAGGAGTGGTAGATGATTCTTACATTATTACTTTCATTATATTTAAGCAGTCACTTTTGACTTTTTTTTTTGAAAGATTGTATTTATTTATGCATACCGAAATGTGGTATAGGCCAGAGGTGCAGGGGCAGTCAGAGGAATAACCAGAAACAGTTGGGAGCAGAACAGGTAGATCTACAAAGCACACTGCAAGCACACTGCTGAGGGGAGCAGCGGGCAAGACAGGAGAGGTCTGCTGTGCATGTTTTGGCCTTTTTTAATTATTGAATATCTGAAATACAGTAAATCTATAATTAGCTAATATACTTTTCTATTTTTAATTATAGTTATTTCAATATTGCATATAAGAATTTAGAGAATGTGTTATGCAAAAAATCATTATGATTTATTGCTATCACTATTATTAAAGGTAACACCAAAAGCCAACTAACATTCCCACATTATATTTCAAGGCAAGTAAAGTGAAAGATGGATGGAAACATGCAATAATGGTTCAGAAAAGGACAATGCTATTTCAGCTGCAAAGTTAGATTTGGTCCATTTTGATGGGTGACTAGAATTCTTATGAGCAGATATCCTGGAACATTGGGAATGCTCCTGACCCAAGAAAAAACATGATAAACAAAAAGGTAAACTATAAAAGATATGTCAAAAATATCAATCAGAATTTTTAATTACAGTTAGTAGAAATTAAAAAGCTATGAATGTGGATCCAGGGGGACCATTAAGAAGTGATACCTCACCCATTTCCTCAAGTCTCTCACATTCCCAAAATTCTAAAAGGGCAGTAACACACCTCCAGAATGGACCTCAATGTGTCACATAACTGCAATTTTTCTGTAATATTTCCAAGAAAAAAGTGAAGGTTCAGTGTTATTGAGAAACAGGTTTAGATGAAAAGTACAAGAAAGAGAATAATCATTTAGGTTTCTACTTTCATGAGATAACTGTCAGAACCAGTTGTTCAAAATTTATAGCCCATTTGGGAAAAATCACCCATCAAAATGTTAGTTGTGACATCTTACTTACAAAGTCATATATCTGTAACTGTTTCTGCTCTGCATTTGAAATGTTTCTGTCTTTGGCTCAAATGTAGACTTTTATAAGAATGATTGACCTTGACTTCTATGCTTCCTTTGGTTTTCACCTCATAATTTAGCAACCTGTGCTCCTATGCTTCAAAATATCCAGAATACCCTGAAATAAAGACACTGCACAGTTGGAATGACATGAAGTTTATGCAGGACACAGAAGCTATTTAATGCTAAAGATGCCAAAATCTGAATCACAAAATACTGAGGCGATTTGGGCACAGTGAAGACCTACACTCCCCAAATTCCCAATGCTCTCTCTTAGGTTTTTCTTTAATTAGTTTTCTGCAAATATTTTACAATGATTTTATTTTTTATGTTTGTAAGTTTTCTGCAGCTTTATAAAGGATGATTTCACTTCCATAATTTTTGTTTTTTAAGGTATTTTCCTTCCGATCTCAAGTCTCTGAGAATCAACCTTGATGTTGTTCAAATTGAAATTGCCAACTTCAGAAACTTGAAAAAGCAAGGGTCTAACAAGAACCTCTACGGACTTTGCTGTTATATGCATGACAATATTGTCTTTTCTCTCCCTTAATATTTTATTTGATCATTTATGAGCTCCTGAGTGATTTAAGATACTGTGAAGGATGTCAGAAACATTCTACCTATCACACTCTTTCTATTGTTATGGGTGGAAATGTAACCTCTCAAAAGATGTCAAAGTACTAACAGTGAGTATCTGAAAATGTGACCATATTGGGAAGGAAGATCTTTGCAAATGACCAAGATAACATTGAATCATTATCCTCAGCTCTAGACCTATATGACTGCTCTTCTAAAACAAGAAATCTAGACATCGAAATAAAACAAGTATAAATGGGAGAAAATATGAAAACGCAGGGCAATGCCATACACAAACTAAGAAACACCTGATACTGACGTTGTGAGAAGAACATGGTGCAGATTCACCTTCAGGACCCTCAAAAAAAGCCAGACCTATCAACTCCTTAATTTCAGATTTCTAACAGTTTTCAAAGTACAAGACAATAAATTTGTATTGTTTAAGTCAATGAGCTTGTAGGACTTTGTTAGGCCAGCTTCAGGAATCTTATACCTGTGAATACAGTTACGCCTTGTATAACGAAGTTCTAGTCAATGATTAACCCATGTCCAACAGTGTGCCCAATATTCCTATTGTCTATTGATAACATAGTTTGTACTGACAAGTTTGGAGTGATGAAAAGTTATGGTTCCTCATCCAAGCTGCCCACCTGCACTGCTATTAAATAATGAAGAACTGTTGTTGTGAGAATAACAAGAACCTTATGGTGTTTGTGCAGGAATGCATGCAGTGACATTTCTCAGGGTGCACTAAGGATGCTTGCCTGTAATCTTTACTTGCATCTTTCAAAAAGGACCTGAAATATTTTTAAACAAATTGTTTACATTAAACTTTAGATCCTGCCCTTTTCTACCTGATACTGGGAAAACACTTTTACTTTGCTTTTGGTCCAGATGTTGATTTTACTAATGCATTCTCCCTGATTCATTTCCAAGGTTTTTGGACAGACACATGTTTTTGAAATCTGATTGTGCCTCCATTCTTTAAAAATTATTTTTTTCTCAGTAAATATAGTATTTACTGGAAAGAAGATTAACTACTTTCCCAAAATTAAAAAAAAAAAATCTTTCCTTAATATGTTGATTTCTATTTTGCTTAACTTTAGCATTTAGTCATCCATACAGTTCTAATTCTAGAACTTCATTATAGTACAAGAATTATCTGCTTTTACACTTAGTATTTTATTTATATTGTAAAATTCTATTTTATTAAATCATGAAAATAAAAAGAAATCATTTCATACTGATAGCCTCAAACTTTCATCCTATAATGTACTTTAGCTCTTACCTAATAAGCTATTACTATTGTTCCAATGAAAAAGGACACTGTTGGGCATGCAATTCTATAGTTTTCTTTCTTCTGATCTTTTTTTTTATTATTATTTTGCTATCATCATGAAATTATTATTATATAAAATAGCTTTGAATTCTGATCCAGCAAGAAAATGGCTTTAAATGTGCTACTTTTGATTTCAAAAGCGGTTAAGTATGGGCACATTATCTTCCTTCCCTACTTTGTAGATTTCTACTTAAGGCTTTTACCTTTTATAAGATTTTTTTTTTTAATCTCATACTAAATCAACATGGCTTCCTTTGCATTTCTTTTATTTTCAGCACTGTTACAACTCTGAATGAAAAAATTAAAAACCACTTTCTTCAACTCATTTCATTTTTCACTATGCCTCTACACTCTTAAATCCAACTGATAAAATTACTCCGAGAATGGAATTTTTAAATTATCACTTAGCCCTTGGGTTTATAATAATTACCTTTTTTTTTTCTATACTTCATATTAGTGGCATGATATTTCATGGTATCACACTCTGTTCTTCATAATCTGTTCAGTGAACAAATCTACCCCACTATGGTGTTGACTTACTCACAGACTCTATGTTCCTGAAATCCCCAATTGTAATTTCGGGGAATGTCAGAGCAAGTCTGAAAACAAGGGGTGGGAGAGTGAGTACAAGAACTTCTGGGAATACCACAGGAATTTAAGGGGGGTGCTGCTACACATTCCTTTCTTGAATGTCGTTTAGAGATAGAGGGAAAAAATTGGAGAGACCACCATGATATTGCTGTTCGGTGTCATAACATCGTATGTCTCCAATGTGATACAGTGGTACTCGGTTTTATGTTTGTTTGATTACTTGTTTTAATTTTAAAGCCTCCCTTTGTATGCTTGGGTGGAAAATACAAAAACAGAGTTAGCAAAAAAGGAAAAAAAAAACTATTCTACTATTGTGACAGAATTTCCTATATCTGCCTCTTCTGAGAGGAATCTTATTGAAATAAATATTTTCTCACAATAATATAGCAACAGGCTTACTTACAACAACACCTCTACAACACTAAAATCTTCAGTTTCTTCTCACAAGATTTTCTTTGAATCAACAGCATTTCTTTTTAAATACAATGGCATGCTCCTAAATCAACTTGATCCATAGGTGGTTCAGGTAGAATATAGGGTTCTGATTTTCTCAATTTTATTTCTTCTCTGTCAAGAAGAAACTAGTATGATGTTTTTTTAAGGACTTGACAAACTTTTGATTAATATTTGTTCTGTTTTCCCTTACCTCCTCATAACTTCTAGATTTCTCTGGATGAGTTGATCATTGATCAGTGTACGGCATCTCATTTTTACTCAATGGGTTCCTCTATTCTCAACTTATCAAACTAAAGACAAATTTGTAACACTACAGTAAGTGCAAAGGGTATTTATATGTTCGTCCCCAGTAATAAAGTACATAACAAGAAAGACACATTCCCCTCAACCTGGAGTTAAGTACCTATCAGTAGCCTTGTCCTTGAACCCTGAGTCTGGTATATTAAGCTCAGAACTTGACAGTATTTTGTAGGGAAATGGTTACAATTAGAAAATCATAAGGACTCAGCACAAATATTTGTGAAAACATAGCTACTGTTTTGGATCAACATATTTGAAAACAAGGAAACTGAAGCACACAAGGGAAAGTTAGGATTTTAAAAAATCATGAAATTTCCTTTGAATGTAGCAACATCTCCAGGATGATAAGCCAGCAAAAAGCCCCTAAAATTAAGAGAAACAATTTTTTTTTCTGCCTTGTGAGGAAAGAGGATAAAACCGACTACCTAGCTCTTCTGAAAGTTTACTCTTGCAGTCCAAAATTATAATTTATACATTGTGAGTATAATTGCCCTTAGTAAGGTAATCAGCTGTATTTGTTCCATACCAAAAGAAAGTAACCATCTATCAAAAGATGCAAAACCAACTAAAATAGTAAAATCCTGCCTCTATTCTTAACAATATGTTAAAAGATGGCTTCTGAAGCAAGGCAAAATAAGCCACTGAGACTCAAAATCTGAAATAGCCATACCTGTATTTGTGTTAATTAGCTTCCAAGTTTGTTATCTTGCACAAATTTCAGAAAGTTTTGATTGTTAGTTTCTTCATCAGAAAATGGTAATAGTAAAATTACCTGTCTTTTAGGTTTTCACAGGACAACAAAAACAAAGGTTATGTAAAAGTGCATCACAATGTTTTATACATTTTGAGTTCTATTGATATGTGTTAGTCTTGAGTAGTGCCCTGTATGTTTTAAATCCAGCTTAGCAAATATGGAAAGTATAACCTTGAAAATACACTTTTTTTGATAGACAATTCCATAATCTTCCTCCCCTTATATTCCTTCACCTTTTTCCTCAGAAAGATGAAAAACGGGACAAGGTGAGTAGTGTCTTATTTCTAGGCAATGTGTTGAAGGGTCCATAACTATTGTAATAAATTTAAATATGCAGATTATGACTGGCTGACTGAGGAGGCACAAGTCACACTGAGCATCAGAACTCCCATTTTGGGGAAGTGAACACCTTGGTGCCATCTTAATTGAATGTAGAGTTGCAATACACCCACATAAAGTACAATCACAACAGTAATGACTCATCAGTCCCAGCAATGGTAGGAATGGAGAGGAACACAATGACCAGGGGAGGGCAGTCATCTCTCCCAGGCCAGGCGCAGGGAGAGGACAGAGAACTGGGTACAAGCACATATCACTTACAAGATGACTGAGACTGAAGATCACTAAGTTTTCAGGTGCTCGATGCTAAATAATAGTAATTATTATTATTTTTTAAAGATTTGTTTATTTATTCATACAGAGCTGGGGTACAGGCCAGAGATGTGGAGGGTGAGAGGATTCACCAGAGACAGAGTGGGAAGCAAAACAGGCAGATCATCAAAGTATACTGCTGAGGGGAGCAGCGGGCAGGTCAGGAAAGGTCTGCCACGCCATGTGGTCACCTCCGGGGCAGGTGGGAATTGAACTCATGAGGAAGTGGCTTAAGCTTTTTAGTGCTGTGCTTTAACCCGCTGCGCCACCAGGGAGGGCCGCTAAATAATTATTTTAAAAGGTGCCTTACAACAGCAAAGCCAACTTCTAGCAGAAATCCTAAGCTCAGACCCTGATTTAAATGTCCACACTCTGGATATTAAGAGATGCCATACTGTAAATGCTTAGGCAGCAATTCAAAAATAGTTGTTTAATCATCACAGGTAAAACCTTTTTTTTTTTATTCTCTGTTGTCAGAAAAACTAGGATTATAATGGATAGGAAAGGCACTATTAAGTGGTTAATATCCTACGATCAAATAAAAAAAATAATTTTTTGGGTTTGCCCATTTCCATTGTGCAAATACTCAGAGTATGGCCAGTTTCTAGCTACTGAAAGAATGCTACCGGATGCAGAATTGGCAGATATACACAATTGGCTCTCAAGAGTAGGTTTCAATGACTTCAAGGCACATTGCTCATATTTAGAAAAAAAAGAGAAGTTTTGTATGACGCTCTCCTTGTGCTCTTTATGTCTTTTCTTCAGCATTCTGTGCACGATAAAGCAAGTGCATGCAACACATAACCTCAACTGGAACCTGCATCTCTGACTTTATGGAGTAGGAGGCTCAATCTGGGATGCCTGTGAGTGTTGCTAGTTGTGTATGTACCAACTAGACTGTAAGTTCAAGAACATGGAATCAGTCAATTTTAATCAATGGACAATGGCTAATTGCAGATAAATGATCCTCTTTCCTCTATCAAGCAGACTATTCTTGAGTTACGTTTTACATGGATCATTTGGATCATTATGTGGAAGAGTCTCTGTGCTCTCAGCAGGAATGAATGGTAGTTGTCTAGTGTTTATTTGTTCTATAATACAATCTCATATTAGTTGTCACCACATTACTCTTTCACATTTACTGAATTATCAACCTGCACAAAACCTCTTCTTTAGGCTTTGTTTTCTAGAAAAAACCTGAAATTAAAATCCATGAGGGTGAATTAAGGTATCATTTAATAATATTGAGCTAGTTCAATATGCTTCCTATGTGTATAGATTTTTCAGTTATGAACTGAA
>NW_004567111.1:24097607-24114424 GCF_000260355.1 Condylura cristata
GCTGAGGGGAGCAGCGGGCGGGTCAGGAGAGGTCTGCCACGCCATGTGGATCTCCTCTGGGGCAAGCGGAAATCGAACTCATGCGGACGTGGCTTAAGCTTCTTAGTGCTGTGCTTTAACCCGCTGTGCCACCAAGGAGGGCCTCTTGTTATTTTCACTATTTGTTACATTACCCATCTTAGTGCCCCACTTTTCAATTTCATAATAATAATGAGCATTACTTCACGAATGTGTTGTCCATTCATATATCTTCTTTGGATTAAACAAATGCATTGCTTTTGTTTATATGAATAGAAAAAAAATCATTTTTCACAAAATTTACTGTGGTAGTAGCAGGAAAAGTTCTTTCTATTTTTTTTAATGGGTTTTGTGAAGCATTTGGTTATAGCCTTCAGAACAGCAGGGAAGACCTAGTGAGATTATGCAATAATAATAAGATCAATTCTAGCTCTTTATTATTTGAATATGTTTTCCATATTAAGAAGGATGATAGGACAAATTCATTACTAGCTTCAGAGAGCTAATATTCAGACCCTATGGCTCTGTTCTTTTACAGAGAAGGCAATTAGCTGAAGATATGTGGCTTGCCTAGGATCACCCAGCAAGTTATTGGCATAGTGAGAATGTGAACACATGGATTCTCAGTTTCCCATCTGTTGCCTAGTTCATTTGGCTGCTTTGTTAGGAGTGGGTGTATGTATGTATATTTATGTAGTATTTCAGGAATGAGCAAAGGAAAGGGGAATGATTTGTGCATTATTTCAAAAAGACACAGGCAAGTGGGATGATACAATTTTCTTTATGCAGCAACAAAAACACTGAAGATGGTTCTAAACTCTGAGAAATAAATAAGAAGTTTTTAAATCATCATACCCTATTTCAAGTGTTTGAATATAGAATTATATATTATTTTAAAAATATTTAAATGCAATCTATAATTTAAATGCAATCTAATGCAATTCTATTTTTTAAAATATTTAAGTGGAGTAGTGAATACTGATTTTATATACATGCCCCCAGTTCTTTTCAATATTAAAGACATGTAGATAGAAAGTAAAGAGAAACAAACTGAACAATGAGTGCTGACTTTTCCTATTATATATATTTTAATTACCAACACCTTGGGATATATTAAAATACATACATTGCATGTTATATATGACACTGAACATATTAATGCTACTCTAATAGGGATATAATAGTGTTGTGTACAATAGAAAGAGAAAATACTGTGTTGCTCTGGATAGGGATATGATTAAAATATATTCTCCCCACTCAACAACTATAATTCACAGTTGAACTAAAGATTAATATATAGTGAAGGCAAGGGTGTAAAGTAAGAAAACTGAAAGGAGAAGTTAAAATTAGAAGGAGGATGGAAAGCATAATGGAAAATCAGCCAACAGGAGAAGAGAAATAGAGAATAAAGGGACAAAAGATGCAGATCTTTAATTCTGGATTTTATGAGAAATAGTACCTAGAGTTTTGTTGTGTTTTTAACTTCTATTAGTTAAAAAAAAAAAAAAAAAAAGCAATTAGGCCTTAAATTTTATATGTAGGATTTCATTATTTGATGTAGGAACCTGACCTAATTTCTGCAGGTCTTCAGCATGACCTTTGTATATTTTCTGGGCCAACCTTGTCATTGATATATGTCCTCCAGAGATTACCAACTACCTAAGGTATTCGTTAACAACTCCTTGTTACAGAGTTTCTATTTTTACAATGTATGTGTCAACTTCAAGGATTTTAAGGTGATTCACAAACTTTAAATTAACAGGATGAGTACAAATTCCAAAAACATGCCAAAGGGTAGAAATGAACACTTATTTCGTTGAGTTGTAGCGTTTCACACAAAAGGGTGATTTGGCAGCAGTGACAAGTGACTTAGCATATGACACTTTGAGGACAAACAGCTTCCAGGGAGAATAGTATCCATGAGTTTTTTTTTTTTTTTTTATTCCCTGCTATATTGGGGGCAATGGTGCCTGAGACAAATGACTTTCAAGCCTCAGGCTGCTAAAACTCAAGGAAACAGAAGATAAGTGAGGTTGGCAATGATGCCAGATAAAAGAGTATAGTTGGACTTATGGCAGCCTATTTTTATCTATCCCACTGTCTGCTGTTCCTCCCGAGAGATCTGCTTTCTTTTTTGCTACCATATTCTATCCAGGAGAGTTAATGGAACATACAACATCAATAACACAACTTATCTGTGAAGTAGACATAAAAAGTCCCTCCTAACAGAGGTCTAGAATTAAATCCCTGCAACTATAAAATAGGTAACAAAGACACAGACTCCAGTCCTATGTTATCTAAGGAAAGTCACTATTTTTCCCAAATTATATTAATTAAGGTAAAGGAGGTTTACTTTTTTTTTTTTTTTTAAGTGGACTAGATCTACTGTCACCTTTAACAATCATTTTGTTCTCTCTATTCTGTCGTAATTATCTACAGTGCTTGGCATTCCACATTACCATTTGTTTCACCATCATTTCTTATCAATTGTCACTTTTACATTTGCTTTTGTAGATATAACATACCCTCAAATTATACTGTGTAGCTTTTTCTATACTGGGACTATAAACTTCTTTCCAAGTAACTAGCCAGATATTTGTTTTAGTTTACACTCCAATTTTCTACCTATTTACATATATATGTCACATTCATATGCTACACTTCCAAGGTTTGCAAATATTGTTCTCAGAATCATATTAACTTTCAACCTACATCAAATATGTAAATTAGTTTTCTGAGTTTATACAAGAAATTCTTATTTAAAATTCCTATGTAACAGCTCATGGAACAAAATGGTTTACTCAATAATTCCTCTTTCTTCTCATTTCAATGTCCCTTGGTCTAAAATTACTGCATAATTTTTTGATGAACAAGTCTGTTATTAATTTCTACCACATGTAAAAAAAAAAATAAGACCGCTATTGTTATCTGTTCTTAGTTTGTTACGCATTTTCTAAGGGATTATAGTATAGTCCCTTTTATTTTAATTAATTTTATGAATGTATCACTTATATTTGTTTCTAAATTGAAGAGCCAATTACCAGTGATACTACAAAAGTAGTAAATTTTTTCAGTTGTGTGATAATTTCTCTATATCTGTATCTAAAATTATCTCACAATTGAAGACATTTATGATAGTACATTGCTTTTATTATAAAATCTAACTCATTATACTATCATGGACATTAAATGAATTTTTATATTTTCATTCTTAATCACATAGTTTTCCAGACTTCTTTAAAAAGCCTTCATTTCAAATAAAGATAGGTGAAAGAAAAGCAATCAAAAGTTTTGGTGTTTCAAATATCAACAACTGCACAGATTTTATTTTTTAAAGACCTATATAGTAATATCTAATTGATATCTATAAATTTGGAAACATTTAAGTGTACTTCTTAACTCATAAAACGTTAACATGTGCAGCAGAAGAAATAAATATTTAGAAAATAACACGCATAAATGAAAATATAAAATATACAATCTCTCAAAATCTGAGTTTCATAGGATTAACATGTTACTATATTTTAATAAATAATCACTATTTTTAGAAGTTTCAGAATAAAGAAAAAGTGAACAGTTTAAAATATATTTTATCAAAGTAAGGTAAAGGAAAATCAAGAAAGCACCAAGTTCTTTATTCTAATAGAAAATTAAAACTAGTATTTTACAGTCAAATTATGGTAATCCCCCAAATTGCAAAATAATTTCATTGTCAAAAATTTTATGAACATATTTCAACAAAATGGACTAACTCATGCAAATCAATCTCTTGTACTACAAATGAATATGATTTAATTTTATATTTTATTTCATAAACTATTATATTTTATTTCATAAACTACTTATAAAAGCTTTTAAAAGAGGGGTAGTAACAGTTGCACAACTCCTCATTACCTACTCACTTTACAACTGAATACAGTGTCTAATGGGATTGGAAATTACATTCCACTAGAAAAACTCCAGTACTTGGGTTATAAGACTTCTAAGATGCATGACTGAGCAGAAGTCAAAGCCTTGGTGTTAAACAAAATGTATTGTTCAAGCTCTAGATTGCTGTTGTTTTCCTGTATTCTTTCAGGAGGGCATAGCATTTATTTGGAGGTCAATATGTAATAAATCATTGTGACTAGGTTAATACTTAGCTTCAATGTAAAATTTTTTTTCTAGTAAATGTCAACGATTTATTACTTAAAAAAAACAGACCTTATCTTTAGAGCAATTTTAGGTTCACAGCAAAATTTGGACAGAAGGTACAGGCATTTTCTAAATACTCCCTGCCTTCCTTGTTTACCCCCTCCTAGACAGTACTACAATAAATGAGCTTACTTTGACGGATTATCACCCAAAGTACAAAGTTTAATGTATGTTCACTCTTTTTAATATTCTACTAGTTTCATCAAATGACTACTGGCATATATTGACCAATATAATGTCACACAGCAAAGTACCACTGCTTTCAGAGAACTGGAAAATTCTCAGATATGTTTATGTTTTATCTGTGCCTTGTAAAACACAGTAAAGAATAGTGCAATACAATGAGGAATGCCTATACATTTGTAAGCAAGTATTTGTAAAATGCTCAGTATATGAACAATAAAGGTAGCCTGCATATTTGAATGCCCAAATTACTTCATGGTTAAATACCCAAAAAGCAAAATTAAAATAGGATTAAAAATAAAATATTTTGGGGCCCTCCCAGGTGGCGCAGCGGGTTAAAGCACTGCACTGAGAAACTAAAGCCACTTCCGCATGAGTTCGAACCCCGCCTGCCCTGGAGGTGACCACATGGCGAGGCAGACCTCTCCTGACCCGCCCGCTGCTCCCCTCAGCAGTGTACTTCGTCGATCTGCCTGTTCTGCTTCCCCTCTGTCTCTGGTGAATCCTCTCACCCTCCGCATCTCTGGCCTGTACCCCAGTTCTGTACGAATAAATAAATAAATCTTTAAAAAAAAAATAAATAAATAAAATAAAATATTTTGTGACCACAATATTTTTAAGTAAAACTTTTAGTCTAAACCATGTGTGAATTATTATTTTTTTTAATCTCAAAGCATAGGATTTTTTTATTTAAAAATGTCATCACAGGCGAAACTAATCCCTACATGACAGACTGGGGATAATATATGTAATGTTAAGCCAGCAAAGGGGCACTGTCTGTATTATAAAGGAATTCATTCAACTGGGCAAAGGAAATATTACAAAACAAGCCAGTGATATCAATAAAATAACAATATATATGGCAAACACTTTCCATTCCATGGTAAATAGAAAGCATCAAATATAAGGTATTATATTTAATATGGGAAACTACATCTAAACAAAAACTGTTAAATTGAAAAAGCCTGGGAACCATACAAACTAAAATACACTTGAGTTTATGATTTTTGAAAGATAAATGCATACATAATTCAACATATTAGATATATTAAAAATATGCAGTAAGAACATTATAGATGGTGCCATGTATGTGGAGTAATGTGGATATTAGTGTTAACATGATAAATGCAGAGCAATTGCAAATATTAGAAATCAAAATTTATGAGCATAAGCTTTTTGTCTGGGATGTTAGAATAAACATACTAATAATTGGTTAGAGAAAGTAAAATCATATATACATTTGATATATAAAGTTCCTCAAATTTATTTCAGTATGAATATTGAATATATTAAAATTTTTGTTTTTAAGTTTTACAACAGATGCCTTTATCGCCATGCAAAAAAAAAATGACTTTACAGTATTTGTATGTATACATATATGTATACAAATAAGCGACTTGAAAATGTATCATATCTTAAAACTGCTAAGCATAAATAAGTCATCCACAAAAAAGCACACTCATGCAGCATATATTCACTTGGTATGTCCAGTTTATTTGAATTATGTGAAATTGCTTTGAAGAATAAAAATTTAAAATAGATTTTTGCGAAAGTAAATATAAAATATTATGATGTAATTAAAGGCATAAAGCATTGCAACAATGCTTTAATACAGTTGATTTTGTTACTTATTTCTCACCTTAACACCAACTAAATGTAAACAGAATGAATGTGTTTAATCCCTAGCATTCCCTCTCTGGAGACTTTTCCTTGATTTTAAATATGATGTGCATGCTAGATGACTCATTCAATATGACTCAGTGCCCTTGAGGAAGGTTGAATAGAATAGCTCAAATAGAGAAGATGAATTCCCTATAGCATCTCAGAATGTAGCTTTCTTAAAAGCTAGAAATATTTTCCACACAATTAGCACAAAATCACATTGTCAGAGATTTGCCTTCAGGTCATTAACTAATATGTTCACTAACAACTTGCACAAAGTGGATTGAAAAAAAAAAAGTTTTACTGTCTGAGTCATAACTGTGACTGATTTGGAATTAAACCATGCTTACTAGAATTTCTATCAACAGACTTCCTTCAGTATTTTTTTTCTTGTAACCCTGCAACGACATTCAAAATATCTATTTTCTCCACCATTTCTTCTCTTTCTAAATGTTTCTACATAAAATTATTTTTATTTCAAATTGATCCCTATTTCTTAGTAGGAAATAAATGTGTACTCCATCATTGGAAATAAAACAATATACACGCTCTCTTTGTAGTTCAGTATGTTGTGGCTTTTGTACTGTATATAGTGATCCCATAAAAAAGGAGTATTATAACAAACTCAAAAATAAGTATTTATAAGTCAAATTGCCAATAATTGTGATGTGATATGCAAAGTATCCTCAAAATATTATCAAATTTGCTAAAAACTTTATGTTTGGTGTTGGACTTTAATAAGTTAAATCATTAACTAGGAGTAGGATGAAAAAAATATTTAAAATCACATCAAAGGCATTTTACTGAGAATCCTTATTCCACATGCAGTATCACTATAGGTAGGGCATTGAATAATTTAGAAAACACTCTTACAAAGGTACAAAACAATAAGTTATTTCTTATTAATGACAAAAGATAGTACCTGTGATTTCACATGCTAAAACTACAACATATAATTTTCCCACTATAAGGTTTTGCAAAAATTATAGGGAGGATCTTTATAAAAAGAAACAAAAAAGGATAAAGTGATATAAAGATGTATATGCAAAGAATTTGCAAGATTCATTTTTATAGTAATAAGCATTGACTTGTGGTGTGTATTTAAGAGAGTGTGTCGTGTATTTAATAACAACGCAAATGAGTTGCATTAAAATGTTAAAAGCATTACAGCTCACAACTGGCTAAGAAATATTGCTCGGCCCTCCCTGGTGGCGCAGCGGGTTGGGGCACAGCACTGAGAATCTAGGGCCACTTCCGCATGAGTTCGATTCCCGCCTGCCCCGGAGGTGACCACATGGCGCGGCAGACCTCTCCTGACCCGCCCGCTGCTCCCCTCAGCAGTGTACTTCCTCCATCTGCCTGTTCTGCTCCCCGCTCTGTCTCTGGTGAATCCTCTCACCGCCCTTGAGCCTCTGGCCTGTACCCCAGTTCTGTATGTACAAATAGGTAAATCTTTAAAAAAAAAAAAAAAAGAAATATTGCTCACAACTTTAATGAGATCCCAGTGATATTCTGGACTAAGTAGAAGCTTAAATCCCCTCTTTGCTCTTTTCTTGATATATTCACTTAGGCCACTGACAGCACTTTACTGTCCTCTGAGATGGCAGAAATATTGAAAACAGGCAGTGAGTTCACATTTCCCAGATGTGAGCTCTTGCCTCCTGGGCCTTTCTCTACCTAATATTGCAATCAACAATTCTTGATGTCCAGAGAATAAATACAGAAATTTAAAACTACAGGAAGAAGGGAAAAGACAGAGAAGGAAAACAGTATCTGAGTTCTCATCACAAATAGAATGCTATGGTTGCACAAATCTTACTCTCTCAGAGCAATTTATCCTGACTCAGAGACTCTTAGAAGTATTAGCTATTATATCTAAGGGTGGACTCACCAAGATCAGACAGACATGGCTATGTTAATTTCCTTAATTTCCTATGTTTATCTTTTTGATTTCTTCCATTATATTCTTTCTTTTCTTTTTTTTCTTTTTTAAAGATTTATTCGTGCATACAGAACTGGGGTACAGGCCAGAGACTCAGGGGTGGCGAAAGATTTCACCAGACAGAGTAGGAAGCAGAACAGGCAGATCAACGAATTACCCTGCTGAGGGGAGCAGCGGGCGGGTCAGGAGAGGTCTGCCACACCATGTGGGCACCTCCGGGGCAGGCGGGAATCGAACTCATGCAGAAGTGGTTTCAGCTTCTTAGTGCTGTGCTTTAACCCGATGCGCCACCAGGGAGGGCCTCATTATATTCTTTCATCAAGGATCTTTGTGTTTTTTTCCCCATATTTGTTATTAATAATTGGATTTCTTTCCTGTTAGGTTACTAGTAACCTATTATATGCTAGGTTTATTGCCACAATTTATTTAATTATTAGTATGTGTATTCATTTAGCTAATAGTCAATTTTCCCAGATAATTTTTTTTCTTTTTAATTTTAACAAATATGTAAACCTTCTGCATAGATCCAAGATTTTCTTCCTTATGATGCCACATTTTGTTACACTACAATATAGATACATAAAGCAGGAAGAGTTTGTGAGGACACAAAATATAGCTATCTAGAATACAAAAAGAGAAGCTTAAAGAAAAAAAATTCTGCAAACATTCAACAGAGTTATCTAACTTCTAGAACAGGAGACGAAATAAATTTGTGATTGAAGTCAACCAATTTGTGACACTGTGTAATGGCAGCCCTACTAAACTAATACATATGGTTAAACATGTAAGTATGTAAATGATATGCACATAACAGAAAACATGGTTTAATTTTAGTGGTGATGTTAAGAATTGAGGAATGCACCAAATATTACTTAATCTCAAAAAGTAACCATTTTCAAGATATTTTTGACTAATTCATCCTTTATTCTATGTATATCTAGTGGCACATAACTTATTAAAATCCAGTATGTGGCCCTCCCTGGTGGTGCAGCGAGTTAAAGCACAGCACTGAGAATCTAAAGCCGCTTCCGCATGAGTTTGATTCCTGCCTGCCCCGGAGGTGACCACATGGCGTGGCAGACCTCTCCTGACCTGCCCGCTGCTCCCCTCAGCAGTGTACTTCGTCGATCTGCCTGTTCTGCTCCCCACTCTGTCTCTGGTGAAGCCTCTCACCGCCCCTGAGCCTCTGGCCTGTACCCCAGTTCTGTATGCACAAATAAATAAATCTTAAAAAAAAAATACATACATCCAGTATGTATTTGGGGTTCGTTATAAAATATATTTCAGCATTTTATAGGAGGCCACATTGAGCTTTATCCTGGAAAACCAGATTTGTAGAAATGTCATCAGCAAAGACACCTAGTAACAGTGAACAAGTTCTGCACTAAGATGTGAGAAATGTGGTGCTTAATTTCAAAGTTTTCCTAATGATGGACTGCCTACTTTGATCAGGAAACTGGAATGCATGACTTAAAGCTATCCTAGGAAAAATGAACAGGACATGGCATCACATAAAGAAAGGGAGATTATCCCTGATTTAACAATTATTGACTGATTATGCCAAGAAATCAAAATGAAGCTAGTCCTGAAATACCCTATTTTCTAAAATAACAGTGACTCCTTTTGATCATGACTCCTCTTAATGAATGAGAAGATTATCTTTCAGATTATAGTCATCATAATTTTTCTTATGGCAAATACAGGTAAGCAGCATGATTTAGTTGTATTTATCTTTACTTTTCCTATAATTTAAATTACTAACAAACACTAGGGCTGGATATAGCATTTATAAGAGAAAACATTATGTGGTAAGTTTCTTGACAATGGTCTTAGTTATTTGTTTGGGGACTCATACCCAAAAGCAAAAGGAGACAAAACCTAAATAAACAGATATAACTAAACCAAGCTAAAAAGGTTCTTTCTACACAGAAAAAGAAACTACTTCAAAATGAAAAGATACCCTACTGAATATACTGATAGGGAGGATGCATTTGTGCACATCATATATCTGACAAAGATTAATCTACAAAATATAAAATCTCAGAAAACCCAACAACATAAAGCAAATGACCTAATTAAAAAAAAAAAAAATGGGTAGAGGAGTCCTCCATGGTGGTGCAATGGGTAAGGAAGCAGCACTGTAAGCTAGCCACAGCCACTTCAGAGCCAGTTCAATACCTGGCCCCAGAGGTGACGCATATGGTGAGGCAGACCTCTCCTGACCCACCTGCTGCTTCCCTCAGCAGTGTACTTCATTAACTTGCCTGTTCTGCTCCCCACTCTGTCTCTGGTGAGTCCTCTCACCATCCCTGCACCTCTGGCTTATACACGAGTTCTGTATGCATAAATAAAAATATTATTTTAAAATGGCTAGAACATATGATTGAGAGTAGGTTGGTTTATATCAACCTTATTTCAACAGGAGAAAGGAAGAAAAGAATGTGGGAGGAAAGAAGGAAAGTTAAAGAATCCATAACTATACAACAATTGCCCTTCAGTGATGCCTAAAGAATCATTTCCTTAGGATTGCTCTCTGGGTCTATTATAGTCCCTAAACACATATCCTAAACACAGAATAACTAATGATCTACTATGGACAGGGATATTATGATCCAGGTTCTCCAAGTTTTTGTTTTGCTTTGTTTTGTTTTCTCCTCAGTTAATTTAGCATGTATTCTATTACTACAACAGAACTCCAAAAGAAGTTTCTGGAGCTGAGCCTATGGAACCCAGAGGGCAAAGACTCTTTAAGTCCTGTTGCTGCTAGTTAGGAATTGACAATAAGTGGCAGAGGATTAACACTACTGAGCTCTGATCCCCCACCTAAGTGCCCTCAGGATGAAGGTACATTGAGCAAGTCTGCAGTGATCATCGACAGCAGCTCTGATGACAGAGAAGAGTCCAAAAGCCATTCCCTTTGCAAGGCCCTAAATGGCCACTCTGCTTTGCCCTCTCCCTGCAGCCCTCTAGATTGGTATCAGAGCAGGGTTCAGACCACAGTTCTCATGCAACAGCCCCAGTCAAATGAGACAGTGTTACTAAGTCAAGCAGTGGAGACTGGGTTGGTCCCTCATCCTGTCAAGAAAAGCAAAGAAATCTGTGTCCAGCCCTGAAGGCCACATCCATTGTCCCTCCATAATTACCTCAAAAAGGGCTTAGCTGTACCAGGCCGCTCTAGTAGGATCTATGGCAATCCCCCAGGGAACATTCAGCATTCAGATTGTCTTCAAGTAAGTTCCTTTACTGGAAGCATGAGAGAAAATCTAGACATTTCTGACATTGAGAAAAAATTACGTCCATTTTTCTTTCAAAGGCATCCCTCTCAGAGGACAAGGACATGAGTGGGAAGAACACAAGGGACTATGGTGCATGGGTGAATTGGTGGTGGGAATTTCATGGAGAAACCATACATTGTTCAAAAATGAAGGATGATGTAATGATTATATTTAAAAAAATCCTTCTCAACATAAAACTTCAATAAGATTGATATTTAGGAATACTTATGCAACACTTTTAATACATATTTATATCCAACTTATATGGGGGAATATAGTTGTTCGAGATACAATTTCATAGATACGATAGTAACTAGATACTTTAGTAGAAACTTTCGAGTAGTCTATGAAGATTATATATATATATATGTATACACACACACACACACACACACACACACACCATGGATATCATGATGAGTAACATCATCATAAATTGTATCACCCCATCTTAAATTATATCATTATATCATTTCTCACTGGTAGACTTCGCTATGTTAGTACTGAATTAGTGGCAGTGCCAATTCTCAGCTTAGCATTCAAAGAGAATTGTCCCATGCTTGCACTTTAACTTGAGTTGCTGCTGATTTAATTATGATGCAATAATGAGCTTTCTCACTGAGAGGAGTCACTGATAACTACACCCTCTCCCGTACACTTCTCTCACTGAACTCACCACCAAAGCATACAAAAATAGTTTATTTTCTTAAAAGAAACAGCAAGGAATTTTCAGAGCAAATTTCCTTTTTCTGTGACTAATAGCCTATCAAAATTAATGTTTATGTAATAAAGTGAATATCTTTAAATCTGCAGGACACTAAGTGGGCCATTTTCATGCCTACAGGCTACTTCCACATCTTTTTGAGGTATAAATAATGACAACTGTCCCAAATCAGCTGAGTACATATTTACAAAATATGCTTTTAATCAGCTCCCACAGAAATAGTTTTACTTAAATGATGCATTATAAGTTCTGAGGCACAGTGGTAAGTAATCTGTTAATCAGGCAACTAGACTCTCCTAACAAGTTATGTTCATTTTCCTTTAAAGACTACAGAGTCTTAAGATCAAGAGACATCTCCTTTCACTTTTTATAGTCAAATGTATCATATTGCTTAGCAAAGTGCTAATTAGATATTTTTAATAATTCTAACTTGACTTTTCGGATGTACCTACACCAAAAGAGAAAAAAGGTTGTGTTCTCATTCTAATTTTCTTATACTCCTGTTCACCAATACGAGGCAAGAAAAATAATAAGATATGACTTCAGTTATATTCAATAAAACTCATTCATATTGTTACCCTGTAATAAGTATTCAATATTTATGAAAAATAAATAAGAGAAAAGAAAATATAAACAAATGACATTGTATCTAAAAAGCTTCTGTACAGTGAAAGAAACTATCAGTAAAACAAAAGATACACTACTGAACAGGAAAAAAATATTTACACATTTACATCCTAAAAAAGGCTGGTGTCCAATATATAAAAAGAATTCATGCGATTCAACAATAAGAAAACAATTAACCCTGTCAAAATTTCAACAGAGGAGCTAAATAGACATTTCTCCGAAAAGATAGACATGACAAAATAGGCACACAGAAAAAACACTCATCATCAATTAACATCAGGGAAATGCAAATCAAAACCATAATTAGATACCATCTCACATAATGGTAACAGCCCATATCAAAAAGATCAGAAGCAACATGTTTTGGTCAGGGTGTGGTGAAAAAGAAACCCTCCCACATCTGATGGTGGTGATAAAGATGGGTGCAGCCCCCATCGAAAACAGTATAAAGATTCCTCAAAATGCAAGTAATAGTTCCCCATATGTACCAGTAATTTCATGCCTTGACATCTACCAAAAAAATGCAAAAAAAAAAATACTAATTCAAAGCAATGCATGCACATCCTTGTTCAAAAACACTATTTACTATAGTAATGCTGTGGAAATAGTCTAAGTGCAAAAGAATATAGGAATCAATTAGAAAAATGTGGCATATGTCCATAGTGGACTATTACTTAGCTATAAAAAAGGCAAAATTGTTGTCATTTGTGGAAATGAAGATGGAACTAGACTATGTTAAATGAAGTCAGAATTAGAATGACTTTCTAGATGGTTTCACTTGTATATGGAATATAGATAAAGAAAGAGTTAGGCAAAACCACATTAGTAATGATTCATTGATAACTACAAAATGGAGGCAACAGGAATGGGATGGTGGAGGATTTGGAGGGTTGGGATTTTGGACTGGACAGGGATTAATGGATTATACTGAAAGGTTATTGGGATTTGAATAGTGGTATGGTGTGAAAACATGTATTTCCAGATGTTTAAATTTATAACCTCTAAAACAAATGCAGTTTTATAAACCAACATTTATCTCAATAAACACAACTGGAAAAGAATAAGCACAGTTTCAGCCCTCTGGAAATGTGTAAACTAATGTTCTGAAACTACATGTTCTATTCTAATAAATCCATGAATCCATGTGACTCAGTGTTTGCAGAAATGTTTGTCTTTTAACTTTGATTAGATCAATTGTCAAACCTGCCAATTCTAAAATAATAATAATAATAATAACTTATTTTTCCCCCAATTTCCAACGAACATAAAATGCTCATGGATTAACATTCCAGGCTCCCAAACCCCTACTTTTATTTGGAAAATTTTATTCTATCGCTTTTTCTTACTCTTGAATGCAATTTGATTAGATAATACAACAGCACCCATATGGCAAGCAAAGACCAATGAATGAGAGGAAAAATAAAGACTGAGGAAATTTATGAACATGATAATTTTGTACTACCACGTATTTTTATTATTTATATCATTTCCTGAACTTGTTAACTACATCATTAGAGTAAGCATAGCAAGACGGGGGAGGTATTCTTCAACAATATTTTCTTAAAGTACATATGAATTATGTAGCATTTCATGTTTCAGTATGCTGTTCATAATTTCAAGATCAAGTTTTAAGAAAAACATTTCCTCTATACTCTTAATTTCTTATAACATTCATCCAATGTCTATGGGGGGGGGAGACAAAATTCAGCTGATCTATTCAGTGTCATATGTTATGAAAAATACATTTTGTGGACTCTAAAATATTTACGACTAAACATAGTTGAAATATAAGTAAACCTAAAGAATCCTTATGTTTTAACTTTCAGAACTTTATTCAGTTTGTAGGAACAAATTCTGAGCATTGTGAATTTTCCGGAATTTTGACTCCAGCACTCCAACAATATTCTTTCACTTTTGAAATTTATAGTTTTCCTGGAATGTCAGTCATTTTCATGGTTTTTCAGTTCATTTTCAAGTCACATTGTTCCTGTTTTATTTATTATTATGCATTTTTCCAATCAGCTGATTGGTTGCTTCTTTCCTGAAGCCTTTTATTCCAGTCCTCAAGGATCTTTGCCTCTTCCAGAAGGGCTATCTCTTCCTCTTGAAGAGCACTGTTTTCTTCTCTAAGTGCCTTGTTTTCCTCACGAAGGGCCTCTTCCTCCTTCCAGAGAGCCTGTTCCTCCAACTCTAAAGCTATCCCTTTTTTCATCAGAGCTTGTTCCTCCATCTTGATTGCTCTCTCTTGATGTTGCAGAGCCTTCATCTCTTCATAGAGAGACCTTATTTCTTCTTGAAGAGCTTTTGCCTCTTTCTGGAAGGCTTTTTCCTGTTCCCTGATAGCCTCAATTTGAGTTTCTAGGAGATGATCATGTAGCCAGTAAGAATTTCTTTCTGTGTTCAAGGTACTGATTTTTCCTCCAGGTGGACATAGGCTTTCTAAAATCACACTTTTAAACTTCCATAGGACCTGCGTTTGCTGTCTCAGGAATTGATTCCGCTCCCTGATTAATTGGTTGTCCATCCGGAAGGCTTTGTTTTCTTCTCGAAGGGCTTTGTTTTCTTCCCAGAGGAACTTGTTTTCTTTTCTAAGTGCCTTATTTTCATCCCGAGTCACCTTATTTTCTTTCAGAAGATCTTCTCTCAAATCATGAGATTCATGGTTAAGTTCATTTTGGTCTTGGGAGCGAGAGAACAAAGAGGAGAACAAGTGCAATAACTTCCCTGTATTTATCCACTTTGACTCAGAGACAATCATTGTTTCTTAGTTATTTTATCTCAGCAACTTAACTATATTTCAGCTGTTTTGGGGTTTACCAAAGGTGGGCTAATATTATTTGCAACATAAAGGTCAGCGATTTGAGAATTCTTTCCATATATAATTGTTGTGTTGATTTACACAAGGAGCTCTATGGCAAGGATCTAAACAAGGCTTAGTCAGGCTCACTGTAGAAGAAAACTGAAAATATGAAGTCAATAAATTAGCTATTAGGTTGATACAATAAACAGAGTAAGTTTAAGTCTTAGCATATGCAAATTGCACATATTACATATTTATGAAGGCTAATGCATCAAATTGTTTGTGTTAAAATGAGTTAAGCTTTGAGCTAAACTACTTCTAGGAAACTATTAATATTCCAGCATGTTCATTACTTACAATTAAGTCACTTGTTATTGATGTGGACAAAAATACCATGAATTTAAAACAGATTTCTGGTTTGAAAGAACAAAGAACCATACTTTTTTAATGCAGTATATTTTATTGAGGTAATGTTAGTTTATGGCATTGTATATTACTTAGGGTATACATTTACATCTCTTCAGATGTATGTTACCACTCCACACTCACTACCAACGCACAGTAACCTCCCATCATACTGCTTTGGGATCCCTGCCCTCCATCTCTTGTAACCTTGAAAAAATCATTTTTAAAACAAGTTACAAACTACAATTTTTAACATTTTTACTTCGATATTTAGTAGTGTTATTATATTTTAAATATGCATTGACACTTACATTTCTGTGGCCTCTGAATTACCTGCAAGCCTGATTTCTCCTAGTGCTAGAAAACAGCTAGGTATTTGTGTCATCTATAGTGATGTCAACAATGTCAACTTTGATGAGTCAATGGGTGCTGTATGTAGCATTGAACTGGCTTATTTTTCTATATATTTCAGGAAAAAAAATATTAGTTTTAAAAGCAAGGTTATACTTGATGTTTTTCTGTATTAAAAAAAATATTTAGTCCTTGTCTTCATCTACATTATTAAGGTTAACTTAAAATATCTAAGCTTTGTTATTAGTAAAACAACTTCTACTCTTAGGAATTAAGTAAAAAAAAAAATACTATACAAAGATAAAATTACATTAAAATGTTTTTAAGATCATTGCTGAATAACTGACATTAGGTAAATACACATTATGCCAAGGAAATAACTCTGGCACTATTCTAATTACAGTCATATGTAAGTTTGGTAAGGGGAAGGATGTCCTAAAGGAACTCTGCAGTTTTGTGGACTCCACTCCCTACTCCAGTGATTGGAAATTACAACTGCAAAGAGAGAACTGCGAAGACCCAAAGGCAGAGCTTAAGCAAGCTTTCTGGGACTTTGGGGGATAAATAGGGAGTGATTTTCAATGGCTGGGGCAACATCTCTCTCTCTCTCTTTCTCTTTCTCTCTCTCTCTCTCTC
>NW_004567111.1:24114612-24116809 GCF_000260355.1 Condylura cristata
TCTTTTTCCCTGGGTTGTTGCTTTTCCTTTCCCCTCTTTGTAAATAAAGCCATTATTGACCCTTTTGTGTGTGCAGTACAATTAAATTTTAAGCATGCTGGTGAGGATCACAGACAAGCAGCCCAGTTCACACTGGGTTGCCCTGTAACAAGATTAATTTTATGTCATTTAACATAGTCCACTCCACTGCTAACAGAAAACAAGAGTGTTTTTTATAATTGTTTTAAATTCAATTACTTGGTGAGATAATAAAATATTAAAATATTTGTAGATCACATAAATGGCTTGGTGTTTTAACTACATATGCAATACATTTATAATTGGTTTAAGGTATAAACCAATGAACGATTTAAGGTATAAACCTTGAAAATTGACACACAATAGTAAATACAAATTAAAACCCCTCACTAAGGGGTTAGCTAATTTATTCAACATACCACATTTCATAGTAGAGCTTATATTGTATCTCTTTAAAAAACTGAAAAAACATTTGTTTCCTCACCATTATAACTGTTTAACTTAATAAAAATAGAAAAAGTTAGCCATAATATCAAGGGATGAGTATTAATATGAAGTTAAGGACATACACATGAACAGTGTTGATATCTTTGTTTTTAAACTAAATGAGAGTGAAATACCCATTTAATCCTTTACCTAAAATTGAACTGAAAACCATTTGATCTGGTTCTGCACTGGCTTCTTTACACTAATGTTTCTTCTTTTTTGCTACTGCTACCATGGTAGCTCAAGATTCAGAAAGAATTCCAAAAATTGTAGTCATTCTGTGTTGGAATGTTTTAACTCTTGAGGATCAAGGAGAAAATCAGACACAAGATGAAAATCTCTGTTCCCTTGATCTAGTGAAAAAATCAAATTTATAATTTAAACCTTTCCCTTAAATAAATTAAAGACTCAATTTCTTCAGTGAATACTTTCAGACATTTAAAAAATAAATACAGATATACCCACAAACTATTTCAAATGATAGGAAAAAATGAAGCAACTTTTGGATTTAAAAACCTCATTATCATACTTTTAAGAATTAAAAGGAAAACTATTATCTAATGTCTGCCATAAACACAAATGCAAAAATCCTAAACAACACATTAGCATACCAGGTCCAGTGATGCATAAATACCATTAGTAAATTGAGTTTCATTCAAGATTGAGATGATATTGGGTAATCAATTAGTGTCATTCTATACCTAAACAGTTATAGATAAAATTTTCATCTCATGCCAACAGGTGAAAAGGAATTTTAATATATTCAGGGAAAAAAAAGGTAAATAAAGCAAAAATCAAAAAAATTATGATTAAATGTCAAAAACAGATTATTACACTACTCCCACTAATTTGTGCTTATTGTACTAGTGGAGGAGGGGAAAAGGTATTAAGTTCAATTACAAGTGTTTAAAAAAACAATTAATGAAATGCTAATATATCATAAATACATGAGGGTGTCCACGATCATCATTTTCATTTTTTATTGTCCTAAAAATTACAAATTATGTAAAAAACTAGAAAAGAAATTCAGTATTTGTAGAAAAATATATAACTGCAAAGTACCATGTGCATGTAGAATGGATCAACCCAAGGGTGAGATAAAGCCTAACAATAATCTCTAGGAAAATGACTACAGAATGAGGCTTTCAAAGGCAGAGTGTGAGCAAGAAGGGCACGAGCAAATGCTATGAGAGCACAATGCACAATGAACTAAGGTGTGGACGTATTGATGGTGGATGTTCTGGTTGTGAATGCTGTGCAAGAACAACACTTGAGGGAAGATGTTATACTTCTAAAACAAACAAGAGCTTTCTAAACCAGTGCTACCTCAGTTAAAAAAAGAATCAAAGTTAAAAGTCTACAAATTACTATCTTACAACTATAAATGTTCCATGAAAAACATATAACTAGTGAGGGGGCTGATAATAGGCACTTTTTTTGTGGGTAAGAAGAGGGATTTTACAAATTTGCCATAAATTATTCAATGATTCACACTCACAAGACAGAACAAATAAAGTAGATTAGGAAGGCGGTACAATATAGTACTTGTGATTTTTCCAAGGAATGTGAGAAAATGGTCCTGTCCAAGATCATGAACTACCTAGTGAATAGAGAACTATCATTTTGGGAAAACTCTTGATGGAGGAACAGGTAGGACTGTATATATATATATATATATATATATATATATATA
>NW_004567111.1:24117261-24146606 GCF_000260355.1 Condylura cristata
CATGAGTTTGATTCCTCACCCGTAGGTGATCCACATGGCACGGTGGACCTCTCCTGACCCACCAGCTACTCCCCTCAGCAGTGTGCTTTATCAGTCAGCCTGTTTTGCTCCCAAGCTCCTCACTCTGTCTCTGTCTCACCACCCCTGCACCTCTGGCCTGTACCCCAGTTCTGTATACATAAATAAATAAATCTTAAAAAAAAAAGTTAATAGTAATTGCCAGAAAAATCAAATAAATATACAATTCAAAGTTCCCAGACCAGGAAACAGCCTTTCATTTTGTTTTACTTGTTTGAAAATGCGAACACTGACTTTGTTCCAATTAAATACACTTTAAGCCCTAAAATCCCATTATTCTCCTTAAAAAATAAGCAAAGTTGACTATCAAAACTATGAGCAACCAACAACTGCCTAATTTTAATTACATCCAAAGAGCATTTCCTAACATTTCTAAAACAAAATATAATCATTGCAATGGCTTGTTTGACTTAAGTGACTATCTAATTACTTTACAGAAAATTATCTTTCTTCCTTAAAACAGCATCAGGCTGCCAAATCTCCTGTTGTACTGTGCAGCCTCATGCTATTTGGCCTCTGGGCTCCATCTGCATTTGTCTGCATCTGCTTTCATCCTCTTCAAGCTCCTCTCAAAAGGAGCACAGAGAATCTGCAATTCATGTCAGGGCACCCAGCCAGATTAGAAGCTGCCAAATATCAACATCAGGTTTTGTGAGAAAAATTAAGTTACTTAAGCCTCTCTCGAGCACAGCAATGATGTCAGATGAAAGGTTATACAGTTTGAATCTCTATTGCCAGTCTACTAGGAAAAAATAATCTGGATGTGAAAATGTGATGTTATGATATGATCTGGACATTTTATGGTGACCTAACCTTTTCACCTGTTATTATTACAATGTCTGGTTATCATGTTAGAGATTATTTTTATCTGTTTTTCTGCAATTGTCACACAAAAACAGGGAAGCTAGAATGTGAGCATCTCCATCTATTATATTTTTAAAGGATTTGATAGTATTATACAGATCTTCAATAATCCACTATCTTGTGCAAGCAAATTCCTGATAAACATAGTTTTTCACTCTGGTTATTTTCTGTCCAATAAATTCTTTTGGGTTGACTTAAAGTGAAGAAATTTAAAATTTGAAAGTTCAAGTTATTTTCTGTCCAATAAAGTATTTTGGGTTGACTTAAAGTGAAGAAATTTAAAACTAAGAGGCTAAAAGCAATCAAAAAGTTCAAGGGTCATATATTCAGAAATACTTTTTTTAAAATTTTTTAAAGATTTATTTATTCATACAGAACTGGGGTACAGACCAGAGATGTGGAGAGTGAGAGGATTCACCAGAGACAGAGTAGGGAGCAGAACAGGCAGATCTACGAAGTACACTGCTGAGGAGAGCAGCGGGCAGGTCGGGAGAGGTCTGCCGCGCCATGTGGGTCACCTCTGGGGCCAGGAATCTAATGTGCACTGAGGTGGCTGCTGCTAGTGCTGTATCCTAACCCATTGCTCCACCAGGGAGGGCACTCAGAAATATTTTAAATATTTAAACATTTTAAATATAATACTTGGTGATTTGGAAACTTGTTTTTACATATATTCATCTAATCTTAGATTATTTCATAAATAAAACAAACCATTTCAAATATATTTACCTAGATATATGTAATTTAAACATAAAATATTTTATAATTAATTTAAAGTGACTTGGCTACTTTGAAATGGCAGGATATCAGGATTTGGCCTGATATTTATATCTGTTTCATGCTACGAGATTTCACAGATCATATTAACATCAGAGTCTTAGAATTAGGAGAGATTTTGTTTTTCTGAGTACAATGAATAGAAAATTCTTTTTTCCTGCCTGGATTCTAGATATAATTGGTTGATAGCTCAAAAAAATACCTAATCTTTGTATATTTGATGTACACATGCCTAATGTTACACAAAACAGTACTGATATAAACTTCAAGATAGAATAAAATCAGAGGATAGATATGCAGACATGCTGTAATGTAAGTGAATCTGTAAAATGACTACAAAAAGATACACATAGTAGAACTATTAGTTAATAGCAGTAGTAGTGAAGGAAAAAATAGAAAACCTCAAGGATTCACAAGACTAAAACTTGACTAACACATGAGGTGGGAGCAGAGGGGATTAATATGACTATTAACCCAGCCATACGTCTGGAGGCACAAGGGCCTTATTACAAGGCCCAAGGCCCAAGCAGGCATTATTCTGCTGTAAAAAGTGTTCAGGAACACAGACTTAAGGGTAAAGATACAGAAATTGGGCCCATTGTGGACTCTGTTCTTTTTCTGAAATCAACAATAGTCTAACTACAAACAAGGAGTGAGCCCCTCCCAAAGACAATATGACTATCAGTGCAGTTTCTACAGTGACATGGCTGGTGTTACCCACCTGTGACTATGCAGGTGTTTCTGGCCACCAACTCTGTCCCTCTGCAGGGCAGCAGACTCCTGCCTGCTTGTGGCCTGTACCATGCCAGGGCTTCTCTTCACTGACCTCTCTCAGCAGAGGCCGTTTCCCTCAAGGGCCCCTACTTGTGACCATACAGGCCTCTCTCAGCAAACCTGTCCCACTAGGAGCAGTTCTTTCTGCCCGCTTGTTCCTATACAAATGTCCTTTACTTTCCTATCCCTTTTCTAATAAATTTATTCTTTAAATATAACTAATGTTTCTGTCTCATGGAGATACTTTCCATATGCCACTGAAAGAGGAGCTATGATGAAACCTTTCCCAGAGTGAACCCTAAGACGCTGCTCTCTAAACCCATCAATCCCAAAACTACATCAGTAGTAGTTAGAAAGATTATCTGTAAGAATAAGCAATCAATAACAGAGGCAATGACTTACTCAATTTATCACTCAGGGGCTACCTTGGTCCCTTCAGTGCTAAACTGTTCAAATGCGAATGTGTGCTTTCCTTTTCTTCTTCATACTTCACACAGTGAGGAACAGTATTCATGCCTCAGTTACATCTTAAGATATTTTTCAAGTATTTGGGGGTGAGGGAGAGCACCACTATCATAAAATCCATCATTTATTTAGATCTCTCTAGTAGGATCTAACCTAGAAGAGATCTTGCACTATTTCTAACAAGTAAATTTGTCAGTACTAATGTTTCTCATCATTTTATTCACTACAGACCCTGGTATTTTGGTGCACAAGATTAGATCTGAGACTAAACAAGAGGTTCTTGCAAAGTTTTAGTCAACAAAGAGAAGATAAAATGTTTTGTAATACAGTAAACATTTCCCCATATTCCTTTAGAAAGCATTTCCATCACACAAATCTGTATGATGAAAGAGGCCGAAGATTAGGTTTTTATGCTCTTGTCCAGGCCTCAAGTCTCCACTAAAATGTCATAATGGTCACATGCACTGTTTGGTTCTGCATTGTGCTTTTAAAGACTCCAAGATTTCATATTTACATCTTAATGAAGCTGTAACCTACAATTTAAATGTACAAAGTGACTGTTATTCTAAAGCCATTGTGAGGGGAATTTAAATAGTAAAGGAAATTAATTATGCAAATGTCCAGCTATTCTTACCACTCAGTCTTGATAAATTTCAGAGGAATAGAGCAAGTTGTGCATTTTTCCCTTTTCTTTTACTACTCTATGAAAATAATACTAAAGTTCTCATGAAACATGTTTTTAAGTATAAATATGCTGGGGCTTCTCTGGTAGAGAAAGTACATGAACTTAACATATTTATAAATGAAGGAATGGATGCACAATTTTAACATAGTATTAATAAGGAAATGCCTAGAAGGGGATTTAAAGATAATTGAATCCATCATTTTCTTTGCACATGGAGATGCTGATGTGGAGGAAATACTAAGCTTTCTGCTTCAAGCAATGTTACCTAGTTGACAACAGAACTTTCTCCCAATCTTAGGTATTTGGTGTGGACACCAGATCGCTTTTCAGCATCTCCTCAATCATTTGAATGATATTTCTTCTTAAATAGTGAATATGTTGTCAGAAGCCCTATTTTGTTTTTGATTTCAAGAAATATTTTTCTAATTACTAATTTTATGAGAACTTGATTTTCTCAGGCAATCTATGAATCCATTTATTTGACTACAGTGGCCTTGGGTCAGAAAATACTTTCTTTGTAATATGCCTGTTAAAGATTGTTGGCTATGACTTACACACTCTAGTACTTCTCTGAGAGAAGTAGAGAAGTAACAAGGTAGTAATTTTGAGCAGACCTACACTTGAGGGTGAAAGCTATAGGGTATAGGGGTGAGGGAAATAGAGACTGTTCATTTCTCTTTTATGATAGAGAAGAACTATTTCTATCAGAAACTCAGATACACTTAATAAATACATACAGAATTTAGATGAAAAGTACAGAATATTCTGAATGTGAATCCCATGGGATCTTTACCATTAAATTAGATGCAGTTAGTTGATGATATCAGGAAAAACCTGAGACAATGTTCACTGAGAGAACACTGAAAAAGCACTTAGATTACATGGCGCATAATTAGTACTGAACAGAATTGAAATGTGATAAACACTGCAATAGTGGTTTCAGGCTAAGACAAGGAAGAAAGCATTTATACAGAGCTTGAATAAATGGGTAGGGATTTCATCTAAATCTGACAGATAAAAAACATAAAGGGAGGAAATGGTGTGAGAAAAATTAAGGCAGAAAAAAATAGTAGGCAATTCAGTAGTCAAGATCAAATAAAATTCATAAACATAATCAGATAAATAATATAGGCATGTGATCTCTTGTCTGAAATGAGCTATACTTGACTCAGATTCTAGACTGTTTCTTTTCATTTCTTTTGTAAATTGCCTATATTTCATAATTGCATTTTTAAATTACATAATAATGTCTTTTACATATATATGTTTATTGCTTTCTTTTCTCACATCTATGTTTTCATCATATATGTAACAAACATTTGTATTATTTATATTTTTATTTATATTTAGAGACTGAACTTGACCTGCAATTTTCCACATTTTCTTTTGTAAATTTCTTTTTTATATGTTTTATATTTGATAAAATACAAAGATGAGATTATTTTAATTCAAGTATATTTAAATTATATGAAAAATGTATGCTCTTAAAGTATTTGAAATATTTTCTATGGGAGACTTCTACTTAACATTTTGGAGGAATGATTTTTAGCTGACTTACCCTCCCATTAAGAATAACTGAAGAAATTGCATAGAAGTTAAGATTTTTAAAAAATGGTTTTGAATATTTCATAGAATAATCAGGGTTAAAAACATTCGAGTTTTAATATGCCCATTTCAAGTATGAGATTAATAGCTTATACTTTATAAGGTGATGATAATCATGGTGGTGATTATGATACTCATACAAGACAAGCTATACATGAGTATTAGCTTCTTCTAATATAGCATTGCTTGCTTTTGCTCAAGAGTGCCATGCTATCTCTGTTACTACAATCTCTATTTTACAAATAGGAAAATATCTAATAAGTGTCAGAATCTGGATTTGAATATAATTTTCTCTGACTCCATGCTTTTGTGTTTAATCAGTATGGTAGCTTGCTTATAGTCTTATCTACATTTCAGAAATAAAACGACTCAAGGAAATAGTTAAGTGGCAAACAGATGTTCCCTTATCCACAGCAAATCTTTTCCAGCTTAGAGCTCTAGGTCTTGAAGTTGCCTTTGTTTATCCCTTTAGCTATTCTGTTCTCTAACCACTGGCTTCAGAGGTCAGTTTCCTCACCTCAATGCAGTTTCTACATATTTCACAAACTCATAGAGTTATTTCCTGGCCTCATTAACTAAAATAGCATCTTTATTATTTCTACCAACTTGTCTTGCTCTCTTTGCTTAAATTACACTATTGCTTATTTTTTTATCATGATTTCATGAAAATACAGACATTGACTTTTTAATTAATATAAGATGACGTGTCTCACATATTGCAAACTCTTGTTTGGTGTCTATTATACCTGTCAAAAGGTCCTGACTTTTAGGAATTAGTCATCATATTTGCTTATTGACCTAGTAGTAGCTATTGTGTAAAAAAAAAAAAAATCAAGAACAAAAATAAATTTCAAAGAGATTGATCAATTCTTACAAAATACTACTTTGCTAATCACTTAATACCTATTTGAAAGCTAAGCACTTTAACTCCAAAGTTGATAAAAAAAGAACTCAGTGGCATAACTTTAAAAACCAACTTACAAAGTGAAATGAGTAATAGAACTTGTTTAACAGTTACAATAATTGGTATCACAATAGGGGCTTCCAGATGAAAGCGGATTGGCTAAAAGTGATGTTAGAATTCCATTTTAAGGAAGATGATGACATTTCTCTTATTATGGGCATCATTTCCAAGAAATAACCTAAATTAAATTCCCCTTGTGAAATAAACTTGATAGTTTTTTACTTATATTGGCTTCAACAATTTAGTCTCAAGCAATTTTCAATCCTGATGTCAATTTGTACATATTTGGATATACAAGATATATAATATACTTGTATATGAAATATACACGTGTACTGAAATATATACTTGTATATGAAGCCATGAAAGTGTATGACTTAAGGTATTATAAATTAGATTAAATGATATGATAATATAAAGCAATTGTAATAATGGAAACATTAGAATGTATGGTTTTATTAATCAAAGGTTTTTAGAGAACAGAATCAGTAGGATACAGAGATATATTGTTATAGATGATATAAGTAAGTACAGATTTAGCACAGCTGTTTGCTCACACAATTATGGAGACCAAGATCTGTTATCTGTAAACAAAGGAAAGAGCCAGGAAAGCAGGCCATCCAACTCAGTTTGAGTCCAAAAGCCTAAGAATCAAGAGTACTGTTGTCTAAAGGGCAGAAGATGCATATTCCACATGAAATAGAGCAAACTGATTGGGCCTTCCTCTTTCCTTTTTGTTCTGTTATGGTCTCCTTAGAACAGACTTTATGATACCACCTGCACTGCTGAATATACACTTCTCTGAATCACTTATTGAATCAGTCTAAATTTTTCTAGAACTGCTTCACAGACACACCCAAACTAATGCTTTCTCACCTATATAGCAATATATTAGTTCAATCAAACTAGCATTTAAAATTAAACATTAGAATGGTAAAATCATAAAGTGTGAATGATATTTAATTCAATTGTGAAAAATGAATAGAGAATCAACACATATTAAAATATTCTCAATCCTTTATAGCGATTAATTGTTTTATTGCTTATTTCCTGGTTGGATCTCAAATAGGATAATTAAGTGACTATTAAAACTGTCACTTATATCACATGAACATTGATAATCCTAACTATAAATAAGGAATTTAAATTTTAAGTAACAAGATTATCATTTAAGGATTTTAATCATCACTAAATTTGTACCAACATCTTTGTTTTTTACAACATGGTTTAATAATAACATATGCCTCCTGTTTAAATAGAACAAACCTTTTTTAATTTTGAAAACTACTATTAAAAATAGTAATATCTGACATGTAACACATTTAGATATTTCATAACCAAGATGTGTATTAAAAATTTATTTATAGTTTAATTTTTGTCGGATTTGCTGACATAATTTTTCATTACATTAAAACATTTAAGCCATATTTTGTCAATATAGCTTTTCTCTCTCCTCTGGTTAAAAATGCAGCTTGCTTCTAAAGGGGATACAAAATGGAGATCAAGTCGCAAAGGCATTTTACCTGTCACAGACTAGGAACACACCACAGAGAGCAAAGCTGATGGGACTGTGCATCTGCGCATTCAGCATTTCATGGCTCAAAGCCATGAGACTCTTTTCTGCATGACCAACTGACTAATTGCTGTACTTGGCCTTTTCTATTCTCTTCAATTAATGCAATGCACAATTGCACATAGCAACAGAGTCACCCATACAGAACAGAATCTGGGCCAGAATTAGGCACTAAATCCCAGAAGCACCTGTTACAAATATAAAGCTTCCAGATGGCCCAGTCTTTGTAGGGAAGTGTCAAGCATTGACTTATCTGTCTTTCTTACTTTTGGTTTAAGGTCAAAAACATGATCTGTTGGAAGCAGGGAGCCAAATCAAATCAGAAAAAAAACTACCTCGGATTTGTGTAGAAACTTCTCAATTTGTTTGTCTAAATCTTTATTGCCCAGTGGAGCTCATTGTTATCATTTTCTAAGCATGCAAATGGGATTAGTCCATGATTACATGGCAGACTTCATTATAATTAGATAGATTTATTTAAACACAGCTGTAAACCATAAAAACGTGAAATATTTGATGATTATAAATTCAGCAGTTTGTGTATTCAAACTTAAATCTTCAATCAACTTCATTGTTCTGATTTTGTTTGACAGTCTAGAAAATGCAAAATATTACCTTAGCTTAACTCAGCTGTTAATTGTTTGCATTTATTTCAAGCTTTGAATGTAAGACTGATGTTACATTATATTTTAAGTCAATCTTAACAATATATAGCATTTGTATTTTTCCTGTCAATGACATAATATTTAAGTTGCATTTTTGTCACATGCATAATCCTTAGCAATGACAATTGAAACTTTAGTGAGCCATCTCGCTATTTTCTAAGTGTTGCAAAAGAAGGTAGTATGATACATATTGTGTTCCTGTCCTGTTCTTAAGTTTTAAATGGGTATCATAAACTTATCTGGGTATTCATATTTTATGGAATTTCTATGAAAGTAAAAAGGATTTTTTTCTAAAAATAACCTCTTCTATTAAACCAACAGGAAATGTGATTTTTGTTTTCTGTTGACAGAAAAGTTCTAAGGTACTCAGTTATCAAAATGATTATTCTTGTTACCTCTCATTTTAGGCTACTGGGACAGCCATTGCACATACAGTATATTCTACAGCTTTATTCCATGGCATCATTACCCACTGACATAAATTTAATTTCTACACGTGGCTTGTGTACTCACAAAATGTCAGTTATACTACTGAGTATAAAGTACACCTGAACCTTATGATCTTTAACAAATATACTAAAATATACAGTGAAAAAAATGATCTTTCCCCAAATAATTTTGAGAAAACTAGATAATTAAGTTGGACCTTGATACACAAAAATAACCAAAAAGAAAGGAATACCTAAACATAAAACCTCACACTATAAATATCCTAGAAGTAAACTTAGAAGAAAAGCTTTGTGACTCTGGTTTGGTAATGATTTCACTACCTTATACCATACAAAATAATTAAATTGGATAAGTACTTAGATGTAAGAGCTGAAGCCCCATTAGAAACACAGACAAAACACTACATAACACTCCCTTTAGGGATGTCTTTGCCTATTTGTCTGCGACAGCAAGAGACTCAAAAACAGCACAAGAATCAAAAGCAAAAATAAGTAGGACAAAATCAAATTAAAAATCTTCTGCATGGAGAAAACTTTCATTAAAATGGGAAAAATAATCCTATTTTGTGAGAGAAAAAAATTGTATATAAAAACAATGAAGGTGCTAACTTCCAAATATGCAAAGAACTTACATAAATCAAGAGAAATAAAACAAAAATTGATCAGAGAAGCTAAACAGAAAAATATCCAAAGGTGATTTCAAATAGCCGATGGTCACATGAAAAAAAAAAAAATGCCCAGTATCATCTATTGCAGGGGGAAGTCAAATGAAAAACATTATTAAATACCACCTAAACCTGGCAGAATGGCCCATTACAAGCACAAACAACATAACAACAACAACAACAAAAAAATCCCAGAAAATCAGAAAAAACGGTCGGCAAGGGTGTGAAGAAAAACGAGCTCTGTTAATGGTAGGAATGAAGACTGATCCAGCTTCTATTAAAAACAGTATAAAGGCTCTTCTAAATAGTATTTGTGAGAATCCTATAGTTACTCAAATGCATTAGAACCTCAAATGCATTTGTGTGCTTCCTGATGAGTATCTATGTTGTAGGAATCTTTATTTCAGGAATTCCACAGAATTTGTTGTTAATTAGTGGCCATTTGAATAAATGTTACATTCATAATGAAATATGAAAGAGCTCTTTGGCATCTATAAAACAGCTACAGCCAAAACTAAAAATGGACAATCCTAGAAGATCATGAAAAAATTGTGATACATAAATTTTTAGTATGATATAAATTTATAGAAATGTTTAAAGAGTGTTTGGGTAACTTATTATTATGTTCTTTTACTTATATGTACCTTTTATAGTATGTTTATAATTTACTTTCTTAGTAGCTCCATTCCTCTAAAATATTAGTCATATCGGAATCATCACTCTTATTTGCCATTCTGCATGACTGAACTTTCCATATATATAACAAGTCAAAACAACTCTCCCATATTTAAAGAAGAAAAAGCTAACAGCTTCACATGGCTTTGTGAGAAGGCATTAAAATTATTTTTAATATTCACTAACTTTAACAAAATTTACATATTAAAACAAATATTTAGAATTAATGACATTAAAATTATAAGATTATAGCTAAACACATTTACGAAATAATTGCTTTTTTACATTTATTAATATTTTAGATTTGCTGAAGTTTCCACTTCATATTCTGAGAAAGGATAAGGGTACTTTTGGTTTAATTATTCATTTCAGTAAATTCAGAAAAGGCAGAGTAAATCTCCTTGATAAAGAATATCCAATCTACATGTATTGTGGTACATAATAGAAGAACATATGTAACAGTTTAAAATATGATTTGCAGATAAAATTGGTAACAACAGCTTGATATAGTAAGAGTATTCTCTTTTATGTTTTTCCTCAAAATGACACTCAATCCTTAACTTCACAGATGTGATATTTTTCTTCTTGCTTCAATGATGCTATTGAATTTTATGTTCTTTTCAGTGTATAGTTAGATGATTATAATGGTATATGCTATTTCAGAGACTAGTGTGAAACTGTTGGGTGGCTGAATGTCAGTGCATTCAGAACAGGTGGCTCCTATGATTAGGGACAAGTATATCAATCATGATTATTTATAGATTTTTGTGGAAAGAAATCCATGTCTCTAATATGAAATGTAAGGTTAAATGCTAATGATTAAAATGGTTCACATTTTTTGTTTTCGTAAAAATACTCATACTGGCGCCTGGTTGTTTTTATGATTTTTGCATTGCACTTCAGAAGATGATATAGGAAAAGTTTGTTTCCTTTCAATTTTAAGTAAATTATAAAATCACATATTTGGAAATATATATGTGCCAGTTCATTTAACCATCAATTTTTTTTCAGTCCTCTTGTTTTTTCCTTAACACAAAATCATTTCATGGTCAGGAATCAAAATACCCCAAGGGATATTACACTATGTTATTATAGCTGTGTAATTCTAATGTATCTATTGAAACTCCTATGGTGACAGCATTGCCAATTCAATATATGTGAGTGGTCAATTGCATAGTAACAGCATGCACTATCACTATGTATGTCTTTAAACTGTTGACATAACTTCATTTCAAAAAAATATATTTACTATATATAATTAGGAATGTTACAAAAATATGAAAATAACTTTAACCTTCCCACAGAGATAACCTTAAAATAGTTCAATGTTTTTAACAAGGTACATGTATTAAAAAAAACTATATATGTGCTCAGAGAGCATGGAGAGGACTACCTTCATTTAAATAAGATAGACAGGGAAGGCTTTTTTGTAAGGTGACATCCCATTTCATAAAGACATGGTGAAAAGAGAAGACAGTCAAAAAAAGGAGAGTGAGAGAAAATTGCAGGTCACAGATGTCATGCTATATGCAAGACCCTGGTGTTTTTGAGAAAGTAAATCTATATGCATGAGTGTTATTAGGCATACGTAAGCAGCAGGAGTCAGTTTTGAGAGAGAAAGAGGTTCAGTGAGAGAGAGATAATGCAACACATTCTAGGATACAGTCAAGTTAGGATTTATGCTAGGTGAAACAGAATATCAGAAAGGATTGAAGGGGGAATATTTAGAAGTTCATAAATAAGAACCCTGCTAATTTTGACTTAAGCTAAAGTAGAAAATCTGATTTATTTAGGAGGAAGGATTGCTAGTATGTGGTAATGGATCAGAAGCTATTTACTACGTGAGAAGATAATATGTTTTGTCTATATTTGGTCAAGAGATACTTATTCTCTGTAGAGAGAAGAAACACTAGGATTTAAGAGTGGTAAACTTTGTAAGAAACAAACAAAAAATAGTTTGATTTTGAAAATAGCAAGCTTGAAATATTTCTAGAATATCCAGATGAAGTCATTAAATAGAAAGTCGGATACGCATGCAGAGGACAGGTTTGACATGGAAGTATAAAGTTTTGAATTACATCACCGATGCTATATTCAAAGAAGTGAAATTGAGAGTTCACGTAGGGAAACAGTGTTGAGAAGTGGACTAATGTTAAGAGTATGGGGAAACCCATTTGTCTTGAGGGAGCTCAATCTCAGAAAACAATGCTGATAATAAAATGTCCTAGCTATAATTCAGAAAGAAAAGAAACAACACTGTACAGTAAGCTATATTTTACTTAAAAACATTTTTAAATATTTTTTTTGAAAATATCTGAAATAATATCTTTGGACAGGAAACCTTAGTAATTCACACATACTGACATATTTAGTCTTACTTTTGTGCTTTGATATGATTTATTTCCTAGTATTTTCCTTCACCTATATTTTGGTATATTTTTCTAGTGTTTTGCAGAAATAAAGGATTATTTATGATAACTCTAATTCTGTCTAAGTTCATACTTATGTCTCATATATTTAACCATTTTTCTAATGCTAAGTACAGTCCCCAAGGCTTGGTTATGAAAAATATAAATTCAACATTATCTATTGAATCATTACATATTCTATTTGATCATATATTTCATCAAAAATTTTTCCTTGCAGTAAGTGATACTTTCTTAAAAACTGATAAAACTGGATAGATGGTTAACATTATTTCTTCTATTTTAGTGGTATTGTAAGATTCCTTGAAAATAGACTAATTAGCATTTAATAATAACCACTTTAAATAATTTCTAAATTTTTGTTTCCCAAATCTGAGTCAATGATATTTAAATTCTGTCTGGTCTATAAATAAGAAAGTGCTAACAGTGTTAAGATTTATAAAGACATTCACAATGCCTACAGGGGCATACTTTGGCTATATCTATGTCCATGGCAGTTGTGGACAATTGACTAGAAATGTTTCCAGAGTGTGTACCAACTAAGTCTATGACTGAAGTTTCCAGAAACGCACTGATTAGTTGCATTCAGAAGCACAAAGTAAAACAAATAGCCATGTTGATCTTTTTGGGAAGCTTTTCAAAGTATCCCCTTTCACTGTGAATGCTAACTTGAAACTAAGATAAGGACATAAGAATACAGAAAAGGTAAACATGAATCTAGAAAGGAATGAAAACAGGCAATCAAATGAAGATTCAACACTTGGAAAATATCAGTAAAATGGTCTAACTCTTTAAGAAAGGTGTTTGTCAGACTCTTAGGACAAATCAGAAGACAAAGTATTTTTCTATTTTTGATGTTAAGATGATTACATAGGACCCTCCCTGATGGCACAAGGAGTTAAGAGAGCAGCACTGTGAAGATATAGGCAGCCACCAAAACATTAAGTTTGATCTCCGGCCAAGGAGCTGACCCACATGGCTCAGCAGACCTCTCCTGATCAACCTGCTGTTCCTCTCAGCAGTGTATTTCAGTCAATCTGCCTGTTCTACTCCACATTCTGTCTCTGGTGAATCATCTCACCCCCCACACCTTTGGCCTACACCCCAGTTCTTGTTTCCATAAAAAAATAAATCTTAAAAAAGATGAAAAAAAATGCAGTTTTTGAATGGTCTAAGTACATTTAATGTCTCCTGTTAACTGGTTTCTACTAATGAAAACTTTTCTTACCTTTATTGCTGATAGTGCAAGCCAAAAATAACTGTTTAGTATGTTCAATTGACCCTACAATTTATTATCAAAGGTAGTATAGTTAGGGGAAAATAATTGAGCAATCTTGTAATTATGTCAGACCAATTGGCATAAATTGGAACCATCTTTGGCAAAAAAGGAATTAGCTTTTCTAACTGTACAGAAATTTCTCAGGAGTCGAGTAAAGGCTTCCAAATATTCTGCAACACAGTAATTTGACTTTCTTATATAAATTGTGTGTGGGGGAGGTGGGGTAGGAAGGGAGTATTAATATCTTTTATAAGGAAATGGGAATGGTTTGGTATAAACTTTGAGAACTGATCAAGAAGTTATTCTGCAAGTCAAGAAAAACTAACACCAGTAGCTTCCTGGTATACCTCAACTTTGAGAATTATTAATAGTTAATTTTATTTAGAGACTTTCTTTTAAAGTATAACATTAAAATTTTGTCATTTATAAAATGGAAAACACTGCCACAATAGTAATGCTTATAAAAATAGCAAATACAGAAGATAAACAAATATCTATTCTATATATTTTAATTAAACCACTGACTTCTAAATCAGAGATATTTGGGACTCAATAATAAATTAAGGCCATTGTATAAATTAAACTATTCTAACAAAGAGCACAGAGCTTTGTTTTAAGAATAAATTGAAAATACAACTGGTTAATAATATCTGAACTGCTGTAGGCACCAGTTGGTGTGTCATCAGTTTCCGTCATTTAAAGGAAACTATTTAGCCACAACATCTGGGGGCTAAGTCAGGTCATGCAATAACTACCAGTTTATTCCTTTATAGCTGAATTCTGGGGACTACAATACTAAAAATATAGTTTTGATTCAAATTATTTCTCTACTCAAGAATAAGAAGACAATGTGATACTGGAGGTTTTTTTTAAAATGTCATTTTTCCTCTGATCCATGTGGCTAAGAGTTCTGCCCCGCCACAGTGCTCACTTACTGGTCAAAAGATTTCCTATTCCACATTATAGGTCATTTCAACTACAGTATTTTTCTTACAGCACTTTTCGAAATCTGTGTAACATTTTGTCCTACTTATAGCAAGTTCTGTATGGAAAAAAAGCGATGTGAATGTATAGATTTAATTAATAAAAATAAAAATTCAAGTGCATACCAGTATGGCATAGCTAAATCATATGAGACTTGGAAAAAATTACTGAAAGATCTTATTTTGTTGACTTTAAGCTAGTGATGAGCATACAATTGGGAAAAAAATTGTATGACACAAAAATATAATTATTAAAATTAATATTTAATTAGATAATTAATCGATTAACTGAAAACTTAAAGCATAATGATTTGCCTGGAAGGAACTTAAAATATATTTGGGGTTATTCAATTCAAAGTTGAAGCACATATTCTATTCCATAGAGTTGAATTGCTAACTTAGATAAAATGAGCTCTTCATTACTATTTCTATTTCTGATCAAAAATGCAATGATATAAGAAATTAAGTCTATTTATTTAGCAAGTTGTCAAGATATTAAAAGAACAATTTCAAATGTGTCTTTAGGGACACATTTAGAATTTTCTGTATTAATGGGTTACATTTTAAAATATAGAACATATGGTATAATCTTAATTATGCTATAATCTTATCCCCAGCAATTATTTATTGCTGAGTAAAGAAATTTATTGCTGAGTAAAGTAATGCTGGAAGCCCAGCATTAGACTTCACAAGAACAGGATTTAAAGAGTGTGCCTTGTTTTTGTAGAATAAATGAAGATAAATATGAATGATGTTAGAAAATTGAAAGTATGGAAGGTAGTGAACACTTATTTATTTTTTATTGAAAATCCCAGCACACAAGATGTCCTCTTTCTGAGACATTCAGTAAACTTCTGAGACATTCAGTTTATTTCCCAAATTTTAAACACTAAACCAGAAAAATGTTTTCCAAGGCGCTATATGGTAAGTATTATTAATGATTTAAAATCTAATCAGCCCCATTCCCCCAAGAAAGCTGATAATCCTGAACTGGGCTAAATCATTAACTTTCAGATCCTAAGAGCACAAAAGAAGAAAATGTATCTATATGGATCTCTTCAAGACTTGTTTTACCAATGAAGTTTATCTGCCATTCTTTCAAAGGCAATTGACATTGCCTTTGATTCAGGAACCAGACATTCACATAGCAAAGAGGAACGTGTAGTCAATCCATTTTTGAAGTAGGTCAAAGTAACAGTGGTAGCCAACACGGAGGCTGGCAAAGACCCAGTCTGTAAGCCCCTTGTCAGCTCTATTGGCAGCAATTCTCAGTTGAAAGTCATGATTTTGACTTTCTGAAAAGCTTCAGCCCACCGCAAACTCAGATTTGTGCCTACATTCCAATCTGAACACTTAAGAATTTGCAGACTGCAAATTTTCTACTGACCTTTGAACAGCCCTTTTCTGTGACTTGAAATATTAGTTTGTGCTCCTTTTGGTAGCTCTTACAGTCAAACCAAAATGATACTAACTTTGTTTATAAGGATAAAGGCGCATGGGTTCAATTCCTGGGTATATCAGGTTTTAAAGTGACCTAACCTAGAATCCTGTTTAAGAATGCATAACTATTTTAGAATTATCTATATTATATATATATATATATAACCATGTAAAGACATTTCTGAGACCCTTTCCACGTTTCTTAAAAAATTAGGAGATCTGAATCTTAAGCTTTACCAATTGCAAACTAAATGCAACCTAGAAAATCTGGAAGTCAAACTTGGTGAAATGAACCATATTTCTTATTTGTCATTGATGTTTAAACACTTCTTTGAAATTTATGTTAGTCCTACATATCCTTTCTTCCTTTTCTAGAAAACATTGTAGACACATCACTGTCTAATGTGACTAAAATCACTTGAGAGATCGTTGATAATTTTTAAATAATTTCAAGGTCATTTAATAAGAATACTTTAACCAATTTGTAATCACTTTCTAAATACTAAAAGTGTAATTGTAAAAAATCTGTATGTACCAGATTATGTAGACTATTCCAGTTCTACAAGAATCTTCAAATAAATGTAATATACAATCATGCCTTTGCATGATTAATTAGTAAACAATTAATGTTAATGTTAATTAGTAAACAATTCTGAGGTTTCACTCTTGACTCTTTTCTTGAAACACCCAAGATAAAGAATTTTCTTACACACATTTTCAGTTCTTTAATCTTTCCAGAATGTATGGATCAATACGATTCTTAGTAAGTTATTAGTACCTTCCTTTTTTCAACCAGAAATAAGAGAATAATATAGCCTGGTAATGGCATAGAGAAATAAAAGAGAAAATTTGAGATTGATGTAGAATTAAGTACTTACAGGAAGAGGCATAGTGGTTCTGAATATTCAGGAGAATGCAGATCCCGTAGTTCATGGCCAGGCATATGGCCTAAAGAAAGAAAAATTATATGATTATTCGAGTTGTTCTTCACCGTTCTGAAACAGGATAAAGTTAAACAGTGCCAAGGCTGAGAGACAAGTCACTGTGAATTCTCACCTGTGTGCGCACAAGACATCCCTCAGGTCAGGGCATTACAAAACTGGGGAAGATTAAGAAAGGAAAGTGTTTCTAAAGCCACTTTTTTTTCCCCCCTAGCTGGTGGTCTCACCTCAGATAGTGTTTGTAGAGTCCAGGTGATCCAAACAAAAGCCACTCATCCACTCGTGCAAGATGGTGCCCTACCTTCAACAAACCCTGGAGCCAGGACATTCTGGCACACGAATGGCCCAAGAATCAATTTAAAACAGCGGCAGGCAGAGGTGTTCACAGATGACCCTACAGAGGTAGTGGCCAGAAATACCTATTTGAAGGCAGGTCTGTCCAGGGCACCGGACAATGGGAGAAGACCTGGCACCAGAGGGCAGCGTGGGACTATCAATAGCAGTAGGCAGCCCTCTGAGGTGGCTGGTTACACATCAGCTACTAGTGCCAGAGCGCAGACAATAGTGTTGCCGTCCTTAAGAACTGTCTTTTAAAGATCTGGGCCCAAGCGACCAGCACAGATGAAGGCGCCCTTTAGCAGGTGACGCCACAGGCAGAGCCAGAGGCAGGAGCAGCAGCTAAGCTTCAGTTTAAAACGAAGATCCAACGCAGATCCAACGCACAGTTCTCAGAGACCTAAGGAGGTCTACAGAACTCTTCCTGCAGGTCCTGACAAGTCTTCCCCACAAGTCAGTCCACAGAGTATTTTACCGGGAAAGGTCTCGGAGAGTTGCAATCTCGCAATCTGAATTCCGTTTGTGAATAAATCTTAATCCTCTGGAACTGTGGGTTAGACCCCCTGCATTTCAAGCCTGATTGGTCTGTTTACAGTTCAGCTGTCTGATTGGTGCCTAATAAGCACCAATCAGCTCACTGTATTTTCTATCCGGTGCTGCCTGTCCTGTTTATCCAGACCAAAATCATGGTGAGGTCAGGACAGGATGTTGTCTGTGCACTCAGGGAAGCCAAGGCCAGACACACTTCCTTGAGCCAGGCTTAGGCAGGAGCTGGGCCGGGCTGAGCCTGTAACAGCTGTCAGCATTTAAACCTATTTACATCCCTAGATAAGGACAAACACCTGACTCCTATTTCATTCCTGCAAAGTGGGCAAGTGTGTTTAGCTTTCGTGCCACTTTTAGCCATCTTAATGTTAAAAATCTTTTAAAAGAAAGAGTAAAAACTCATTCTTCCACAGCTTCATGATGTGATGTTTTCCCCCTTGTGGTTAATTAAATATTCTAGTTACTGCTAATCATATGAAATATGAAGTATCATAAGCCAAATTAAGAAATATATTACTATATATAATTGTTAGATTGAATGACTTTTTAAAATAAAACCAAATGAATTAACTTTTTCAAAAGAGTGTATAGAAAATGTATTTTACTTATATTTGTACATTACTTTCAACTTAATAGTTTAGGCAAAATGCAATATAAGAGGCTGCATTTAAAGAGTTACTTTTGCCAATATTTTAATTGTATCTGCTATATTTCTATCATTTAACTGATGAAGCATGGCTTAAATACTTAATGGCAAATATATATATATTTTTTGGTAATATTTGTGAAAATAATTGCATGCCCTAAGGAAATATTAAAAAGCTATTTATTTAATCATTGTATCATACTTTAAAAATAGTAATAACTGCAATGATAGTAATAAAATCAATGATAACAAAAGCTCCTTAGTGCTTACCTAAATTCTATTTTAATATCTCATTGCAAAATGACATCCCATATCTGAGGGATACATTCTACTCAAAATGTAACTTTGGTGTTAATTCATTCATCAGAGATAATATCATATAGTTACATTTATATTTGACTATATCTTGTAATACTGAAAAACTGGTACAAGTTTTTCTGTTGTAGTATGAAGTGTCACTCAGATCTTAAGAAGTCCTCATGTAAGTATTTTAAAGTCTCTCAACAGCCTCATTGTTCTTTTGTCAACAGGATTTATTTTGCCTTAGTCTCTTTTAAGAGACTGCAATTAGGAGTAAATATAATGTCTTATTGCTTCAAGCAGAGAGTACCTGCACCCTCTGCATTAATAGTGAAAATCTTTGGTTAGATTGAAGAAGATAAATTATTACCCTCATTATCTTAGCAGTCTCAGACTGTGGCCAAAAGAAGACAAGTGAATAAGAAGGAAATAACTTGACTTTGATTTTGATGGCATTATAATGACTTATGATTTATGTATTCGATTCAACAGTTACTCACATGAGAGACTGTTTTGCATGAGCTAGAGTTTAGAGATAAGACATCTGGAAGTGCTACTCAGCATTTCCAAAGCTGTCACTAACACTTAAGTCAAGGTTGGTGATCATATATAATGGTATAGTCAATGTCAAAGACAAATGCATGGGGAAACTAAAAGTATAATTTTTTTAGGTTTCTGCAATGGGAGTAATGTTGATGAATTCTTAAGAAAAAGATGGGAACCCAAGGTTTTAGACCAAATATTTTAGAGCAAATAATCAAAGGAGTCATCCTCAAGTCTTAAGAGAAACATCAGGAAGGATGAAAAGCATTGAAAATTTTGAGATCTGAATATCAACCAAAGACATTGTCATTTGAGTTCACATGTAAAATACCTTAATCAGTTGGGACTGTCAGGAAGTGTTTTTTGTTATTCAACTTTAAGACCTCTGTAAACTAGGTACCTGGCCACTTTTTCAAAGAGGGCTTTGTAAGGATTGGTTCCATAAAGTCAGCCTTAGTTTCTTATATACATGTGGTTATAACTGATTGAATGAACACATTCTCAAATATGATATTCAGATATGTCTTTGGTAACATTACTGATGTTTCTAATCATGTCTCCTTGTCCAGGAATACAGATTATTTCTGATTTTATGCAAATCAAACAAAATCCAGAAAATGATAATCACCATGGAATAAATGTGTAACGAAAGATTCTGAATTCTGGAACTCTCAGGCAAGAAGATACACATATCATTTATAAATGTTTGCTTCTCTTTACAAAGTTCAGTTTACTGTGTTGATAATAGAATCAGTAGTTAATGAGAAAAAGAATAAGAGTTTTCCCATATTTAGAGAACACTGAAACATTGACAATACACCAAATTAAAAAATATCCTTCAATCACTTGCTCATAAAGTTACTTAATATATTGTTCTATTCCAGTGTGAGTTAACAGTGTTATGAATCCATCTGTTTCTCAACTAGTTTGAAAATTCTGACTAGTTTGAAAATTCTGACTAGTTTGAAAATTCTGACTTGGTTCTCTTCTACAATCTCTTAAGTTGTTTAAAGATGTGGTTCAATGCCTGTACATGTAAGTTAGTTTGCATAGTCCTTTCCATGGGAATCTGAGACAATCCTTTGTTAAAGTAGGAATAACTTGGTAGTCAAAAATTGCAAGGGATTTCAGGAAGTCATCAAAATAAAACACAAAAACATTGGTACATGACAGAAGGGAAAATGATGATTTCTCAAAAGTGAAAAATTGATGACTATCCAAAGTAAGAGAATGTAATTGACAAGAGGATTTTGTTCTATCCATAACATGTGAAACACAATAATTTTCAGAAAAAAATCTGTAGCTATATTTCACATATTTTCAATGAAAAGTAGATATATCATCTACTTTATAAAAGTGGAAGAACATTAATTGTACAAAACAAAAATGTTGACATTGTGTGTGTGTGTGTGTGTGTGTATTATAATCCTGAAATAACCTACCATGCTTACAACAAGCAGAAATTTAGGAAATATGAATGGGACATCAAGAATATCAATTAAAGACACTGAATCTGAAATAAGCACTAAATATCTGTATAGTAATAAAACTCCACTCATAGGTGCTATGAATCCTTAAATATAATCCACTTACTGAGAAGATAATAAATTCTTATTAAAGTTGGGACCAATTTAACATTTTAAAAAGATAAAAATTAGGGCCCTCCCTGGTGGCGCAGCGGGTTAAAGCACTGCACTAAGAAGCTAAAGCCACTTCCGCATGAGTTCGATTCCCGCCTGCCCCGGAGGAGACCACATGGCGAGGCAGACCTCTCCTGACCTGCCCGCTGCTCCCCTCAGCAGTGTACTTCATCGATCTACCTGTTCTGCTCCCCACTCTGTCTCTGGTGAAGCCTCTCACCACCCCTGAGCCTCTGGCCTGTACCCCAGTTCTGTATGAATAAATAAATAAATCTTTAAAAAAAAAGATAAAAATTAAAGTAAATTATGACAGATAGTATTATATTGTTATATTGTATTATATAGAATACATTTTATTATATATATTACCTTGTATATCTGCTTTCAGTGAAAACAGATCTAGGCATCTAGTAAATAGAAACAAGCCATAAAATACAAGGTCTAAACAAGTTCCTAGTATCTTTCTATATATCACACAGTAGCTTAAATATTTGCATTAACAATATCATCCCATTTGAATTTAACCTCGAATAGGCTAGTTATCACTTCTTGTTCAAGAATTCCTTGCAGGCAACTTATCAATTACAAGTTATCAAATAAACCAACTTATTTCTAGTACCTCTCTTTTTTTTACAAGGTAAAGGAACATCATATATATATATATATAATTCCCCCGTGCCCTCTGAGAAATATCAAAGACAATTTTAGGTTCAAAGATGAAATTTGGATTACATTTTCAGAAGGTAAAATATCAAAAGTTGTCAGGAGATTTCAACACTTGAATAAGAGAATGGCAGGTTAGTAAGAGAAAATATTTGAGTACCACATTTATCCAAAGTGACAATAAAATATTTTAAAACAGACAAAGTGACATGATTGCAAGGAAACTTGGCTCTTTCCTATGAAAAACTGTTCTTTTAAATAAATAAGGACAAAATAAAATCAACAAAACAATGGAAGCTGGTCCTAGTAAGACAATAACCATCAATCAAGTCATGTTAACCAAAAAATAAACAATACCATTTTGTAACCTCTTTGTAAAAACTGTAAAATATTTTGATTTTTTTACCACCGTAAAAGGATAACCAAATACCAGTTGTGTGTCAATGTAACATTTGGCATTAAATCATTTTATATACTACAAATAAAGTTATCAATTATTAGCCATGTTTGGAAGAAACAAACTCCATTTTAGTGAAATTTCTATACTTTCTGTGAATACAGTTTTTTACTTATTAATCTTACTCATATAGGACCAACAGTAATTTTACTCTGGCACAAATTACTGTCTGTCTCTTAGCAAAAATTACATACTTCTATATAAAGTTGGTCGACTAGCCTTACACCTCCTCCACCTCATTACTGTGGTTGTAGTGTCTGAAAATGTTAGAGATATTTTAGTTTTTAGGTATGTTCAATTTAAGGTTTCTTTTTTTTTTTTCTGAATCTACCCAGAATAGAGTAATTCATAGACTCCTTATACTTAGAGTTTGCCGGTCTTATCCAAAGATAGGCAAACATCACACACAGAGAGACATGTGTTTATACCACCATGCTTCAGTCATATCTACAGCAATATAAAATTTAATTTCTTAAAGAGTGTTATTCTAGGCCCTCCCTGGAGCACAGTTGGTTAAAGCGCAGCACTAAGAAGCTAAAGTCACTTCCACATGAGTTTGATCCCCTGCCCCAGAGGTGACCCACATTGTGCGGCAGACCTCTCCTGACCTGCCCTCTGCTCCCTTCAGCGGTGTACTTCCGCAGTTGGCCTGTGCTGCTCCCCACGCTGTCTCTGGTGAAGCCTCTCACCGTCCCTGCACCTCTGGCCTGTACCCCAATTCTGTATGCACAAATAAATCTTAAAAATAAAAAAAAAGAGTGTTATTCTATACATTGAGTACAAAACTCCAACTAATAGAGTTCAAAACAGACAAATGCAAATGTTGTCTTCCATTCCAGAAGAAAATATCTGATTTAATCCATTTAAAGAGATTACCGAGTGATCAGGCAATGAAATAAATACTAGTAATAAAAAGATATTTTTGTAATACCATTCTGTCTTTTCAAGAGCTCAAATGTATGAAAGTTAATCACTGCTACTATACATCTGTAATACTTTTGTAAAAGAGTCTGGGATAGGGGATAAGAAGCTCACATTTTATTTTTAAGATTTATTTATTCATGCTTAGAGAACTGGGGTACAGGCCAGAGGTGCAGAGGCAGTGAGAGGATTCACCTGAGACAGAGTGGGGAGCAGAACAGGCAGACTGACAAGACCCACTGCTGAGGGGAGCAGCAGGCAGGTCAGAAGTCTGCAAGGCCATGTGGGTCAGCTACGTGGCCTGCTGGGGATGGAACTTGTGCTATAGTGTCTTTGGAGAGCTTCATAATGTGGTGCTTAAACCCGTTGAGCCACCAGGGAGAGCCCAGGAGCTCACATTTTTATGTTTCATGCACATTCGGGAATGGAGCATCGAGACCTTGTTAGAAAGACGGAATGAATAGAGACCTAGGTGAGACCTATGTATCCAAGTCATGCCACCAAACTCTCAAATAACACATGCACTGAACAATTAGGAAGATGGATTGATTCATGCTATTGCCATAGAGAGAATGTTCACTAATGAGGAATGTGTCAAAGAAAAGAAAGGTGGCCTGGGGTTTGTAGAGGCTGGTGAACAAGAAACTCATTTGATAATCACTGGGAGATAGGAGGAATAATGAAGAAAGCATTTATTTGACAGTATACAATAACAAGGTGGTCCTTTGTGGATAGCCACTTATCTGAAATTTAAAAGATCATTGGGGAGATTTGGGAAACTGAAATGTGAGGTCACTTCTTAATTTGTATCTTATGCTCTGGGAGCACAGAGCTCAGGCAATATTCAAAATACCACAATGTAAAATAGTTTTATAATTTCATCAGAATTAACAATTTACTGATTCTGTGATCCCACAGTTACTCTCCTAGATTTTGGTACATAATAATTAACATATGCATGTACAAACATGTGTATAAGATTATCAAGCTTTATTTTTAATAACCATCACCTTGTGAAAGAGAATTAAAATATAGTATAATTATGTAGAAAAATACTACTAGAAACAAAGGAAACAAATTATCAATGTATACAACATTACTGATTTATCTTAAACATTATAAAAAGAAGTGAAAATAGCCAAAAAAAATACAGAATGCTACATGAATCTATTTATCTGACTCTAAAGAACAAACAAATTCAATCAATAGCAATAGCCATTGTTGTCTGGGGGAGATTTTATAAAGTTAACTTCAAAAATTTCTTAAGCGATGTAAGTGACTAAATGTGACCTCATAAAATTGTGGACTTAACGTATGTATATTTTCAATGAAAACTATACCCAACTAGTATTGATTTAAAAGTATATACTTGACATAACATGTTTTATTGCATTGAAGAATGCTTGCAATAACAGAACAGGGGAAAAAAGTAGCTTTGAAATTAAATATCATAAAATTGTGAGTATTTTTTTTGTTCATTTTCCCATAACCATCTTTCCTTTTATACAATTTTATTTCCTGATAAATATTGTTAAATATTATAGTGGAATGTGGAGGAAGCCATTTTCAGAGTGGTAAAGAGTAGGATTTTAGCCTTAGATTGCTTCCTTTCAAATCCTGTTTCTATGTCTAACTAGTTATAAGACTTTCAACAAATCTCTTAAGTTCTCTGTAAATGGCACTGATAGTAGTAGATTCTATTATATATTGTTAGGATTAAATGTTTTAATATGTGAAAGGCACTTGTATGTGTACCTAGCAAATACTAAGTTATATTTGTGTTAACTATTTTTCCTGTTCTTCTACTTTTTATTATTATTAGCATTGGTAAAATAAGAATCTCTGAGGCACTGCATTAAACATGTGGGTTACATTTCTTTAAAAAGTACCAAAATTCTCTCCATAAGTATACTTCAAATGCTAGAACAACTACTAGAAATAAAATTCTGATGTATATAGTCAATAAGCTAATAGAAAAAAAGTAATTAATTCAACAAAAGTCATTTGATGAAGCAAAATTACACTCATAGGTATTAACCCAAGATGAAAACATCTGTCCAGTGGAAAGACTGGATTTATGCCAAATGTTTCTTCACAGATTTTGTTCTTACAAATCTTGCTACATGTATACAATGCATTACCAACCAACAATAAAATAGGAACAAAATAATGAAACCAACACAACAAAAGGATGAAATTTAAAATGTTGTGTTAGGTGAATAAAGCAAAATGCACACATTATATAATCATATAAGTATAAGCATAATATATATTATATGTAACATAACATATATAATTATATAATTATAATCATGTAATTTATATAAATTTCATAACAGGTAAAACAAACATAGTGTGATAGAAATCAAATCAGAACAGACTGATTTTGGGAGTGAGAAAAGTTTGACTTCCAGTGAGTATGAACAATTTGTTGGTGGGTCTAGCTTACATTTGGATTGGGGTATTAGTTACATAAGTTTACACATTTATCAAAACTCACTAAACACATCAATTTTATTTTATGTAACGTAGATTAGAACATTGCTCATTTTGAAATAAGATAAGCAGGAGACAGAGTTATATGGACAATTTTATTTATATTTCACTAATCTATATAGGGTAAAATGAAGACAATACTATTGAAGGTGTTAGTTTTCATCTTTTAAGAAACAGGAAATTATTTTATTGAGATATATAAGCTATAAGACTGAGGCTACATTGGTGAGTAAGAGGCAACAGAAGCAAAAGGTATAATAGATACATAAGAAAACTTGTTTTTTTTTTTTAAAGATTCATTTATTTATTTATTCATACAGAACTGGGGTACAGGCCAGAGATGCAGAGGGTGAGAGGCTTCACCAGAGACAGAGTGGGGAGCACAACAGGCAGATCTACCAAGTACACTGCTGAGGGGAGCAGCGGGCGGGTCAGGAGAGGTCTGCCACGCCATGTGGTCACCGGGGATCGAACTCATGCGGAAGTGGCTTAAGCTTCTTAGTGCAGGGCTTTAACCCGCTGCGCCACCAGGGAGGGCCAAGAAAACTTATTTTACGATGAAAAAGAAAATAGAATTTCTTGAACAGTAGGTGCTGCATATTTTAAATATATCAGCAATGTCAGCATTTATAGGATTGGACACATAAACCCCTGGTTGCCATGGAGAAGGTATTACTGTAATTATGGGTCAGAAATCCAAGCAGCTTTTACTTGAAGTGTGAATAAGAGGCTTGAACAAGGATATAAAGAGTACGATCACCTTTAAAGAACAAAAAAAGTTGTTTACCTACTGATCAAGTGAGTGTAAGTATGAGATTGTAGACAATTGAGGATTTTATCTGCAGAGTGGAAGGATTCAATAAAGTGAGTAAGACTAAGGGCACAGTAAGCATTGATATATCACTGATCACTTAAACTGGTGTTTAAGGATAATATTTAGGTCAAAATAGGAAAAAATAATGCAGTAATAGAGGGATGGCAATTAATTCGATATGATATAAAGGAATAAAAGTTTTGAAGGCAAAACTTTTCATATATACCTGTATCAAGTATGTATGGAGGACATTTCCATAATCTAATTTCTGTGTATTAATTTCACTTCAATTTCTTAAGCAAATATTCAAATATAAAGAGAACTACTTTTTGTCTCTGCACACAATGATTTATTTAGTATCACACACTATTCATGTTGTTGATCAGATAAATATGTAATCTAATAGATTTTGCATATTTGCTGAATTCCTACATTCTTACAATGGTAGATAACACAGTTGTGATCACAAGAAGTATTAACCTAATAATGACCACAGAAAACACATATAGATGTTATTAATAGCATTGAGCTAAAGCAAATTATATTAAGAGTTAGGGATTATACTAATAGGAGGACTGGAATTTCATTTCTAAGTAAAAGTTAAAATAGAATTTTTAGAAATAAAATAGTATTAGAGATAGGTAGGATGTAGATAGGTAGAATGAAGAGACATCTGGTGAGGAACACAGGGACAACAAAAGAAAGTGGCAGGGTGGGGGAAAGTTGGAAAAGAAATTCATTCCAAGATCTACAATATATTGGCAGAAAATGCAGGGATAGAGGGGTAATTATAAAAAGTCAATAGGTATATTTTAAAGAATAAACCTAATGGATTCTAATAGTGCTGTGACTTTGAATAAATTACCTACCAATATTTTGTGAAGTGATGACTTATTTTATAGAGACAAAGTTACAGAGCCTATTATACATACACATACTCTGGGATGTTATATGTAAAGAAACTATCACAGTCCCTGAAGCATTGTCTGGAACAGGGGATAATTATGAGGAAAAGATGGTGTGCTACAGCATAAATGCTGACTTTGGGAACTGATTGAAATTTATATGTAGCAGCAGACAGAATTGAATAGGCTCTTGGGAAAGATTAAATGCATAGTAAAACCACCAACTTCTCCTTTCTCTGAATAACCAATCAGTCATTAGAATAAAATTATTTATGTTAGAATATATTACTTTCTACTTTATTCAATAGTAACTCTATCAGACTATTGGTTGTTGTCTCATGCCAAAGAATTCCTTGAAATTGATGTATCTTGGTGTAACAGAAAACCTTGATGGATTACACCCCCAAAACATGACCCTATTGATTAGTAAATGCCACTCACTGCGGAATCTGTTTGGTCATAGGAATCTATTCAGTGTCTTACTTACTTGTAACTGCTCTTGAATTGTCAAAAATGTTTTGTTTCTGCTGGCAAGAATGTTGAAAAGCTTCAGTACATCTAATTGACTTTGAAAGTATTACAATGTAGCCTATCAATCCAAATGTTTCTTGATCAACCTGTTACAGGAAAAATTATATATACTATTAAATTTATTTTTGTACATTATCCAATTAACAATTGATTCTTGTATGTGCTATTTTATATGCCAAACCCTATGTGAGTCTAGGAAACAATGTTCAACAAAAGAGATATTGTCTTCAAGGGTCATACCCAATCAAAATACATCCCACTGAAATACATTAAAATTCATAAATAAATAAAACCCATGCATGATTTTAGTTACAAAATTATAGACTGCTGGTTATTAATAAAAGAAAATATATTTATGAACCAATATTTCATTTCTGTTCCTAAAAAAAAAAAACTAGCAGGACATGATAATAGCTTGAGTTTGTATATTATTCATTGAAACAAATATGAATTTTGTGTATTAGTATTATAATAAACCATAATTGAATTTGTTAATTTATCTTCCCTACTGCCTTTGAGACCTATAGTCAAAATCATCAGGGCTGCTAATCTGCTGTTCTAAGTGAATGCCCTAATGTATCAAGGTGGTAACCTCACAGTAATTTTGGTCACTGAAGTATTTTGGAGATACAGTATGCCAGCAGCTAAGTTTATATTCACAACAAAACCTGCAAGAGAACTACCTTGGTGCATAGTTATAATTTTCAAAGGAAATCTCAAAGAATTACTTTCATTTTTAACCAAAGAAACTGAACTAGCCAAATAAGATAAATGAAGTTTTGACTGAATGTTTTTAGCAGTAAATAAATCAAAGTTTAAACAATGTTGTTAACTGACTTTTGCAGCTGAAATGCTAAGTTTGTACAAGCTCCATATTACTTGCGAAGATGCCTCTAGGGTTTGGTTGCAACAAAACTGATGAAACAGGGCCCTCCCTGGTAGCACAGCGGGTTAAAGCACAGCACTAAGAAGCTAAAACCACTTCAGCATGAGTTGGATTCCCACCGTGTTGGTGACCCACATGGCACTGCAGACCTCTCCTGACCCGACTGCTGCTCCCCTGAGCAGTATCCTTTATTGATCTGCCTGTTCTGCTCCCCACTCTATCTCTGGTGAATCCTCTCACCACACACGTGCCTCTGGCCTGTACCCCAATTTTGTTTGTATAAATAAATAATATTTAAAAAAAAATTGATGAAACAATGAAATGATCAGAATCACCTGGTATTTTTTAATGCT
>NW_004567111.1:24146706-24150012 GCF_000260355.1 Condylura cristata
AGCTAGATCTATCTATCTACCTATCTACCTACCTATCTATCTATCTCAAAAAGATTGGTAAATTGTGAAGCCATGAATGTAGATGGTAGGCTTATTTAAGTTCTGTAAACTATGGAAAGGGAGTATTTTTTTAATTAAATTCTCTTGCCTTTTCCAATTCCCTAAGATGCTTGAGATAAAGTAAGAAAAGCACCAGGAAGAACTGCAGACTTTAGTCAGAATCCTGTGCATTTTCTGGGACTACTTTTTTTTTTTTTTAAATATTTCAACCATTGTATAATCAATTGTTATTTAATTACTTATAATGTTGAATTTCACTGGGGGAAATGCAGTCAATAAAATAGCAAACATGAGTTGCTGTTTCTCTAGAACTCTTCAGATTTCCTCGCAAGACAGTTCTTTCTCTTCTTTTTTTCTAGGTAAAACATGTTTCTGACTACCTTTCTTCAGAATTCTTACGTTTCAGTAACTTTTTGATATTTATCCTGTTTGAATTAATCTCTCAGTTCATTATATTTTAAGAGAAATCCCTGTTGATCTCAGCTCTTAGGGCTTTCAAAAATAAATAATCAACTTCTTTTTAGTTCTTGCACAGGAAAAGCAGTGCCAAAAGTAGAATTGAATTGCATTGTTGCCTTCTAATCTTTCCTTAGAAACTTAAGTACTCTGCCCTTTACCAGTTTAAAGGAACTATATTTAATCAATTGAAGGAGACTAACAGAAACTAAAACTATATGAGCCATGAACTTGCAATTGATATTGCATTTCAATTGTAAATGAGAATCAAACCTCTATGTTTATAATAGTAATGACCACTTTTAATTCAGTGCTATTTTCAGGTCAGTAAGACTATAACAGATAGAAATCCATAATACCTATATTTAATCACAAATTAGACTAGTTAAAAAGAGGTCTATAAAGACTATTGGTTATTTTTTCTGCTTTGTATATGAAATGAGTATATGAAATGTGATTCTAATAGTCACTATCATCATACATCCCCGTCTGATCCAGACAACCTCTACATAGCAATATATTTAGATATCTAACTCAAAGGATTATGATCTAAATGAATAAGCTACAGGAAAAGTGCAGGAAATTAATCTCTGTATATATTTATACTGATCAAGAATGATTCATATTAGGTTTGGATGTAAGTCTCTACTTTTTCTTAATAAGGAAACATGAGGAACCTCAACCAGTTAGAGAGAGGAGCTATTTGGCAAAATGTTCTATACTTTATGTGAGAAATAAAAAGACTAAATAAGCATGTGGCTTTTTTGATAAAATATATATTTTTCAAATTATAATACTTCCCAAAGCCCACAAAATACAGATATTAATTATTGATCTCTGAGGAGTTATGGTATGTAGTATGTCCCTGAGATTTAAAAAAGTTTAGGGGATAGGAATCAATCATTCTGAAATATGACATTAATACCATACTGAGGAAAATATTTCTAGTATCACTTGGTATGAGTGTTTTGATTCTTTTATTCAAAATCAGAATTGAAATCTATCTAATCACTTTTTATAATTATTTTATTATTGTTATCCTTTACTTCAACAGAAAAATAGTCCACTACCAGAAGAAATGATAACAATTCACCATCCAGTCAAATTCCCTTTGTCTGTTTTTCCCTCAGGGTTTATTGACCTTATGACTATATAAACTAATGTTTTTTTTTCAAAAATGTATGGAATGTTTGTCATTTTCTTTAAATATCTACCTGCCCCAGTCTAGTCTTTTCTGAAGCTTAGTTTGATACTGTTTTATAGTGTATCACAGATCACTGAAGATAAGTTTATTTTTCTTCAAGTTGTTCACTTATCTTTATTTTGAATAAAATTCAGTCTTCATTAACAATCTCTACTTCTATGTTCAGTTTTCACTTAAGTCTATCCAGGTACTTCTAAGTTTAAGGTATTTATCAATAGTTTAACTTTGGGAGACATTTTTTATTTGACTTTTCTACTGAGCGTCTCTTTCTCTCATTATTTTCTTCTTTAAATAAAATAGGCATTGTATTTTCTGCTTCAAAATATGTAAGCTCCTCCTTGCTGGTTCAGCCGGTTGAGGCACAGCACTGCAAGCTGGCCACAGCAGCCTCAGTGTGAGATTGACCCCCAGCCCTGGAGGTGACCCACATGGCAGGCAGACCTCTCTTGTGTCGCCCACTGTCCCCTCAGCAGTGTACTTCGTTGATCTGCCTGTCCTGCTCTCCCCATGCTGTTTCTAGAGAAGCCACTCAACACCCGTTCATCTCTGGGTTGTACCCCAGTTCTGTATGCATAAATAAATAAATCTTTAAAAAATGAAATATGTATATAACTTTAAAATTTTTGCCATTAAATCCAACATTGTTACTTTAGCATCAGTGATATACTTTGGGTATTTTTTAGGTACTTGTATTATTAATTCACATTTATTTGAGATTCCCCCCCAAATATAAACATTTATGTCTATTTACATCACTCAGAATAGTTTACATCCCCCAAGAAGATTTAGGATTTGTAATTTCATTTTCATTTATTTACTTATTTATTTTTGCCTTTGCTTTCTTCTTTGACCCATTTAAGGTCATACTGTCTAATTTTTTTTTTCTTACTCTCTGGCCAGGATGATTGATTTTTTTTTATAACAGTTTATTTTTACCAATTTTAACATACTTGTGAATTTTCCAGTTTTCCTATCTTTCTGATCCCTGACTTCATTTCATTGTAATTGGAAAAGACAGAATATAATTTCAATATTCATAAATTTGTTAAGGTTTGCATTGTATCCAACAATATCCTCTCTTCTGGAGAATATTTCTTGTAAGGAATGAAAAGTAGTTTTTTTTTAATTATATTTATGCATCTAACAATGTGTATGTTTATTTTTTTAGATGAAAATTAATTTACACACAGGTATTAGGGAAAATAAAAGAGTTTTAATAGTATTTTCAAACAACTATTTATAATCTCATTAAAAACACTGTCATGTGATATATTATTAGAAGTTTTTAAAATTATATGAAGGAACAGCATTAAGCTTTTAATAATCAATTTAATTTCAGTCATTTTATCATGTGTGCTGAACAGATTGTTCACAACTTGACTTGTCATGTCAAGAACTGATTACTAGGAAATACTGATTTACTGAATTGACCTTTTAAATACTCACACATTTCATTTTTAAATATAGGGACATCATGTATATCAAAGCATATATGTCAAATAAATAAAAATTAACATCCATGGCAATTTTTGGCTATAAAACTTTTATTGACAAGATAAAGGTATATATATGAAAAAGTATTTATA
>NW_004567111.1:24150163-24157591 GCF_000260355.1 Condylura cristata
TTTTTGAATCAGTAAGATATTAGTGTTTTTGACTCAAGATTCATTTTGATCAGTAAAATCAACTATATGCAAGTTCAGAAATGCAATTAATGCACAAGTCTATAATATTTACCTATGACTCTATTATATATTAAAAGTTAATTGGTAATGTTAGAAGAATTTTCTGCAAGTTTGAACATATTTTATCAGCAATACTTACAGCAAATATGTTATTTGGTATCTCATAGGCATTGCTATAAATTTCTATACCTATTATAAGTAGTATGACAGCTGTTATAATTTGATTAATCATTAATCATTTCTTCATAAAATATGAACAGGTGTGAACCTATGAATTGGCACTATTAGCAATTCATTCATGCATTGCAAAAGGAATTGCATTCAAGAAGCACTTGCTGAGGTTTTAATTTGATGACATTTAAATTTCAGAGGACCAACTATACAAAGCCAAAACTCTTCATGGTTTTCTTAGAATGAATATGTAAATAAAGACTGATTCATTTAAATACCTTTACTGTTATTATTACTTGTTTAACTTGGACAATTATAGTTTTGGGAAATACTTTTTTTATAAAGTATTTTGGAAAATAAAATGGCTCTTAAAGTTACTGTAATATTATAAAAGGTAAAAATATTTACCGAAATTTGATCTTGCTGTAGCAATCGTTACTATTCTACTAATGAATATCATTTTTCCACTTTACTCTTGTTCATCCCCCTTTCAGCTATTAGAAAGACAAATTTGATAATTTTCCATTTTCATATGTAACATTGATGAGCTTAAGAGAGCCAATATAAATGAGTAATATATATGAAATAACTTGAAATTTTGAATTTAAAAAAAAATTGGGGAGAATAGTCTTCATTCATTAATTATTCTGCTGCTTTTTAGCTTCCAAGTGGCTCTTTCTATGGGAATAATTTTATATTTTCATAATTTTAATAGAATTGTCTCAAAAAGTGAGGAACTGGAAACTTTGAAAAGTCATTGTGTGTCAATATTAGTATTTTTATTGTGGTTATAAAGTGCAATGTTGTCTTAAAAAATGCATATTGATATATTAAAGAATGAAGTGTTCTAGTAAGCTGATGCCTGAAAATGTCAGTTCATCAAACATGAATATCCTGAGTGAATGTAAAGACAGAATATGAGAGACAGGGTTAGAACAAGAAGGTTATAGGAGCAAATGTTACCAACTTTGAAGAAGCATAAAACAGTAAGAATTGGTGAAGGGCATATGCTATTAATCATATGTTTTCTAAATGTTGTTAGAATTGAGAATGAAAAAATAAAATAATGAGTAAAGAGGAAGTTGAAAACATCCAACTGTAAATAGTTTATGCAATATTTAGTTAATTTCTTCTAAGGAATTCTTTTTTTAAATGATTTAGGATATTATCGAACCCATAATCAACTTTTTTAACACAGCCATTTATTTGATATTTTGCATATTTTTTGCTTTGGTATTTGAAATAATTATTGCTCGTACATTACTACTCATAACTCAAACATTCTTCAAATATGATTTAGGAGCCAGGATCATATCTGTGTCTGGGGATTATTAGAAAAAGTAAATCTTTTCTATTTTAATTTTAATTGGGGTAACATAATTGATGTCAACATTGCATATGATCAAATAGAATAGATTCACACAAAATAGTATATTCATAAGATATAATCTCAGACCTTCTGAATCAGAAATTCTGGAATTGTGGCCAAGCAATCTATATTTTCACTAGCCATTCAAATGGTTCAATGTACATGGAAGTTTATGTATTATCATTCCCATTTAGTTTTAGACATTTATATATTTGTTCATGCATCCATTGATTTTATATGAGTTTTTTTATTAGCAAATAGTGTTGAAGATCTTGCTGTATTCAAGGTGAGATTTCAATAGACAATGGTAGATAAATCAAAGTTCTATTTCTTTTTCTCTGGAGGATTAATTTACAGTATTGTCCTCCAAGAATTTGATATACTACTCTAAATTTGAACCATGAATGTGTCACACAGGTATTAGATGGAGATTGACCTGTACTTTATATGTATCATAATTCACTCTTCAAAACTTTCTTGTTTTGAATTGATCCTGTGAATTTGCTAATTAAACATGAGATGGGAACTCTGTAATTTCACGGGGATCAGGGAGGGGGTTATGACATTTCTTCCTCCATCTCTGTCTTCTTCTGGTTATTTTAGATAGGAGATGGGGTTTCTCAGTCATTCCACACATCTGCCTACATGTCACTTGAGTCCCAGTGTGGCTCAAAGTATAAGAGAAAAATCAAAAGAAAAAACAAAATCTTCACACCCTCTCCCTGAATCTTCAAATTTAGCTCATGTCCACAAACCATTCATTATCTTCAGAATGCTCATAGTTACTTTTTGCATTTTTTGCAGTGTTTTTTAGTTTTCTTTTTCTTTTTTCTTCTCTTTTCTTTCTTTCTTTTTTTTTTTTTTCAGTGAAAGAGATGAGTTGAAGTGGGACTCCTTTATTGGGGATGAAAAAGTGATTTATATTTTAAACTTAACATTTTACCTTCAATAATTAAATGTCTGCTTCTTCCTCTAAATTATACATGAAAATCTTTATACTGTTGTTAAATTCCAAAATATAGCCTATCCCCTAGATACATTCAATTTTCCTTAAAATCATATATCACTTAGAGCCTCATGATCTTATTTGCATTAACAGTGTTTTGAGAATCCCAGTGATACATTTGAGGAATTTTTAATCTTAGTTTTTTTTTTTTTTTAAGATTTATTTATTTATCCATTCAGAACTGAGGTACAGGCCTGAGGTGCAGGTGGATGGGAGGATTCAACAGAAACACAGTGGGGAGCAGAACAAGGCCGACTGATGAAGAACCCTGCTGAGGGGAGCAGCAGGCAGGTCAGGAGAAGTCTGCAGGGCCATGTGGATCACTTCTGGGGCAGGGGCTGAACTCATACTGAAGGGGCTTTGACTTACTTGCAATGCTTCACTTTAACATGCTATGCCAACAGGGAGGGCCATTATTATTAAACCTTTCTAAATCTAAGTTCCATTTCCATCACAGATGATGCTGTTTTTCTTAAAACTTTTACCTATTTGTCCTCAAATCTTTTTTTTTTTTCATGCTTCTATAAATGACTATCTACCTCTCAAAAATAAACCTATGATCCAAAAATCTGGAAAATAGTGTAGAATATCTGTGTTGTCTCCTGGACTATATGACTTAAAGCTTATCACATATTCAAAATCATTACAATGTCCAATACTTTGCCTTTTCTCTTTGTTAAAAATAGCTACATTTCCCTTAATTATTCTGCCTTTCAATTTTAGATATTTAATGCTTTGCTTGGCATACAATAGTAAGTCCATGTTTTTGTTAAGAGATGGCAATAAATACTAAGTATTAAATATTACATTACTGAACAGAAAATTTTCTTCTTTTGCGATTGAAAATGTATTTACTCATTTACCCTTTTTTCTTTTACTTCCTTCCTTTAAAATAATATAGATTACTTCACAAATTTGTATGTCATCCTTGCTCAGGGCTATCCCAATCTTCTCTGTATCATTCTAATTTTAGTGTATGTGCTACCAAAGTGAGCATGCAACATATTTTAATAGAAGGCATATTTAAAATGTGAAACAGTTGCCACAGGTTGAACATGCCAATTAAGTCTTCTGGATCATAATTTACTTCCCATGATTTATCAAGTCCTCCTCTTCCATTCCAATCAACATTAGATTTGTTTTTAAAATTGAGGATTGTACTTAAAATAGTCCTTCCCCATTTTCCTTCTATAAGGATATACTTAATTTTCCATTACATTTTATTTTCTGCTTTTATGATCTCTAACAATTTTATCTTCCATCTTATTATATGTTTTGGAAGGGATTATGTCATGCACTAGTTTATGAGCATGTTTTAAGTATTCTCTGGAACATAAGCCAGAACTACTTATTGCCTAAGTCACAGACTGACTTCTTTGTTACACTGTTCCATTAACAGTACTTTGTGGGTACAGTTAGTGTTGAAAGTCTTTCCAAAATATGTCTTAGTGTGTTGTAGGAAAAAATATAAATGCAACTTTGCTTTCAATTTCTTTGCCACCTATTTAAAGATTTGTTGTAAGGGTGTATCTTTATTGCCACATACTGTCTGAAAAAACTGCCTTTTTTGAAATAAGAAACCTCTTCTGTAGGCCAGATGCATAAACTACTTGACAGATGTTAGATTCCTGGTTTAGCTTCCCAATCATTCTTCTAGATGGATTTACTGCTTTTTTGTGCAAGCGCTGGGTTTCAGCAAAGATGCCAATAATTTCATATGCAGTGACCTTGGCATGAAGTAAACTTTCCAAAATTGTGAAACAGCAGCTGTGTGAAACTCATTATTTATCTTCTTTGTACACAATATGTTTACCCTGTTTTCTCTTTTTTTCCTCATAAATATAATTCAGCAGTTTGGTTACCTTTAAATTTCACATAAAGGGAAATATGTAAGTGCTCATCTTAATGAAGGATATTTAACTCATCAGGATTCTAACTGCAAGCATTTGCTTTGAAGAAATGTTTAAGCCTTCACTGTATAATGGGCAGAATAATCATAAAAGGCCCATTATAGTGTGTTCCTTGCATCCTTTTATATTGCCTTAGGGAACAGACAGCAGGTCATAAAGAATGTTTTATTTAAGGCTCTAACAACTTTTGTATCTGGAAAATCTCAAGCATTAATGCATGCCTTTACAAAATATTCACATAATCGTCACTGAAATCCCCCTTTTTAGGAAAAATGGTTTTTTGATATATGTATAAATACACAGAAAAGAGAAGTAAGGAAAATATCCTAATAAATTACTTCACAAAATATGTATGTCTGGGAAAGCATCTTCAATGGTAAATGATGCCTTAGTTAAATGTACAATAGGAGGAAATAAGATTCGTCGTAAATTCTTTCTGATGTGTAATCTGAAACTCAAATATAATGAAAAATTGAATTAAATTCTCAAAATTATAATTGGCAATTGTGAAATATCTTTAATTTTTAAGATTATTGAGCTTTTCTATAGGACTATTTGACTTTCACAAACAATTCCTTCTCAAAGTTTTCAATGATTTTTATTAAGCAATCATATATATTGAGGTATTATAATTTTGAGAAAATATCCTATTTATAGTATGGTTTAAAATTCTAGATCAAAATTAACATTACAAGAACTACTCCATATGTAATAGTGACTTCAATACATTATAAATAATAAGTGTAACTTGTTTGTTCATTACAATAACCGAAATGAGTCACATTGTTAAGAACTCTTAATAGCACAACTAGAGATAAATGCTAATATATATGAAAAATAACAAGTTAGGATGAAACTATTTTTAAATCATTCCTAGCTGATTATGAAGTAATTTCTATAATTGTTAAACTGACCATTCCTTCGACAATCATAACATTTCCTCCCTAAGTGTACTATGGTACATTTTATCTATCATTTTGTCGATGCTTAAAATGATTTCCCAAACATCATCATTTGATCTGAGATTCTACAAATTGCATTTAAAATATTGAGATTTTTGGCCCTCCCTGGTAGCACAATGGATTAGGGTGCAGCCACCTTAGTACAAGTTGGATCCCCAGCCCGGGAGATGATCCACATGGAACAGCAGACCTCTCCTGACCCGCCCGCTGCTCCCCTCAGCAGTGTACTTCATTGATCTGCCTGTTCTGCTCTCCACTCTGTTTCTGATGAAGCCTCTCACTGCCCCTGCACCTCTGGCCTGTACCCCAATTCTATATGTATAAATAAATCATTTAAAAAAAAAGGTTTTATAATATTGAAATTTTTATACCCAAATGCTTGTTTATAATGTGGCACTTGGGAAAGTGCACATGTTTTTCCCAGTAAATACTGACTGAAATACAGTGTAATATACATATGAAAACTGAAAATTAAAACCCAAGAGACATTTCCCTAAACAAAGTACTAATTAGGAAAATGTGCTATGAAATATACATGTATTTGAACTTTAGTCTGTTTTTTTTTTAACACTTTATATTTGTCATAAGCAACTTTACTTTTCATATTATCCTGCCAACGGAAGTGTTGTTTTTTCCATAAACTGGGGGCTTAGGCTCACTCCCCATATCATGCATAAATATAAGGCTCTATTTCCTTTATATGATTATGTCCAAGAATGAGATTCTCCTTTAATTATACTAGCCAACAATAGTTTTAGCAATAATGCAATATTCTTTTACTTACCTGGCTGTTGAGTTCTACCTATTGCATATTCTCTTCAAATTTTTCGGTAGACAGCTATGCATGTTTCAGAATTTCAAAAAAATATAAATCACTTCTTTTACATACCTTGAATTAAAGTTTTTGTATGACATTTAGTCAATTATATTGGGAAAAGAGAAACTGATCTTAAATTCCATGCTTTAATGAATATAGCAGGAAATTTTTGCCTCTTCCTTATTTGGACATTTTATGTATTATTTGGTTCATTAGACATTGGATGAAAAAGTATGTGTATGTATATATTATATTTATTTCTAGTTTTGCTCATCATTTTAATGAGTATTATTGCATTATTCATTACTTTATATTTACTAGCAACCTTTTTTAATTTAAAAATTATTAATAAAGAGTTATTTAACTACTAGTTTAAATTATGTTCTAAATTTTTGCGGGGCATAACTATTTTTTTCTTGAGATATTTCAAAAGCTGATTGTTTCAAATATTAGTGAATAGTCCAAAATAACAATAATTCTTTTAAATTTCCAATGTGAAACATAAATTTTTATGAATAAAGTACCTGTTCTCATGCAACAATGCAAGTTTTAGTTAGATTAGGAGTTATATGATTTCATCTAAAAAAAAAATAAAGTACCTAGTAAATTCATGAATATTAGGTATTCACCCTTAGAAGAGTGTCTTTTGCTCTCCTGCTCTTATTCTAGTGTCGTGTGGTATAGCATAATGCCTAGCACATAATAATTTCCTGGCACATTAAGTATTTTGTGAATGACTATTGTACTAGCATGATTTTGTGACTGTCTCATGTAATATTCAGTTACTAAGGGAAAATAGTGTGATTGCTCATAGTTAAAAATTGACAATACAATCATGATGTGAAGATGACTCAGAAATTACACTGCATTATTGAAATGACTGAAAACATCATCAAGATAATATATCTTGAACTAACAGATGGGAAATTAGCAAAGAAATAGACAATATGTAATCACAGACTGTATTAAAAAGGGAATATTTCATATAAGTTACAAATATAATTTCTGGCCCTCCCTGGTGGCACAGCGGGTTAAAACACAGCACTGAGAATCTAAGGCCGCTTCTGCATGAGTTCGATTCCCGCCTGCCCCGGAGGTGACCACATGGTGTGGCAGACTTCTCCTGACACGCC